>NC_142169.1:39445124-39818874 GCF_029865625.1 Vigna umbellata
TAGCCCCGGACTGTCGAACAAATGAGTATCCCGAACCTACACCGGGGTATTGACGGCGATTCTCAAATATCGCAGAACAGAATGGGATACGATGAGATAGAATACAATAGAAACAAAGACAAGGGAAACGAGTTATCTACTCTTCTTAACGGTCAAAGCAAACCCTTTCATTCCGAATTACAGATTTCGGAATCCATTCAATCTCCCCAAGTAGGATTCGAACCTATGACCAGTCAGTTAACAGCCGACCACTCTACCATTGAGCTACTGAGGAACAACGGGAAATTCGATCTAATAGAGTTCAATTCCCGTTCTCAACCCATGACCAATAGGAACTCGAAGTTTCCTTCGTAACTCGTCAAATTTATTCACAGCGGCTCCCTTCCATGCCTCATTTCATAGGGTGGAAGAGAGAAATGTATATTAAATGCACGTATAACGGCGTTCAATTATCCGAAAGAGAGTTTCCTCAAAAATGGCTAACAGATGGGATTCAAATAAAAATATTATTTCCTTTTCGTCTAAAACCTTGGCATAAATCTAAAATACGATGTAATGAAAAGAAAAAAAATCAAAGAAAAAAAACCGTTTGGGGATGGAAGTAGAATTGCCTTCTTCTAGTTCCACAAAAAATCGATTTGAATTTGTCGACCCCATTATAAAAGAACTAAAAAAAAGAAACAATTTAAATTTTTCACTTTTGGGGTTCTAAAAGTTTTCAGTGAAAAATTCAAATTGTTTCTAAATATCGTAATAGAAAAAGCAAAAGGGATCATCCAAAGTATTCTGGAAATTATTAAAAAAAGTATAGTATTCCTCGCGAAAAAAAGACAAGAATTTTTAAATTTAAAATATTTATTTATTCAACGGAAACCCAAAAAACTCTATAAATTGAGCAAAAACAAAAAAATTCAACAATTTTGAAGAATAATTCAATGATTTCTGAAGCAACCATTTCAATTCAATCGATAAAGTTGACAAATTGTTCATTGAAAAAAAAATCTATAAAGGATCTGAATACTAAAAAAAAAGTAGTTATAAAAAAAATAGAAAAAATGAAAAAAGAAGAAAAGAAAAGAGGACTTGTAATTCCAGAGACAAATATTCATTCGAAGAAAAAAATTTATGATAGTAAAAGGATAGAATTCGGAAAATTTTGTTTGCAGATATTAAAAAAAATATATATTAGATTAACTAAAAAATCACATTCTTTTTTTCAATTTTTGATGAAAAAGATATACATAGATATCTTTCTATATATCATTTGTATTCTGAAAATCCAACTACAACTTTTTCTTGAATCAACAATTTTTTTTTAAAATAAATGGCTTTACGATAATGAACCAACTATAGAAAGAACTTATAAAACAAATCAAAGTATAATTTCCTTTATTTTAAAAGGGTTAAATATGTTTTTAGTCCCTAAACTATTGGCTGTTTCTGGTTTTCGTCCCTCTTTCAAAATAAGGTACAATTTGGTCCTCATTCTTTTCGAAACTCTAGTTTTAGTCCTCGAAACTTTGGTTTTAGTCCTCGAAAACTAACCTCGAAAACTACCACATTTTTAACGGTGTTAGTTTTCGAGGACTAAAACCAAAATTTTGAAAAGAATGAGGACCAAATTGTACCTTACTTTGAAAGAGGGACGAAAACCAGAAACGGCCAATGGTCTAAAGACTAAAAACATATTTAACCCATTTTAAAATTACACAAATACTTTAATAATAGGAATGTGAATTTCCATAATTATTTTGATGTCTCCTTTTTGTCACAACCATATGTATTTTTAAATTTGTTACAAACCCGAATTCTTAACATAAACATATATAAGTTAAGACTTGTTTTTCAATATCATAAAAAATTTTTTTTTCTTAAAAATGAAATAAAGGATTCTTTTTTTGGAGCACAAGGAATAGTTCATTCTAAAAGAAAACAAAATAACCTGCTCAATTCTAAACTAAATCAATGGACAAATTGGTTAAAGAATCATTATTATCAATATGACTTATCTAACAGTAGCTGGTCCAAATTAGTATCACAAAAATGGAGAAATAGAATCACTAAATGTGGTATAGCTAAAAATAAAAATTTAACCAAATGGGATTCATATGGAAAAAGCCCATTAATTCTTTACAAAGAACAACAAGGAGTCACATTAAAAAAAAAAATTAGAAAACAATATAAATATGATCTTTTATCCTATAATTTTATGAATTATGCAAATAAGAAAGACTCATATATTTATCGATATAGATCCCTATTTCAATCAAATAAAAACACATTGATTTCTTCTAATTACAATACATATCAAAAAGACTTATTTGATAGAATAAGTAATATTTTTATCAAGAATTATATAGCAGAAGATACTCTTATTAGAAATATGGAAAAAAATCCGGATAGAAAATATTTGAATTGGATGGGAATCAATAGAAAAATACTAAATCGTTCCATATGCAATCCGGAATTTTGGTTCTTTTCCAAATTTGTGATATTTTATAATACATATAGGGGTAACTCGCAAATTATACCAATCAAATTACTTTATTTACATTCTAAAGGAAATCAAAATGTTAGTGAAAAGAGTATTACTAGAAAGAAAAAAAGAATAAATGGTTTTAGAACATCGAAAAAAAAAACCAAGAACAATATGGAGGAAGAACTTCAATTCTTAGTAAGAAATTTTTTTAATTTACATTTAAACTGGAAAAATATCTTAGGTAAAAAAATCTTTAACAATGTAAAAGTATATTGTCTCCTGATTAGATTGAAAAATTTAAGAAAAATTACTATAGCCTCTATTCAAAGAGGAGAACTAGGTCTAGATATTATGATGATTCAAAATCAGAAGAATTTCACTCTTCCAGGCTTAAGGAAAAAGAAAAATAATAAATTTAGGAAAAAAGAACTATTTGTTATCGAACCAGTTCGCCTGTCTAGAAAAAATAATAAAAAATTTTTTAAGTATAAAACGATGGGTCTTTCATTAATTCATAAGAATAAACACAAAATTGATAAAAAATACTCAGAAAAAATTCATGTTAATAATAAATATTTTGATAAATACATTACAAGAACAAAAGATCAAAAGATAACAGAAAACAAAGAAAAAGAGAATTTTAATTTACTTGTTCCTGAAAACATTTTATCTGCTAGATGTCGTAGAGAGTTGAGAATTAGAATTTGTTTAGATCCAAATAATATAAATAGTATGCATAGAAACACAATATTTTATAATGAAAATAAAGTCCAAAATTGTTTTAAAGTTTTGACTAAAAAAAGAAATGAGAAAGAGAAAAAAAAACTAATGAATTTAAAAATTTTTCTTTGGCCAAAATATCGATTAGAAGATTTAGCTTGTATAAATCGTTATTGGTTTAATACCCATAATGGAAGCCGTTTCAGTATAGTAAGGATACATATGTATCCGCGTGTGAAAATTCGTTAATCTAATTTTGTCTTCTATTTAGCCTATTTATCTATCTATAGATAGATAAATAGGCTAAATAGAAGACACGCATTTTGGTATGGCAGTTATTTTAATTCAATGATGTATACATTAAAAAAAAAAAAAGAATTAACAAAATTCTCTTTTTTTTAATGTATCAAACTAGTCTCCTTTATACTATATCTATTTAAATTGGATTGATTTCAATTTAAATTGGATTGATTTCAGTTATAAAAAAAATTAGATTTCGGATTTATATCAAAAAATTAAAAATTAGTGTCATTATAATTACTGATCAATAAAAATATCTATAAAAATTGAGGAGAAGGAAAAACTTTTATTTTTTTATGGTAAAAAAGTCATTTATACCTGTTATTTCACAAGAAAAAAAAGGAAAAAAACCGGGATTGGTTGAATTTCAAATATTCAAATTTACCAATAGAATACGAAGACTTACTTCACATTTTGAATTGCACCGAAAAGACTATTCATCCCAAAGAGGTTTACGTAAAATTTTGGGAAAACGGCAAAGATTACTGTCTTATTTGTCAAAGAAAGATGGAATACGGTATAAAAAATTAATCAATCAGTTTAATATTCGGCAGTCACAAATTCGTTAAATTGAAGAGTAATTTTCAATTATTCGATTTATTAGATCTTGAATTTTGATGAACTTTTTTTTTAAGCGATTCATAAAAGAATAAATCGAGCAAAAACCTATGAATATCTCAACTAAAAGAAAGGACTTCATGATAGTAAATATGGGGCCTCACCACCCATCAATGCACGGTGTTCTTAGACTTATTGTTACTCTAGATGGTGAGGATGTTATTGATTGTGAACCGATATTGGGTTATTTACACAGAGGAATGGAAAAAATAGCGGAAAACCGAACAATTATACAATATCTGCCTTATGTAACACGTTGGGACTATTTAGCTACTATGTTCACAGAAGCAATAACTGTAAATGGACCAGAACAGTTGGGAAATATTCAAGTACCTAAAAGAGCCAGCTATATCCGAGTAATAATGTTGGAGTTAAGCCGTATAGCTTCTCACCTACTATGGCTAGGACCTTTTATGGCAGATATTGGTGCACAAACACCTTTTTTCTATATTTTCAGAGAAAGAGAATTCATATATGATCTATTTGAAGCTGCCACAGGTATGAGAATGATGCATAATTTTTTTCGTATCGGAGGGGTAGCGACTGATCTACCTTATGGTTGGATAGATAAATGTTCTGATTTCTGCGATTATTTTTTAACAAGTATTGCTGAATATCAAAAACTTATTACGCGAAATCCTATTTTTTTAGAACGGGTTGAGGGCGTCGGTGTAGTTGATGTAAAAGAAGTTATTAATTGGGGTTTATCAGGACCGATGCTTCGGGCTTCCGGAATACAATGGGATCTACGTAAAGTGGATAATTATGAATGTTACGAAGAATTTCATTGGGAAGTTGATAACAGTTGAAAAACTGTTATTTTCATGCTTAAAATTGATACTAAAAGCAACCTTTAACACTTAGAAACTAGCTTGAAATCATGTTTTTGGTCATATTTTTAGAAATAAGAGAGCTGGACAGGTTTATGCTTGATTTCAGTGTTTTTATGCAGGTTTTAAGGTGAATTTGGTGAAAGAAGTGAAGAAGGATAGAGATGGAATCAGAAAAGACATAAAAAAGTGCAAAAGGAGAAGCCGCAACTGCCGCTCAGCGGCAGTTTACCGCTGAGCGGCACTCAGGCAGTCACGTTGGCTCCGTTGAGGGGTGAAAAGGCCGCTGAGGGGAGAAAAACAACTCACGCACTTACCGCTGAGCGGCACTATTTTGGGCTTGGGCCTAATTTTCTGTATTTTTAGAATAGTATATAAGCTTTAGCACGTCCTAGGGTTTGTATCTTTGGCAGAGACGAAGCAAACACACACTTTTCACCCCTTGGGGGTAGATTGGGAGATGGTGACGGCTCTCCTCTTCTCTTTCTAGGGTTTTTCTATCTCTTTCATTCTTTCATTATTATTCATCTAGTTTCACCATGATTATGGTGAACTAAACCTTGTATTGTTGTTGGGGAATCAATGTAGTCTTGTGAAACTCTCATATCTGGAATTTGTGTTTTAATGTCTTATATTAAGATATATGCTTTCTTTCATCTTTAGTTAGGGTTTTTCCTCTTTGCTTATTGCTTGCTTTGTTTAACTCATTCATTGCCATGATTATTGATTTTGTCGATACGGGAACGTACGGGGAAGTCTAGATCCGGGGAATTTCTCCCAATAGCATATTGGTTGCCTTTAAGCTCCTACACTTCAGAACTAATTACTAGGAATGCTAGGAATTGTATGAACTCGTAATTAAGGATAGGCCTTCTTGCAAGGTGATTTAGAGAGTGGCATTAGCAATTGATGATAAGAATGATGAACTCCTAAAAGTATATGAGAGTGGATAAGATGAAATTGATAACCCCAACAACATACTCATCCATTTAATTCATTAAAGTGTTTGTTTTCCTCTTTTCCATTGATCAACATTCATGCATACATGTTTAATTACTGTCTTTTGCATTTAAACCCTCCAATCAATTGTTTACAAGTCTCAAATAATCAACAAATCATATAACTAACTAGGCTGTGAGTCCTTTGGGAAAACGATACTTGGTCTTACCTATTTTTATTACTTGATACGATTCGGTCACACTTGCCGATTGTTAAACAAGTTTGTGGCGCCGTTTTTCGGTGTTCATAAATTTGTCATCAGAAGTTCAATGGCAAAAAGAAGGAGATTCATTAGCTCGTTATTTAGTTCGAATTGGTGAAATGATAGAATCCATAAAAATTATTCAACAGGCTTTGGAAGGACTTCCCGGCGGGCCATATGAAAATTTAGAAATCCGCTGCTTTGATAGAGAAAAAGAGCCAGAATGGAATGAGTTTGAGTATCGATTTATTAGTAAAAAATCGTCCCCGAGTTTTGAATTGCCAAAACAAGAACTTTATGTAAGAATTGAAGCCCCCAAGGGAGAATTAGGGATTTTTCTAATAGGGGATCAAAATGGTTTTCCTTGGAGATGGAAAATTCATCCGCCCGGTTTTATAAATTTGCAAATTCTTCCTCAATTAGTTAAAAGAATGAAATTGGCCGATATTATGACAATACTAGGTAGCATAGATATTATTATGGGAGAAGTTGATCGTTGAAATGATAATTGATTTAACAGAAATACAAGATATACATTTTTTTTTCAGATTGCAATTTTTTAAAGAGATAGATGGAATTCTTTGGGTATTTGTGCCTATTTTTATTTTGATATTAGGAATTACTATAAGTGTACTAGCAATTGTATGGTTAGAAAGAGAAATATCTGCAGGGATACAACAGCGTATTGGACCTGAATACACCGGTCCTTTTGGAGTTCTTCAAGCTCTAGCAGACGGAACAAAATTACTTTTTAAAGAGAATCTTATTCCATCTAGAGGAGATATTCGTTTATTTAGTTTCGGACCATCTATCTCAGTCATATCCATTATAATAAGCTATTCAGTAATTCCTTTTGGCTATAACTTTGTTTTATCTGATCTGAATATTGGTGTTTTTTTATGGATTGCTATTTCGAGTATTGCCCCCATTGGACTTCTTATGTCAGGATATGGGTCAAATAATAAATATTCCTTTTTGGGTGGTCTACGAGCAGCTGCTCAATCAATTAGTTATGAAATACCATTAACTCTATGTGTGTTATCGATATCTCTATGTGTGCTTCGTTGAGACAGAAATTTTTTGATACTCTTTCCTATAAGCCTCTCCTTATATTTAATATTTAAAGTACAAAAAGAATCTATAAAGAATATATCTATATTCTTTTCGCATTTGGATTGAATAATTGAATCAGATAGTTATATGAGTGCAATAAAACAGCTTTTATTGAATATAATTTATAGAATACATACTCTATTACTAATAGAGAAATTATGATTATTTCAAAGGTTTAATACCCAATTTTGTCCCCAGTTTGGTTTGGAAATCTCAATTTAGTCCCTCTTTAGAAAAGTAATTGTAATGGATCCTTACTTGTAATTATGTGAGTCAAATTAGTCCCTTCGTTAAATATAAGCAAACGGAGTTAATGGGCTGATGATGTGACAGTAGTCACTGGTTAGGTGTCAACACGCAATTGTGTGCGTGCTTACGTGGTGTTAGGGCAGCTGATTTTGAAATTGGGTTTTAATTAGAAATTGGGGATAAAATGATTTAGGGGTGATTTGTTGTAGATTAGGGCATTTTGGTGTGTGCGAAAGAAGACAGAGGCAGTGATCGCGGGAACCATTAACTTTAAGAGAAAGCATTTGTCAGTGGACGACCATTCGTGGAGATCGTGTTGGTGGGGTAAATAACGAAAAGCGACTTTCGAAGGTGCGTTTATGGTAGGTTTTGTTTTGTGTTTGGTTGCTTTTGGTGTGGTCCCCCCACAACTTTTGATTTTTTTATGGTTTGTCTGTGTTGTGTGCCCCATTGTCAATGCATTTGCTTTGTTTATGTTGCGACATTGTCGTTGTGGTCCCCCTTGATAGTGTGTGGTATTGTGTTGTGGCATTTGCTTTATTTACTGTGATAAATGTGGTTTTGCTTTGTTTGAGTTGTTTATTGTCTGTGCAGTGGTATGTTTATGCTTTGTTTTTTGCTTAGATATCATTTGGGTTAAGGGTTAAGCATAGATTAACTGTGAGCAAATTTTATATTAGATAATATGGCCAACTCAGACATTGAAGTCGTGTTTCACCATGGAGGGAAATTTGAGAATAATGGGACATTTGGATATCACTATGGTGAAACCACAACTTTAAAAATAGACCCTGATCGATGGAGTTATTTTGAAATATTAAGCATTCTAAAGGAGATGGGTTATAGGAATGTAAAGGAGTTATGGTATTCATTGGGTCGTGGTCCTGTATTAGAAGATTGTTTGGAACCTTTATTAGATGACAAGGGTGCTTGTCATCTGATCAATATTATGTTGAATGGTGAAGCTCACCTTTATGTTATACATAGGGTGTGAGAACCTGAGTATCTTCTGCAATTGGAATACTTTTCTGAACCCCAAATTGATAGACCTAGTGGTGAAGGACAAGTTGAGTGAGAGAGTGCTGATTTGGAAGTTGATAGACCTAGTGGTGATGGAGAAGTTGAGAGAGAGAGTGCTGATTTGCAAGTTGATAGACCTAGTGGTGAAGGAGAAGTTGAGGGAGAGAGTGCTGAAAAGGAAGTTGAGATAGAGATTGGTGAAGCAGATGTTGAGGCAGTGGGTGAAGCAAAGGTTCAGACAGTAGCATTGATGACAAATTTATGAACACCGAAAAACGGCGCCACAAACTTGTTTAACAATTGGCAAGTGTGACCGAATCGTATCAAGTAATAAACAAGGTAAGACCAAATATCGTTTTCCCAAAGGACTCACGACCAAGTAACAAACAAGCTAAGTTTGATTGCTTCATCCGGCACCCCATTTATTTTCACCGTGTTGCAGATCTCATTAAAAGTTGTGAGGTGCTCATATGGGCTTTCGTGAGACAACCCATTAAATTGATTACTCTTCACCAGTTGGATTAATGATGGCTTAACCTCCATGTTGACTGCATTGACCCTTGGTCTTGCTATGCTGTTAAAATGTTGAGGTCCAGCTATATTTGTGTAATCTGCAAGAGTTCTTCTAGTATTATTATTCTCCATATTTTCAGTGCTATGGTTAGAACCTTGTGGTGATGGTTGTAACAGAGTTTCCGGAGGAGGAAAAAGTTCTCTAAATGTACGGATTCTTCTCCTCCGTCTACTCTCGTCTAACAGAAAATAAAATAAAAACAGAAAAAATAAAAACAAAAATTCAAAATTTAAAATTCAAAATTCAAGTCAAAGATAATCAATAATCACACAAATGAACTAGTTAAACCACGAGTCCCCGGCAACGGCGCCAAAAACTTGATGACAAATTTATGAACACCGAAAAACGGCGCCACAAACTTGTTTAACAATCGACAAGTGTGACCGAATCGTATCAAGTAATAAACAAGGTAAGACCAAGTATCGTTTTCCCAAAGGACTCACGGCCTAGTTTAGCTATGTGATTTGTTGATTATTTAAGACTTAACAACAATTTAATTGTAGGTTTTAATGCAAGAGACAATAATTAAATATGTATGCATGAATTTGATCAATGGAGAAAAACAGAATACAAACACTTCAATGAATTAGATGGATGAGTATGTTGTTGGGGTTATCAATTTCATCTTATCCACTCTCATATTTTCAGGAATTCATCATTCTTATCATCAATGCTAATGCCACTCTCTAAATCACCTTCCAAAAGCATGATTCAAGCTAGTTTCTAAGTGTTAAAGGTTGCTTTTAGTATCAATTTTAAGCATGAAAATAACAGTTTTTCAACTATTATCACAACCCCAAACTTAGAACTGTGCTTGTCCTCAAGCAAACAAGATGTAACTCAATCTTCTACCAATCCTTATAATGGTTCACTCATTCAAAAATCTTCTTTTCAAGACAAGTAAAGACTTCAATCAAACTCATGACAAAGATTTCAATCAAGACGTGCTCATGCCTTAGTGTTCACAAGGTCACTTAATATCCAACAAATGCTATTTTTCATGAATGATTAATCAACTAAACATGGATGTTCATGTGCTCAATGAATATTTCCTCACTAGGTAAAGTGTTTCACTCAAACACAAGTGTATAAGAGGTAATCACTCATTCACTCTACTATCATAATGTCACATGAATCGTCTTTGCCTTTCATTTAACCATAATCAAATAAATTCACAAGCATGCATCATCACAAGGACATTTTCAATGGCTTATAATGTGGCTGGGCTAACAAGAAAATTGGTTTTTCTGGATCACAAAACCCTTGAGTTAAGAGAATCATATCAACACAATCATTCTTATTTATTCCCAACTTTCTTTTACATTGAGCTTTGCTTTTTCTTTTCTTTTCTTTCTCTTTTTTTTCTTTTTCTTTTCAAATTCTTATTTCTTAGCACTTAGCTCAATGCTTTCAATTTCCCTTTCTATTTTCCAACAACCCCAAACTTGAACATTTATCAATACCACAAAATATTTTCTACTTAACTCAAGGTAAAGCTTTTCAACAAGGGTTTCCAAATCATGTTCAAGGCTAGGGGTTCAAAGGATAGAACACATAATGCTCTCTTTTAGTGGCTAATCATGAAATTGGCTAATATAAGGGTTACCAACAAAGGGCCTTGATCATATGATGCAAACAAGCAAGTAATTCAATCATAGAAAACCTGGGAAAAGTCATTCATGTTTCCAAAGGAATAGCATTCAATCACAAAAACTCTGAAGCTCAAAACCTCACATATAAGCTCATTCATATTTGACATAAACATCCTGCTTAATATCACAATCACAATCATAATATCATGCATTTGTTCACAAAGCTTGTGAATCACCTGTATGAGCATATAATGTGCACATCTCAACATCAATCCATATCAAAGTATCATCAAGCATCACTTATCAAACAATCACAATTATAAGCAAACCATCACACCAGACAAAGTTTCCAATTGAGTACATCAAACCCTATTCTAAAACAACAGTAATTAATAAAACAAATCCTGCTCTAGTGCTTTGAAAAACTCAGCCCCATCAATGATGCTCTCTCCCAACCCCAAACTTAGATGGAAAACTAGTGAGAAAGTGGGTGGAAGGGAGACTTTCTAAAGAGGAATGAAAGGAAAAATGTAGAGAACCTCTGGAAAAGTGTTTAGGAGTGTGTGTGTGTAGAGAAGAATATGAAAATAGAGGCCAAAGCGTGACTTAGGGTATAAAAATACCCTAATGGGCTCGGGTTTCGCTAAGGGGCAACCTAAGCCCAGTCTGCGACACTACCGCTCGGTAGTTTGCCGCTCAGCGGCACTTTCGGGAAGTGCTCTTCTTCTTCCTAGCTTAACCTAGGTGCCTCCTACCCATGCCTCTCACTTACTCCCTGCAATAATATGCTCAGATTACTCATGCAAAATCCTATTATGCAACTACAGCAAAACAAACAAAAATATAATCAATCAACTGGGTTGCCTCCCAGGTAGCGCTTGTTTAACGTCACGAGCCTGACCCAACATCCACCAGCACCCATCAGTAGGTGCAAAATTTTCTTACCAACACCCATCAGTAGATGTAACAAACCTAGTATCCTTCAGTGGATACTTAACCACCTAGCATCCTTCAGTAGATGCTATATCCCAACAAAATATTTACAGAAATAATGTCCAAAAGTTCAAAATTACATCACCAAACCAAAAATTAAAAGTTCTTAAATCACTAGGTTGCCTCCCAGCAAGCGCTCTTTTAACGTCATTAGCTTGACCCAATAAAGTTCAAGTTCCTTCTTCCTGGTTGATGTCCATATTCCACCAACTCCTCAACTGCTTCCTGTGTACTATTTTGACTCTTCTAGAATATGGAGACTCTATCTCTATCATCTCCTTTTCTTTATAGCCTTTCACAACCCACAATTTGTTTTTGACTCTCACAGGTGTACCTAGTTGGAGTTGTTCTTTCATCCAGTCATTAGGAACTTTCCTTCCTCTTCCAATCTTCTCTTTTTCCGGTACCTGAAACAATAAACAATGCTTACCTTTAACCTTGGGCTTTCTATCTTGAGAGCTAGTCATGAGTACATCTTGAAATGCAGCTTTATGACTAGCTTCTTCCTCCTGCATCTGCCTCTCGTCTTTGAAGACATCTACAACAACTCTCTCTTCTCTGTCTTGGAGCACAACTATACCTTCGTTCACATCAATGATAGCTTTGGCCGTTTTCATAAACGGTCTTCCAAGAATAATGGGTATCTTTTCAGTCTCCATCTTCATCACCACAAAGTCTACCCAGAACTGGAGTTTGCCCACACAAACTATAATATCTTCTGCTATTCCACAAGGTTCCTTTGAAGATCCATCTGCCATTACTAAGTTAACCTTTACAGGTTTCACATCAACATCACCGATCTGCTCCAGTAAAGAATAAGGTATCAAGTTAACACTTGATCCTAAATCGAGTAAGGCTTTGTTTATCCTCTTCTTCCCTATTGTGCATGGAATGGAGAAACCTCCTGGATCTTTTGCCTTTAGAGGGAATGGCTCCTTTTTAACATCTTTATACTTTTTTTTATCATCCTCTCTACGTCTTTTCCTTGTAGAGACTTCTTCTTCAGGTTTAGTATAAACTGCAATTTGTTGTAGTATCTGATTCCAAGGTACATCATTGTCCACCATCTTGAATAATTCTGTAAAATCAAATTGCTTCTTTTGATTCATTGGAAAAGGAAAAATATCATTACTCTCTATCTCTCTTCTCTCTCCTTTCTCTTTTCTCTCTTTTTCTTTTCCTCTCTCTTCTTTTTCTTTTTCTCTCTTTTCTCTCTCTTCTTTTTCTTTTTCTCTCTTTTCTCTCTCTTCTTTTTCTTTCTTTTCTCTCTTTTCTTTTAACTCAACTCTCTCATCATTTGTACTCTCCACCACTTTGCATTCTTCCCTGGGGTTAACCTTAGTATTAGCCCCAAAATTTTTGTTTGGCCTCTCTTCCAATTCCTTGGTAATCTGACCCATTTGAGTCTCCCAATTCTTAATAGAAGCCTCAGTGCTCTTTTGAGTAGACTCAGTTTTCTGTATGAACTAATTAAGAGTTTTTCCAACCTTATTGACCTTTCATTTAGTATAGCCATCTGTTGCCATAAGGTTGGTTGTTGTTGTTGCTTATTGAATTGCCCAGTTTGTCCAGCTTGCCCAATTTGTCCGTGACCAATGCTTGGGTGTGGTTTCCACCCTTGATTAAAATTCCCCTGACGGTATTGATTGGCCATGAAGTTTACATCCTCTAATGCTTCTACTGGAAAAGCGCATTGACCATTGATATGGTCACCTCCACATAATTCACACAACTGTGATTGAGCCTGTGCAACAGTCTTTAACTCTTTTGGTAGTTGTGCAAGTGTTTTCGTAAGAGTCTCCAGTTGTTGAGTTAGTATCTTATTTTGTGCTAGCAAGGCATCATGGATTTGTAACTGTAGAACTCCTTTTTGTTGTATAGGATCTCCTCTTTCACTGTTGAGCTCATTGTCACTAGTAGCCATATTGTCAATGATTTCTGTAGCTTCCTCTGGAGTTTTCCATTTGATATTTCCTCCTGCTGAGGTGTCAAGCATCATCTTGGTTTGTGGACCAAGACCTCCAAGGAAGGTTAGGACTACTTGCACATCATCAAAGCCATGCGTGGGTGTCTTTCTTAATAAGCTTTTATACCTGTCCCATGCATGCCCTAGTGATTCTTCCATGCCTTGCTTGAATGATGAAATCTCTTGTTTTCCTTTATTTACTTTTGATTGTGGAAAGTATTTGTTTAGGAACTTGGTCACCACTGCTTCCCACTCTGTAAAACTTTCTTCTGGAAAAGAATTTAACCAAAGCTTAGCGTTGCCTCCTAGTGAGAATGGAAACAAGCTAAGTTTGATTGCTTCATCCGGCACCCCATTTATTTTCACCGTGTTGTAGATCTCATTAAAAGTTGTGAGGTGCTCATATGGGCTTTCGTGAGACAACCCATTAAATTGATTACTCTTCACCAGTTGGATTAATGCTGGCTTAACCTCCATGTTGACTGCATTGACCCTTGGTCTTGCTATGTTGTTAAAATGTTGAGGTCCAGCTATATTTGTGTAATCTGCAAGGGTTCTTCTGGTATTATTATTCTCCATATTTTCAGTGCTATGGTTAGAACCTTGTGGTGATGGTTGTAACAGAGTTTCCGGAGGAGGAAAAAGTTCTCTAAATGTACGGATTCTTCTCCTCCGTCTACTCTCGTCTAAACCTTCAAGAAGAGGTTATGCAGTTTTCTTGCTTCTAGTTTGGATTGCTTCCTGCATACACAAGAAAAAAAAACCCTAGAAAAATTGGTTAGCACAAAAAGATATAAAAGAAGATATAAGATTAGAGCTAAGAAGATAAAATAAAAACAGAAAATAAAATAAAAACAGAAAAAATAAAAACAAAAATTCAAAATTTAAAATTCAAAATTCAAGTCAAAGATAGTCAATAATCACACAAATGAACTAGTTAAACCACGAGTCCCCAGCAACGGCGCCAAAAACTTGATGACAAATTTATGAACACCGAAAAACGGCGCCACAAACTTGTTTAACAATCGGCAAGTGTGACCGAATCGTATCAAGTAATAAACAAGGTAAGACCAAGTATCGTTTTCCCAAAGGACTCACGGCCTAGTTTAGCTATGTGATTTGTTGATTATTTAAGACTTAAGAACAATTTAATTGTAGGCTTTAATGCAAGAGACAGTAATTAAATATGTATGCATGAATTTGATCAATGGAGAAAAACAGAATACAAACACTTCAATGAATTAGATGGATGAGTATGTTGTTGGGGTTATCAATTTCATCTTATCCACTCTCATATATTTTCAGGAATTCATCATTCTTATCATCAATGCTAATGTCACTCTCTAAATCACCTTGCAAGAAGGCCTATCCCTAATTACGAGTTCATACAATTCCTAGCATTCTTAGTAATTAATTCTTAAAGTGTAGGAGCTTAAAGGCAACCAATATGCTATTGGGAGAAATTCCCCGGATCTAGACTTCCCCGTACGTTCCCGTATCGACAAAATCAATAATCATGGCAATGAACTAGTTAAACAAAGCAAGCAATAAGCAAAGAAGAAAAACCCTAGCTAAAGATGAAAGAAAGCATATATCTTAATATAAGACATTAAATCAAATTCCATATATGAGAGTTTCACAAGACTACATTGATTCCCCAACAATAATACAAGGTTTAGTTCACCATATTCATGGTGAAACTAGATGAACAATAATGAAAGAATGAAAGATAAAACCCTAGAAAGAGGAGGAGGTAGCCTGAGCATCCAAGATCTTCCTTCAAGGGGTGGAAAAGAGAGTGTTTGCTTCGTCTCTGCCAAAGATACAAACCCTAGGACGTCCTAAAGCTTATATACTATTCTCAAAATACAGAAATTTAGGCCCAAGCCCAAAAATAGTGTCGCTCAGCGGTAAACTACCGCTCAACGGTAAGTGCGTGAGTTGTTTTTCTCCCCTCAGCGGCCTTTTCACCCCTCAGCAGATCCAACGTGACTGCCTGAGTGCCGCTCAGAGTTAAACTGCCGCTGAGCGGCAGTTGCGGCTTCTCCTTTTGCACTTTTTGATGTCTTTTCTGATTCCATCTCTGTCCTTCTTCACTTCTTTCACCAAATTCACCTTAAAACCTGCACAAAAACACTGAAATCAAGCATAAACCTGTCTAGCTCTCTTATTTCTAAAAATATGACCAAAAGCATGATTTCAAGCTAGTTTCTAAGTGTTAAAGGTTGCTTTTAGTATCAATTTTAAGCATGAAAATAACAGTTTTTCAACTGTTATCAAGCACCTGAGGTAGAACCTGAATCAGAAGTTGATCCACAAATGATAGAAGTTGAGGTTGATGTAGTGGCTGATGTAGAGGGTATGGTAGAAGTTCAGACAGAGGCAGTGATTGATGTACAACCTGAGGTAGAACCTGAATCAGAAGTAGCCCCAGAAATGATTGAAGTTGAGGTTGATGTAGTGGGTGATGTAGAGGATGTCATAGAATTACAATCAGAGCCAGTGGAGGATGTTGGTGTGGAGGCACAGGTTGAGGTACAGGATGTTGGTGTGGAGGCACATCTTGAGGCAGAGAGTGATTCAAATGCTGAGGGAAATGGTGTGAATGTAGACGGGATGTCTGATGTGGAGGGGCAGGCAGAAGTAGAGGGTGAGGTAGAGGGTAATGGAGTAGAAGCTGATGAGTATGATGTTAGAAGTTGGAATTGGTCCGAAGAGGATGTATTGATTGACCATGGAGATGAAGTGGGATTTGATATATTTGAAGCTACTAATGAAGTTGAATTTGGTGGACCTAGGGGTTTATCTGATAGTGATTAGGAATCCGACAGTTTGAACAGTGTTGTGGAAAGTGATAACACAGATGATGACAGGGATGAGTATGGGGATTTTGGTGTTTTTTCAATGCCCAAAACTATGGAACAATATAAATGGGAAGTGGGCACGTACTTCAGTGACAAAAAAGATTTTACAGAAGCTATAAGATCGTATGGAGTAGAGAATGGTAGAAAATTAAAAGTTTATAAAAATGACAAAAGAAGAGTGTGTGTCAGATGTTGTGGGGCAAAAGGGAAATGTCCTTGGAATGCATATTGTGCATATAAGGAGCTGAAAATACATGGCAGCTAAGGAAAATAGTAGACAACCACACTTGCAGTAGAGAATTTAACATCCGTTTAATGACTTCAAAATGGTTGAGTGGGAGGTTAGAGAAGACTATGAAAGAGAATCCAAATATTAATCTGTATAACCTCCATAACAAAGTTTCTAAGAAGTGGAACATTGGTGTTTCTCAGTCCACAACCTGTAGGGCAAAAGCAATGGCTTTTAAACAAATAGAAGGTGATTTTAAAGAACAATATAGAAGAGTGTATGACTATGCCAATGAGTTGCTTCGGTCAAATCCTGATTCAACTGTCAAAGTTCATGTTGAACCTAATGAGGACACTCCAATTTTCAAGAGACTATATGTGTGTTTGAAGGTTGTAAGGACAGCTTCGTGTCATGTAAGATTATAGGTTTGGATGGCTGTTTCTTAAAAGGAAAATTTGGAGGTGAGTTGTTAACTGCAATAGCAAGAGATGGGAATGACCAAATGTGTCCTTTGGCATATGCTGTTGTGGAGGTGGAGAATAAGGACAGTTGGAGTTGGTTTCTACATTTGCTCATTGATGATCTTGGTGGTGTGGAGATTTCTTCAACCATCACATTTATGTCAGATCAACAAAAGGTGAGTAACTTACTACCATTGGCATCTTTTTTTATCTTTTAAACCTTCATGTCTTTTATTTTAACTTGTATACCTTCATGTCAATAGGGACTTTTACTAGCATTACAAGAACTTCTCCCTGGTGTGGAGCAAAGGTTTTGTGTGTGGCACATCTATGCTAATTTCAGGAAGAGGTTTCCTGGCCAGATTCTAAAACGTCTACTATGGAAGGCAGCAACATCAACACACTCTCAAACATGGGAAGCAGTGATGAGAGAAGTTAAAGAGGTGAATCCAGACGCCTTTAAATACTTATTAGCCATTCCACCAAGGTATGTCAATCCACATGCCTTTAAAATTCATTGTTCCTATTAATTGTTCTTTGTTTTCATAGCTGATATTTTGCACTTGTTATTTGTGTAAGTAGATTTTGGTCACGGTCAAGGTTTACAAGTAATGTTGTTTGTGACACCTTAGTGAATAATATGTCCGAAGCATTTAATAGTGTAATATTACATGCAAGAGGTAAGCCCATCATCACAATGATGGAAGACATTCGTCTGTACCTCATGAAGAGATGGGCAACAAATAGAAACAAAATAAGTACATATGAAGGTAGTCTTTGTCCAAAGATTAAGAAAAGATTTGACAAGGAATTGCACTTGACTAAATACTGGATACCTAAGTATGTTGACATCACTACATTACCATTTGACTTCTTTATGTATTCAATTTTGTACTATAAACCCTTATTTGTCTTTTAAAAATTTGCAGTTGGTCAGGACAAAAATTTTTTGAGGTCAGTCACATTTCAATGATGAGTGACAAGTATGTGGTTGACATAGATAAACTGGAATGCAGTTGCAGAAAGTGGACTTTAACAGCTATCCCATGCTGTCATGCACTAGCTGCCATGACATTTATCAACATCAATGGAGAAGACTACGTCCCACATTGGTTTACAAAGTCAACCTACCAAGAAACATACATTCCAATCATCTACCCTGTCAATGGTCCTCAACTATGGGAAAAGACTTCTCAGCCTGATGTTTTGCCTCCAACTAAAAGAGTGTTGCCTGGTAGACCAAAAAAGAAGAGAAGGCTAGAGGCTTGGGAGCTAAAGAAGGATGACACACAACTCAAGCAAAATGGAACTCGTAAGAGATGTTCCATATATAGACAGCTTGGTCACAAAAGAAATAGTTGTCCACAAGCTCCTCCAGCAAACCAAACTCAATATCAATCAACTGAGCAACCTGAAACCCAAGCTGAACAAAGTCAGCCAATTACTGGACCAAGTCAGCTTACTCAATGCGTTTTGGAACAAACTCAGCCATCTACAACACAAGTTTAAAAGTGATTTAGGACTGACAGTATGTTTAGGTTAAGTATGTTTAGCTTAAGTGATGGCTATTTTGTAATGACAGACATGTATTTTGTAAACTGTCAGACGTGTATTTTGTAATGACAGATTTTGTTTTCATTATGATGTAATTATGAATGGTGTTTGGACCTTTGGCATATCATTTTCAATGACAGATTTTCTTTTGGATGTGCATTTCACAATTCCAATTTCTCATTATATTGTGATCACAGCTTCTCTTTTGATTATGATGTCATTATGAGTGGATTTGTTCTTCAATTATATTACAAACACTGAAAGTGTGTAATACCTCTGTTACACAACTCTTTTTTTGGATTAAAACAATGCACATATACTTCTTCTTGTCTAAAAAGTCCCTTCTTATACAGAACTCTCTTTTTGGATTACAGAAGCCACTTCCTCATACTCTCTTTTTGGATTACAGAAGCCACTTCCTCATTTTATTGCCAGTTACACACCACTTCCTCATTTTATGTTGTATATATCAAACAAAATGTAAATTGAAACCATAATTTCAGATGCTTGAATTCAAATTTGACCTTCATTTGATAACATCATATTACAATTTGCCCAAAGTGCTCTTCACATAAACTATCTATTAGAACACATCATGGAATTTTAAACAAAATACATATAACAATGATGTTAATGAATCCCAGAAAACATATCATTGTTATTAACATCTTCTCCCTTTTCTGACATTCCCTAACACATTTCTCCAGGCTATTAATCTTCCTCCGTTGCCTTCCAATAGTACTAGCATCATCATCTACGTAATCTTCATTAAGCCATTTAAAGAAATTGCATCCTTGAAGTTCTTCATTTCTTGTTCGCTGTTCAAAGTATCCAACCACAAAAATTTCGTTAATAACTAAAAATAATTTATCACAAACATTAAACTACAAACCTTGTAGTTAGGGCAACCCTAGAATTGTTTCCCCTCGTTCTTAACTGTTTTTGCTACTCTCAACACAGCAGCCTCCCCACAATGGCATATTTGGCTTCCAACCAATCCTCTGGATGAACCACCACGAGAGCTCCCCCATGAGCAAGACGAACAACCGTGATCTGAAGACATTGCGAACCCCAAAGCGAGACAACCAGTGAGAAGGAAGAAGAACTCGCCAACCGCGAACCACCAGCAACCACTGACTTAAGCACAACCCGTAAACAAGAACAACACAAATGAGAAGATCATGAACAACAACACCCACAACTGCTCCGTGTTGGCAATGTACGTGAAGAACTCCAACTCCAGCTGCCCTAACTTTCTTTCTATTCAATTGCACAAAATTAATTACAAACCCTAACTGCTGCCAATTTATCCCCAATTAAATATCCCAATTTCTAATTAAAACCCAATTTTAAAATCAGCTGCCCTAACACCACGTAAGCACGCACAAAATTGCATGTTGACACCTAACCAGTGACTACTGCCACATCATCAACCCATTAACTCTGTTTGCTTATATTTAACGGAAGGGACTAATTTGACTCACATAATTACAAGTAAGGATCCATTACAATTACTTTTCTAAAGAGGGACTAAATTGAGATTTCCGAACCAAACTGGGGACAAAATTGGGTATTAAACCTTATTTCAAATTACAGTAAACATATTGAGTCTAATTTTCTATGTATAAGAATAAGGTGAAAAAATCAATGAAATTCTAGAATTAGATTCTATATATTTTATTCTATATATAGAAGTGGTTGTTTTTCCCAAGATTTGTTGATTAGTAATCCAGTCTTGAAGCGGACGCAAAAGACCAACCTTTTTAAAATTTTCAATATCATTTGTATGAATTAGCATACATATATAAACAAAATTAAAAAAGAGATTAATATAATAAAAAAATGAATGGATGGCTAGAAACACCAAAATACACAAAAGATTAGTAACGTATATTTATTTTTGAAATTATCCAAAAGAGTATTTATGTATAATAGAAAAAGAATACTAATGGGGACTTGAAGTTGGTAGAAAAAATAAGGCAGTAGTACTCCCCACAATTCTGATCTAAAGTATACTTCCATTCATTGATTGAATAAATAACTATCAGGAACGAAAAAATCCTTTAATTTTTTGAAGTCCCCTTTCTTTTGCTTGCACAAAAAAGAAAAAGGATAAGAGGTCAAAGTGATCTCCTTTTTCTTTTTTGTCTTATATCCTCCATATTTATGGAGATAGTCATAATTGAATTTAAAAAAGGAACATCTAATTATTTTTCGGAATCGAAAATGATGTGGGAGTTCTTGATAATTTTAAAAGAGTATTTTATGCAAAAATGAAATTAAGTTATTACTCATAGTCTTAGTAGCACAAAACTTTAATTTCATTAGTTTAGTTTGTTTGAACTCCGGTAACTGAATTCGTGTTTAGTCTTTAATAATAAATACATCTGTTTATTAATAGAAAACATTAAAATGCAACTTATCTTATATTGATATATAGTCAAAACTATGAATTTAGAGTATAAAGATTTGAAGGCTCATTTCATATTAAATTTTTCATTTGTTTGTGATAATTATTAAAGATTAAATACATGTTTAATTACCTCGACTCTCAATGCAATTTAAATAAAAACTAAGGAAATTAAAATTTGTGCTAAGAAAAATATTTTTTTTTTATTATTACCAAAACTGAAATATGCTAAATACTTGTTAGTGAACTCCCTGTATATCCAAATTTTTATCTTTAAATTTTGAAAATTGAAAAGAGAGACAAAGGTAGAAGTACTATTATTTTTAGCTCATGTAAAATTCTAGTCGACCTGATCGACTATAACTATAAAATATATTTAAATTTTTAAAGTTACAAGTTAGTGTTATGGGTGAGTCTAAAATTTGGAAGCTAATGCAATTTATTTTTGTAGTGCATCTATACATTTATTCTTTATAATTTTCAGATGGGTTTTAGTTGGGACATTGGTGGTTCATCTTTACCAAAATGATATGGGTTTCGCCTCAAGCGGGGAGATGATGGGCTTAGTCTTGATTGGGATGCTGTCGTGTTGATATTGACTAGAATGTCATGAGTGTTTTTTCCTACACCACTTCATATTTCTCCCTACATTCCCATATTTTTTTAAAATTTTAAAACTATCATTTGCATTTCAAAAAATCCTACACCTCACTTATGTTCTTCAATGGATTTTAAAATTCATTGACCAAAAAATCCTTCAACAGATTTTGAAATTTGTTGAAGGATTTTTCAATCCTTCAACGAATTTCGAAATTCGATGAAGTTTTCGAAAAATCTTTCGACAGATTTCGAAATCCGTTATTGAAGATTTATTTTCTTTAATAGGTTTTGAAATTTGTTGAAGAATTTCTTTTTTATTCAACTGATTTCGAAATTCGTTGAAGAAAGTAATTTTTGAGACGTGGAGGTGTAGGGAGAAATGTGGGAAGGTGTAAGGAGAAACACTTGAATGTCATGGGCATAACACATATTCTCATAATCACAATTTGGTTTTCTTTTCAGTTAAAGTGAAGTGATAATTGTTGATGAGGATATCAAATAAATGTAACACCTTTAATGCACAACTACACAGAGAGTAAGCAAAAGAATATAAAAATGGTTATTTTAATTCAAATCGTTGTTGAGTTT
The DNA here is from genome assembly GCF_029865625.1 of Vigna umbellata. NCBI lineage: Eukaryota > Viridiplantae > Streptophyta > Magnoliopsida > Fabales > Fabaceae > Vigna > Vigna umbellata. The sequence continues at coordinate 39,467,486 of NC_142169.1, forward strand.
CTAATATAGATATAATTTTTTCAGAGAGTAAACAAAAGAATTTAAAAAGGGTTATTCTAATTCAAGTCGATGTTGAGTTTCTAATATAGATATAATTTTTTCAGTAAGTGCACTAGTTGAATTGTAGTACAATAAGATTGTCTCTACAACATTTGCACTAGTGCAGAAAGGGGTTTTAACGTCTCCCAATAGACGTCCGTCCACAAAAGCCCCAACGTATATAATTGACCGGTGGCATATTAGTAAATAAGTGGAACTGTAGACGTCCGTCCTGGGGCTAGCCGGACGTCTATAATGTTATGAACGTCCGTCCTTGGAGACGGACGTTTATAGGCTGAACAAAGTGAACACGTGTCAGCCCTTTGGACGTCCGTCCTTGGTCGCGACGGACGTTTATAATGTTATGGACGTCCGTCCTGGGGGACGGACGTTTAATAGGCTGAACTAGTAAACACCTATCAGCTCTTTGAACGTCCGTCCTTGCCCGAGACGGACGTTTAAACTTGAGTGAACGTCCGTCCTAGGTGACGGACGTTTATTGGGCTGAACAGTGAAAATCCATGTGCAGGCTTTGAACGTCCGTCCCTGGCCGAGACGGACGTTTATACTTGAGTGAACGTCCGTCCTAAGTGACGGACGTTCATTAGGCTGAACAGTGAAAATCCATGTGCAGGCTTTGAACGTCCGTCCCTGGCCGAGACGGACGTTTATACTTGAGTGAACGTCCGTCCTAAGTGACGGACGTTCATTTGGCTGAACAGTGAAAACCATTTGCAGGCTTTGAACGTTCGTCCCCTGGCCGAGACGGACGTTTATACTTGAGTGAACGTCCGTCTTAAGTGACGGACGTTCATTTGGCTGAACAGTGAAAACCATTTGCAGGCTTTGAACGTCCGTCCCTGGCCGAGACGGACGTTTATACTCTAGCGAACGTCCGTCCTCGGAGACGGACGTTAAAAGGCTGAACGTTTATAGTTGAACGTTTATACCCATTGCAGCCCTTAGACGTCCGTCTCAGGGGGACGGACGTCTACGAGGCTGAACGTTTCAATTTCCCAAGTAGGGAACTTACACGTCCGTTTTGGGAGGGCTCGGACGTCTATAATAAACACAGACGTCTGTGCCCCTATAACGGACGTTTAAGGTACTGACAGGGTGGTTGGATATTTAATTCTCTTCAGGCCCTCAACGTCAGTCCTACGAGGGCACGGACGTCTATAATATTATAGACGTCCGAGCCCGTATAACGGACGTTTAATGTACTGACAGGGTGGTTGGATATTTAATTCTCTTCAGGTCCAGAGACGTCCCATATGCGGGGCCTGACGTTTATACTATTATAGACGTCAGAGCCCTCGTAGGACGGACGTTGAGGATCTGCCATGGGGAGTTGAAACGTTCAGTTTGTTCAATATAATAGACGTCAGCTCCCCAAAACGGACGTTTATCATATTACAGACGTCGGCGCACCCAAGGACGGACGTTTAAACCCACCCGCGAATATCATTTTTAAATCATCAAAGACGTCACATTAGTGACGAACCTGACGTCTATACTCTTATAGACGTCCGTCCACAAGCTCGCCGGACGTCTAAGAGTATAATATCGTGCTCCCGCGAACCAGTGACCAGTTAACGTTTGAAAACGCACTGTTCATCGTCTTCCTCCGCAAAACGCTGCTGCGCCATTGATTTCCAGGTGAGTTTTCTCGTTTTTGGACCGTTTAAATTCATTTTCAATCCGATTACATTGCTCTGTGATGAAATACCTTTGATTTGAACCGATTAAAAATCGTTTTCGGTCCGTTTTTTTGTAGACTCTTGCGTGTTCTTGGAGGCTTCTTTGACTGTTTTTGGACTGCGTTTTAGGCCGTTCACTCCTCCGTTTTCATCATTTTCATTTCGAATCTACTTTTCAGGTTAGCTTGTTGGTTGAAATTTTTTTGTATGCATGTAATTGAGTTTTGTGAATGCACGTTTTTTACTGTAAAATGTGACTGCGTAATTGGCTTTTGAATATATCTGTATTAGTTGTGTATTATATAAGTATCAAATCATTGAGGGTATTTGGTCTTCCCCCACATGTGCCAGTTTATATCACATTTTCTGATGCATTGGAGGTGATTGGGGGAGACAGGATGTTGAATATTTCCATCATTCAGCTGTGGTGCATGTAAGTTACTCAATTTGGTCTTTCATATTACTTTTATTTACATTGTTATATAGTTTCTAACAACTTAACTTTGTTGTTTTAGGTACATGGACACAATCGTTGTAGACCAAGGTCGGTCTTCCATGTACGGATTTGTTGAACCTCAGACCATTCAACCGTCTGGTAACACACTTCAAAACAGACAAGATTATTTGCAAACATGGATGGATGAGTCAAAAAGAGACGTATACCTTGTGCCATACATTGACGGGTAGGTGTTGTTATATGTGGTCAGTTTATTATTATAGTTTCGTTAATTAGTTGAATAACTATTTGTCCTTCGTGATAGGTCGCACTGGCAGCTGATGGTAATCCTTCCCAAACAATGTAAAATTATATTTTTTTGTTCGTTGCACAGGAGGATGAAAACTGAGTTGAGAACCATGCTTCAAGGGTAAGTGTTTCTCCAAAAATGACTTTGAATTTGATGTTCACCTTCAACTTTTATGATAAAATAGTCATATTAATTATACTTTGTGTTTTCAATCTGTACAGAGTTATTGGTAAATCTCGTGGTCAACTGGTTCAAGTTTTGTATCCAAAGGTTGTAAGTCATTTAACGTTTCCTTTTCATTTATGTTATTGAATGATCTAAATTCTTAACTATTTAGTTTGTTATTTTAGTGTAACCACCAGGTAGATTCATGGGAATGTGGCTTCTATGTGATGTGTTGGATTAAGACCATCATTCGAGCAGTCATTACAGATGACTGGAATGAGGTAATGATGTATACCTTCAATACATTACAAATCATATTCATCTACAACTATATATGAAACAATAATGAATCTTTGTTGAATTTTGCAGCGCTTCAAGACTACATCGCCTATTACAGAAGACACAATTAAACAGATAAGGCAGGAGTGGACCGCTTATCTTCTGCAAAGATGGAGTTAGGAATAGTTATATTTCTTGTTGAACATTGTTTAGTTTTTTAGTTTAAGTTTTATGTTGATAGTTTGGTAGTGGATTGAACTCCACATTAAGTAGAACTTTGTTTATATAAAACGCATTTTTATATTATTGCAAAATTGTTCTGGGACATTTTTCTGCTTTTCAGGTGTGGTTTTATTGAAAAAATAAACTAATTTTTAAAAAAAAAACGCCCAGTAGACGTCCGTTAGTGCACAGTCGGACGTCTACAGACGTCTGTCAGTGCACACACGGACGTCCACCCCCCAGCTCCTACCTAAAACATTTCAGCAAGGTAGACGTCAGGGGGGAGGAGGCGGACGTATATATAGACGTCCGTCCAGACACAACGGACGTTTATATAGGCGTCCGTCCAGACACAACGGACGTTCATGTAAACGTCCCTCCTGACACAACGGACGTTCATGTCGACGTCCGTCATGACACAACGGACGTTCATGTAGACGTCCGTGCTGACACAACGGACGTTTTACAGAGACGTCCGTCCTGCCACAACAGACGTTCATGTAGACGTCCGTGCTGACACAACGGACGTTTACAGAGACGTCCGTCCTGCCACAACGGACGTCTGAGCGACGTCACCCACATAAACGTCGGGCGTACGGCGGACGTCAAAAGGCCAAAATATCGGACGTTAAAACCCCTTTCTGCACTAGTGTTGGTTGGATAAAATAGTCATGATCTATTCAAGTTTATAATGCAACTGATAACGCAGTCACCGCTGAGATAGAGTTAGGTTAGAGAAATGTATGGCTTTCTTTAGAGAATTTTGCAACTAATAACGCAGCCACCGCTGAGTGGCATTTGTACCAAAGTGCACTGTCTTACGCTTGGTCGCCATTGCTGAGCGTCACTCTAAGTGCCGCACTTACCGCCGAGCGCAACTCCTACCGTTGAGCGCTATCAACTTGGGTCTGGGCCAGTTTTCTGTTATTTTTATAAACTATATAAGGGTTTAGTCGACCTAGGGTTGATATATTTGGACAGAAAGAGGCGAAAATGCACTCCTTTCACCCCTTGGAGGCAGATTTTGGATGCGGAAGCTCCGATCTTCAGCTTTTAGAGTTTTATCTTTCATTCTTTTCATTATTTTCTTCTAGTTTCACCATGTCTATGGTGAACTAAACCTCCATTGTTGTTGGGGAAACGATGTAATCCTTTGAAACTCTCATGTATTGAATTGATTCTTGATTATATATGCTTTACTTCATTAATTGTTAGGGTTTTTCCTCTATACTCTATGCATGCTTTGTTTAACTCATTCAATTGCATGGTCATTGATATTATCGATATGGACACATATAGGTAAATCTAGAACTGGGAAAATTCTCCAGAAAGCAATATTAATGAACTACTCCATTCGTGAATGGCTTAGTGTGTAGATAATGTGTGGGTGACTCTTTATGCATTGTAGTGTGTTATACATGAATTTATGAATCCATAACTGTTAGAGTAGGGTTTTGTGCCGACTATTTATCCATGTAAAAATGTTAGCTAGTTATGAATGACCTTTATTGAAGAGTAAAGATGTAATTATATCTCTACTAGATGTGATGTTACTTCACTTGTAGAATATTTAAACAGAATATTTGGAAAATAGATATTGTATAGTTTTGCACGAAAAGAGTTTTGGTTATAAACTTTTCTAAATGTTTCAAGATTTTCAAACCTCCTATTAGTTGTTTATTCATTCTTAAACTGTATGAGATTATATATATATATATATATATATATATATATATATATATATATATATATATTCTAATTGAACTTATTTGATTAAAGTGTTTCTGAGTATTATTCAAATTAGATGTTACATTTTTTGTATTAAAGATAGTTGAACATTTTTTGTATCAAAGCTAGTTGAACATGTTTTGCTTGTCAGTGATGGGGTTGTCTTACTTTTGTTGTGCACTTGTTGTGTGTTTTGTATGTGTTAGAAAAATTATAAGTAAGGCTTTGATTCTTTCTTTAATGTTTTGACAAAATGACTCAAAGATGTTATAGGACACTTACCCCAACCTAAAATCTTGCTGAGATTATTAGGATTGCGAGAGTAATGGAAATTATGGCTATTGTTTTCAATAATATAGTGTTGCTCTAGTAGAAAATCAATGAGTTCTTATGCATCGAATGGAGGATGATAGGGTAGATGTTCCTAATATATCTTTAAAGCATATGTAATTAGTTAAGTTTAAGAAATACAACTCTCCATAATTTAGTGGGGACATTAATCTAGATCAAGCTGAGAAATGGATTAGGGGTATTGAAAGGATATTTGAGGCCACTTCTTGAGGAAAAGAAACTTAGGTTTATAACCTTTATCCTAAATAGAAAAAGGTATTAAATTATGTAATTTGCATTGATCATGTATGTGTTTGTATACAAAAATGGCATAGACAAAATAAGTACAAAATGTAACGTACAATAGATAGTAACTATAATTGTGTTAATAAAAACAAATATTATACTAAAACGATTTTGATGAATGATTACAGAAACTACTGTAATATTACTCATTAAATAAAAATATATTGTGAATAACTAAAATCAAGAATCATAAATGATAGGATATTAAACAAAATATTTGATTTTGTCTAACTTCCCCTTTCAAATTGGTGGTGACATGGTCATTCCAAATTTGTCTTTTAACAAGTTGAATCTTGTATGAGTGAGAGGTTTGGTCAAATAGTTTGCTATTTGATCATTAGTATGAACATAGGTCTTGATTACATATGTAGTGCACACTTATCTCAATGTGTTTGGACCGTGCATGCATGACTAGATTAGAAGCAATTGACTTGGCACTAAGATTATCAGACCACATATTGGTTTTCTGAGAATTGGTAGTTTTATTTCTGTTAGTAGATATCTAATCCAAGCTACTTCAGTTGCAAAGTCAATCAAGGCTCTGTATTCTAACTTTGTGCTTGATCGTGACACTACCTTTTATTTTCTTGAAGACCAAGAAACAATAATTTCTCCTAGAAACATACATTGTCCTGCCATTGATTCTTTTTCATTGGTACTAGTTGCCTAATGATGGAGGACCATCTAAGATACAAATAGGACCTCTAACAAGAGTCATGTCTAGAAGGATTCAAGAAGAAGAAGGATCACTCACCACTTTACTTCTATGGAATATCACTTATTAATCCTTTCTTTTCTTTACTAAATACATTTACATTGTTTTGTAGGACAACAATAAAAGTTCGAAACCATGCCTATGCATCTTAGAAAGCTTGACAAAGCAAGAGAAAGCAAGGAAGGCAAAGAGGAGTGCAATTTCAACCATTGCGACGCCCAACGTTTTTTGTGCAACTTTATGTTTTCAACATGTGATTGATTAGCTGGCTTCTGAAACTTGCACACCGAGCTTTGTAGCTTCTTCAAACACACTTCGTTTGTATTTTTAGAAGATTGCAAGGCAAGTTTCAGAGTCCTCTCTTCATCTATAAAAGGGAGGCTCTTCTCCTTTGTAAAGGGAACTTGAATGCTATAAAGAAACGCTGTTGAGATTCTTCCAGCCATGTTTGCTTCGAGTTCATTGTCTTGTACCTCTTTAGCACATCCTTGTCTAGCTTCCTTCCCCTTTGGAAGGTTGTCTGAGCTTGAGATACACTATACACACATCCAAACTCCACAACACCTTACATCAAATATTGGTGCGCGTCTAAACTTCCATCATTCTCCTGCAATCCACTACTGCATTCTGGATCGTGGAGCACTCTCGCTTGAAGTATGGAGTCGTTCCTATCATTTGGCATCAAGAGCCAGCACGTTCACGCATTGCTTCAAGAGCTAAGTTGCTCTTAACTTCATTTTCTTACTTCCGTGTTGTGTTGTTCAAGTTTTGTCCATGTGTTTGAATTTTTTTTCACTTCTATTTTGGCTTAAATTCGCATTAATGTTTGTGTTTCTTGAGTGTTCCTTAGTGTTTGTTCATCATTTTAATCGGTGCAATTCATTTGTTTGAGTTTCATTCTAGTTTTAATTTCCATTTTCCAGTTTTGTCATGTCATGTGCCTTTTGTGTAGTTTTCACTTTTGTCAGTATGTGTTTGAATTTGTTTCAGCTTTCATTTTTCATTTTAATTTGTGTTCAGTGCATTTGATAGCTATATATTGATCATATAAAGCAATGAGACATTGTCTAGCTTTGATCAAAAGAGCTTAGAGCATTAACCGAGAGTTTTCAATTTCAAAAATCTGCAATAAAATGCATTTCTGGTTTAATATGATCCAATCTGCTTTTGTCCAGATTTCATGTTTCTCAAACTTTGTTCAAGTTTTTTTAATGTTGTTAAACATGTTTCAAGAAGTAGCAACTCATAATAATCATAGAATTGCAAAATGTATAGTTGAGTTGATCAAAATATGGTAAAATAATGATGTCACTATTTTCAGTCTAGTGTTTGCACCGTGCTTGTTGTCCTTGCTTGTTTTAGGTCACTCAAAATCTGCTAGCTAATATTTTGTAGCTAGATCTAGTTGAATAGAACCTTTCTTAAACATTTGTTGATCTATCTAGCTTTGAATCTTCTGAATTTTCCATTCTGCTGCAGTTTTGGTTCATTTTTTATGCAATTTTAAGCAACTACTGCTGTCAATTACTAATTTTATTTGTTTCAGTGTCGTTTAAATGTTTGTGCACATTTTTTTTACCATTTGAAAGCTGTGTGTACTGTTCATTTGGTCAATTTTGAGTATATAGGCAAAAACACCATTTTCCAACTCATTTTCTGCTGTAGTTTGATAATCATGTGCTGTTTGAAATTTGCCAAACTTTAATCTTCATTTATGGATTGGAAAAAGCTGGTTTCAAGTTATCAAATGCAATGATATGATTAAAAAAGTGTAAAACAACAAGAAAAAGAAAAACAAAACCAAGCAATCTAGTTTTGACCATCAAAATCGAAAATACCAAAATTATGCATTTCTTTGGGACATTTTGTCAAACAGTTTGGGTTTTTCATCAAAAACTTTCACTACACTTGTTTGTGATCTTCGTTTTGAGTTTTTCTTGTTTGTTTAATTTTTTTCTAGATCCTATCCGAGTTCCTTTTTTATTCCAGCCTTTAACTCCTTTGAATTCAACATTTTTGGCATCCAAATGTGCTTTGCAATCTAGTTTCAGTATTAAAAATTTGGTGCAAAACAAGTGTTTTGGTGCTCCTTGTTTGCTAGTTTGTTTGGCTTTTGTGACATGTTGGTAACGTTTTTGTAGTCCAAACACCTTTCTCCAAGGGGGTAGCATCTTAGGGAGTGGAAGATTTGTTAAATTGGCAACAAGCATGCAACTCAGAGCTATACTTCTTTTGCAAGTTCAGCACCACTTCAACACCAAACACAACACATTTTCTCACCAATTTGGAACTGCACAAGATAGCAACTGCAGATTCACTTGTCTTGTAGTATTTTACACATAGTTTCATGTATTTTTGAATCATTGTATCACGAAATATTTGTAGTTTAATTTTTTTTACGTTTGCAACTTAAGTGGCTTGGGAATATGCTTTTCAAGCAATTCCAAGTGCACATTTGAACATTATAATAGTCTAGTCTCCACATCTTAGTGTGAAAGTGTGTCAAGGAGCTCCAAGTGTAACTTTCACTTTCACTTAGGATCGTCTCTCATTCTCCTTTCCATTTGCATTACTTTACTTTACTTTGCTTGATTGACTTTTATGTTTTAAGTCTCCGTGATACCTAGGAGCGCGTTTCATTTAGATAAACCTTCATTTGGTTTCTAGGTGCATTTCATCTTGCATTCAAAAATATTTTGAAATATTTCTACCTAGAAACTAAGGTAAGAAACAACCAAAGACACTCTGGCTAGGAAGGACAAGGTTCTTAAGCTTGTCCATTTGTGACTCACCTCTCCTTCGTATGAGTTATTTGGTTTATTTTACCTCTAGAATCTTTCTAGAAATCCTTCTCCAAGAAAATATAAAAAAGATTTGTGAAATTCTTAGACTCTCTACTTGTGCAAGTTTCTCACTTCACAAGTATGAGTCACTCAAGTGTGCAAGGCAGTATAAGAAATGATTGTGACAATGTGAAATTAAGTGAGGAACTTCATAGAACTCAAGCTCAACTTAATAGGACTGAAGTCGAGTTTAATAGAACTCAATTTGAGTTTCAACTAGCTCGACAAGAGATAAATGAGCTTAGGCAAATGGTTACTAGCCTCACTCTCAAAGAGGTCAAAATCATGTTGAGACTTCCCATAGGCAAAACCATGATCGTGGTGATCATTCCCATCATAGTGATCAAAATAGTGGTCATCATAATAACTATTATCAACACCAAGCTCGAAGACACAACCATCATAGAGATCATTATGTGGAACCAAAACTTGACCTTCCCCCCTTCTATGGCCGAGATAATGTAGAAGAATACTTTGAGTGGGAGATGAAGGTCGAACAAATTTTTGAGTGTTACCACATTGATGATAGGAGGAGAGTTACCTTAGCAACTTTGACCTTCCAAGGCGTAACTCTATACTGGTAGTAAGCAGAGAATAGAGGATGCAAGGACACTACAACATCCAATATTGGAATGAGCTCAAAGTCGCCTTGCATCGAAGACATGTGCCAGCATATTATGCCAGGGAGATCATGAACAAGCTCCATAGAATTCAACAAAGAAACAGGAGTGATGGGGTTGTCGCGGCCCATCAAATTTGTTGTGCATTAAAGAATGCAGTACAGTGTTAGGAAGTGACTCCTAGGCGTCTCTCAAGGACCAAATGTGGTTCGAGTCTTAGGTCAAACCCGTATGGGGGGTTTTGAAAGTGCTTTTGTGATTGTAAATGAACTAAATTAAAACTGGAAATTAAATACAACCAAACATAAATAAAAGCATTATAGTGAATGAAAACAATAAACCGAACCATCCTAAAGCAAGATGTGTGCACTAATTAGAATGCAAAAAATAATAAAGAAACACATGATATACTATTCAAATGGAACACTTAAGCTAAAACATTAAATGCACAATGCAGCTTGAAAACACCGTGCAGCTGGAATATAACTTCAAAGTAAAAGTGTGAAACAATTGAATGTATTGTGCAAATTCACGAGCAGCAGGAATAATAAAATGCATCCTACACCTAATAAATGAAGTGTTGAAGTCTTCTAGCAATACCCCTCCATCACGAAAAAGCACAAAGTAAAGACACGTGAACAGTAAAGAAACCAGAATTTCTTTTAGGCTATTCTCTCGTGGACGTGGCTCCCATGTCAATTCCAATTGAATGAAACTTCAGTGTGTGTGCTTTCCAGCAAAGTGAATCACGCCTCCATCAAATCACCATGCTTCTAGAAAAAGAAAATGAAATGCTTCTACACACATGCTGCTCCTTTCTTTTGGCCGTGACTGAGTGACTTCAATTGAAAATTGAATCACCATGCGGCTCTACTGGAATCAGCGCCTCCCTCTTTTAAAATCCAAAATCATTCAATCACAAATGCTACACCGAAAATGAAAAGGGGTGCAATAAAAAAATGCATCCAAAAGCAATTAACGTGGAGCTCTTATTTTATCCTCTCCGTCACCGTCACAACATCCACATGTTTTCTTTAATACAAAAAACGTTCCAGCCAAAAAAAAACTAAGTGAGGGTGGCGGCTACTCATCACGCGTCCAACCCCTTCTCTCCGCGCAACACCTTCCGTGAGTTGCTTCTCATTTCAGGACGCGATAGTTGTTGGATGAAGCCTTGTTGCCGTGTGCAGCCCTCACCGTGCCTTTCTCCATGCCTCCAGCTCAACGCATCAGAATTCAGCAAAAAGAATGCATTCAGCTCTTGTTTTCTTCCTTTTTGAATCAATGTGCATCCTCCATCCTCCGTGACCACATGTTCAAATGGAAAAACAATGATAGCTGGAATAAATAAAACTTGAAGTCCAAGTGCCAAATCAAAGCTTCATTAAATGATAAACTCCAGAAATAAAACGTTCCAACCATTCACAAATTTCAAAGGAACAAAAAATATGTTTTCTTTTCATTTCTCCCTTCTCCCTGACAGCAGCGTTCAAAGGCCCCGAGAAAAAAACAAAAACTCAGTGTGGTTGGTGGCTGGACACCTCTCCCCCCTACAGGACGCATACCCCTCTTTTCTGGATGCATGAAGTCTTTTTTCCCTTGCTGGACTAGGTCGTGCTCACCAAAATTCAATCCCGTGCACCTCTCCAAAATGAAGGCCCCTTTCTCCCAGCCAGGTGGACGCTCATGTGCACACCAAAGCTGCTGGATTTTGTGGACGTGGCAGCAGCGCTCCAAAATTGATTTCCCATGGGTCGTGAGCTTCCCTTCCGTGTGCATGTGAAGTGCTACTGTCATGTGTTGTGCTTTTAATTCCAGCCAACAGCATACACTTCTCCAAGTGCACCTCTTCTTCTGCTGCTGGGCCGTGGAATGCTCTCCAAGCCCAAATAAAAATGAAATCAGCTCCTCTCTTTCTTCAAGTACATAAATTACCGCATGCACCTCCAAAAAGTAAATCCACACCTCTCTCTTTTTAGCTTAAAATAAAATTGATGTCACATTTCTCTTGAAGTCCCAAAAGGTTATCCAAAATTTCCCTACAATTAATAATGTAAATAATTAGTCTCAGATAACTCAAATTAATTAAAATAAGAATTTATGGTCAAATGAAGCACAATTAGCAAAAATGGGAAAATACTAGACCATAAGCACACTTCCCAAATTAAATCCGGTACAATAAACTAAGTGAAGTCAAGAAAATATTGACTCATCAAAATAGACCAAACTTAGTCTTTTGCACTCCTGGGCAAAATCAAGACGCAAATCAAGTAATAGTTCAAAGGACATTAGGGAAGTGACACAAACTCAACACACAGAAAACAAAGACTAACGAGGACAGAAACAGAATTACACAAATCTCAAGGCATCTGGACCAAGAAAGGCAGTATTCAATATCCAACACAGAATCGAAGAAGGCAGACACTCACAGAAATCATCCAAGCAATTCAAGACATGGCAAAATGATCAGTCAACTCAAGAGGTGAATCAAAAGCAACATAACCTCACAGATGGACTATCAGTGTTTCTCTCAAGTGTCTAGGGTAAACAATGTCAACTTGATGCACTCAAGAAAACAAGCAACAACAGACTTGGCGAGCCTCTAATATCAACACTCAAAACATATGCATGTTCAAATCAAAAGGTCTTTTATGGATGTAATGGGGCCAAGGACAAGGGAGGATAAATATGGATGAGAAGCTACAAACCAAAAGAAATAGAGGAGCAATGGGGAACAAGTGTAAACACAGTCAACTCATACCCAAAACCTCTAATTCAATCCTCTTCTTGACTCCATTATTCACATTTTTTTTTTATTTTTTTCTCATTTTTATGTAAATTTTTTTTTCTTTTCTCATCTTGTCTCTTTTCTTTTCAATCTATTTATGACACAACTGTAAGAGACAAGATACACAACATATTTACAAACACAAAACAAGAAGAGGAACCGACTAGCCAATTCATAAGAATCCCCAAGGAGACCACACTTGTTCCCAAAACACTTCCAAAGCTCCAAAATTCCCTAAGGTTAAGGTGATCATGGTTTTTCACTTAGGGCTAGTGTATGAGCTTCAAAATAAAGAAATGAGGAAAGTATAGGCTCAAAAGGGGTTATCAAAGGATTAGAACAAGGTAAGCTTATTTGGCTAGAGAGGCTCAAGAATAAAAATTCCTTTATCGCTTCCAAACATGCATATCAATCAAGAATTATCAACAAGAGTCAAGCCAAGGCATATGCGCAAGCAATCAAGAGACATATCACACACAAGAAACATCAAGTGGCTCAAATCTCACACAGGGTATTTGTCACAATCAAATCAACCTCTTAAACATCATAATCATCTTCCAAGCAGAGAAAAACAAGAATTTCAAACTAATTAGAGTATCAATGAAGTGAAGGAAAAACCTACAACATAAACAAAGTCCAGAAATCAAAAGAAAAATGTAAAATTGCACACAAGACACGATAAAAACAACTTTAAAACAGAAAAAAAATTTTAACACACAAAACAAAAACTAACAAAGAAAAATCAGAATCTCCCCAGTAGACCACACTTAAACTACACAGTGTCCTCAATGTGTCATAAGCATAAGATTTAGCAATCAGAACAGTGAAGAAATCATGGGCAAGTGCAATAAAAGTGGGAAAAGGGGAGAAGGAAAAAGAAAAACTCCCTTAGGTTATGGTGGTAGCTGCCAAACTTGGACAAGCAGTGAGATGTTTTCCACCATTGGATTCAGCAAAGAAGTTTTGAGGAGGAACTGCTTCATCAGTACTGCCCTATCATCCAAAGCAAGATGTTTCTTCTTTCTTCTCACACCAAACTGTTACATCAGTATCTCTCCTTCCACTGGCAGTTGTTGAGTGTGTGACACCAGAATAGATATCTCTCGCTCGCTCAAAGAAGTAACAGTATACTCTCCTTCATCAATCCTGAATTCCTTAATGTCAGCACCTGCATTCTCTTTTAACTATCCTTGTCATCAAACTCACAATTAATAGCATCTGTTATAAACTTAGAGTCTGGCCGTAACACATAATCAATTTCAGCACAAATGGAGCAAGAACCAAATTCACAATCACATTCAAAATTTTCAAAAAACTGAGTTAGATCAAAGTTTAGTCCTAACTCTATAAAGTTATCAGATTGCACAGTTTCTATCTCAAAATCAATATTGACGCAACCTTCGATAGCAGAAATGGCTGATACTGAATTAAAAATTTAAGATTGGTCAATCAAATCTGTATCAGTATTAGCCATAAACCCTATAGAATCAGTGTGCATCAAATCACAGGCATTTGAATGTGTAGGCAAATAAGGTAAAATAATTGGAATCTCAGGTTCAGAATAAACCTATTTTTGCTCATTAAAAATTTTCTTACCAATCTCCAAGTCATCAGTTGCATCCTCTAGGCTATCATATAAACCAAGATCAGTGCAAGGATAGTGAACATCAGGTATGTCAATGTGCTCTATAGGGAATAATGAATCCAAAACATGAATGTGCACAGGAATATCAATATCAGAATCCAGAACAGGCTTTATGGGTTCAAGTTTTACGAACTCAAAAGCATTAAAATTTACTTGAACCTAAGATACATGAATGGGGATTTCAAGTTTAGAGTTAACCTGCTCAAGTTCTTCCTTTGCTACCTCAATTGGATTTTCACCAACCAGCTTGCAGAGCAACTTCCTTGCCTCTGTTGGAGTTCTATCCATCCGAGATCCACCAGCAGCTGCATCCACAAATATCCTTTTATTGTCCAAGAGCCCTTCATAAAAGTAAATCAAGAGCAAATGCTCTGAAATTTGGTGGTTTGGATAGGCTGTGCAGAGCTTGTTAAACCTCTCCCAATAATTTGCCAGGCTTTCTTCTTTAAAATGCTCAATGGCAGTGATCTCCCTCCTAATGCTGATCACCTTTCCTGCTGGAAAGAACTTGTCGAGGAATCTCTGTTGTGCTTCCTGCCAACTATTAAAAGGATACTGGTATAGGAAGGAATCTCTTGCTACACCTTGAAGGGACATTGGAAACACTCTCACCAGTACTTCCACCTCTAAAACACCAACAAGCCTCATGGATGAGCACACCAAACAAAACTCCTTGAGGTGCCTGTGTGGATCCTCATGTGCCAATCCATGGAACTTGGGAAGCCTCTTGATTAGCTTATACGTCCAGTCTTGAGAATTCGTCATCTCCTCTATTCTAGTTCAAAACATGTCTCAGACCTGGACTTCACTTCAAGAAGGGATTATAAAAAATATACAGAAGCATAACATGGAGTAAAACTAATATTTACAGATTTTGAAATTTCTAGAAACAACAACTAAATACAAAACACAACACACACTAACACAACAAAAGACCTAAGACCGAACAGTTGGTCCCTGGCAGCGGTGCCAAAATTTGATGGGGCTGTCGCGGCCCATCAAATTTGTTGTGCATTAAATAATGCAGTACAGTGCTAGGAAGTGACTCCTAGGTCGTCTCTAAATGACCAAATGTGGTTCGAGTCTTAGGTCAAACACGTATGGGGGGTTTTGAAAGTGTTTTTGTGATTGTAAATGAACTAAATTAAAACTGGAAATTAAATACAACCAAACATAAATAAAAGCATTATAGTGAATGAAAACCATAAACCGAACTGTCCTAAAGCAAGATGTGCGCACTAATTAGAATGTAGAAAATAATAAAGAAACACATGATATACTATTCAAATGGAACACTTAAGCTAAAACATTAAATGCACAATGCAGCTTGAAAACACCGTGCAGCTGGAATATAACTTCAAAGTAAAAGTGTTAAACAATTGAATGTATTGTGCAAATTCACGAGCAGCAGGAATAATAAAATGCATCCTAGACCTAATAAATGAAGTGTTGAAGTCTTCTAGCAATACACCTCCATCACGAAAAAGCACAAAGTAAAGATGCGTGAACAGTAAAGAAACCAAATTTTCTTTTGGGCTATTCTCTCGTGGACGTGGCTCCCATGTCAATTCCAATTGAATGAAACTTCAATGTGTGTGCTTTCCAACAAAGTGAATCACGCCTCCATCAAATCACCATGCTTCTAGAAAAAGAAAATGAAATGCTTCTACACACACGCTGCTCCTTTATTCTAGTCGTGACTGAGTACCTTCAATTGAAAATTGAATCACCATGCGGCCCTACTGGAATCAGCGCCTCCCTCTTTTAAAATCCAAAATCATTTAATCACAAATGCTGCACCGAAAATGAAAAGGGGCGCAATAAAAAATGCATCCAAAAGCAATTAACGTGGAGCTCTCATTTTATCCTCTTTGTCACCGTCACAACATTCACATGTTTTCTTCAATACAAAAAACGTTCCAACCAAAAAAAAACTAAGTGAGGGTGGCGGATACTCATCACACGTCCAATCCCTTCTCTCCGCGCAGCACCTTCCGTGAGCTGCTTCTCATTTCAGGACGCGACAGTTGCTGGACGAAGCCTTGTTGCCGTGTGCAGCCCTCACCATGCCTTTCTCCATGCCTCCAGCTCAACGCATCAGAATTCAGCAAAAAGAATGCATTCAGCTCTTGTTTTCTTCCTTTTTGAATCAACGTCCATCCTCCATCCTCTGTGACCTAGTGTTCAAATGGAAAAACAATGATAGCTGGAATAAATAAAACTTCAATGCCAAGTGCCAAATCAAAGCTTCATTAAATGATAAACTCCAGAAATAAAACGTTCCAGCCATTCACAAATTTCAAAGGAACAAAAAATATGTTTTCTTTTCATTTCTCCCTTCTCCCTGACAGCAGCGTTCAAAGGCCCCGAGAAAAAAAACAAAAACTGAGTGTGGTTGGTGGCTGGGCACCTCTCCCCCCTGCAGGACGCATACCCCTCTTTTCTGGATGCGTGAAGTCTTTTTTCCCTTGCTGGACTAGGTCGTGCTCACCAAAATTCAATCCTGTGCACCTCTCCAAAATGAAGGCTCCTTTCTCCCAGCCAGGTGGACGCTCATGTGCACACCAAAGCTGCTGGATTTTGTGGATGTGGCAGCAGCGCTCCAAAATTGATTTCCGATGGGTCGTGAGCTTCCCTTCCGTGTGCATGTGAAGTGCTTTTGTCGTGTGTTGTGCTTTTAATTCCAGCCAAAAACATACACCTCTCCAAGTGCACCCCTTCTTCTGCTGCTGGGCCGTGGAATGCTCTCCAAACCGAAATAAAAATGAAATCAGCTCCTTTCTTTCTTCAAGTACATAAATTACCGCATGCACCTCCAAAAAGTAAATCTACACCTCTCTCGTTTTAGCTTAAAATAAAAATGATGTCACATTTCTCTTGAAGTCACGAAAGGTTATCCAAAATTTCGCTACAATTAATAATGTAAATAATTAGTCTTAGATAATTCAAATTAATTAAAATAAGAATTTCTGGTCAAATTAAGCACAATTAGGAAAAATGGGAAAATACTGGACAATTAAGCACACTTCCCGAATTAAATCCGGTACAATAAACTAAGTGAAGTCAAGAAAATATTGACTCATCCATGAGTGTCGAGGAATATCGAAAAAAGATGGAAGTACTCATGTTAAGAGCTGGAATCAAAGAAAAAGAAAGATTCACCATAGCGAGGTTTCAAAGTGGCCTTAACTATGACATATGTGATAAGGTAGAGCTTTTACCTTACTTAGATCTCAATGATTTCGTACAACTATGTGTGAGGGTGGAAGAGCATAATAGACGCAAAGCTTCCACCAAAAGGACCTACCCTACTGCCTCCACATATAGGAAAGGTCCTAAGAGGGAGGGTAGTTATTTGAGGTATGAGGAAACTCGAGAGAGAGAAAAAGAAAGAGTCAAGGGTAAAGAAAGAGATTTGAAAAAAGAGAAGGAAAGAGAGAAGAAAAAAGAGAGAGATAAGATTCACAAAGAGCTCTCATGAGATTCTAAGAGTAGGGAGACCCGGTGTTTTAAGTGTGGGGAAAGAAGGCACTATTCTACTGAGTGCCATATTAAGTGGTCAACCTACATGCTTGAGCATGGTAGTGATAGTGAGGACTCTTCTTCAAGTGAGTCTGAGTTATCTTTGTCTGATGAGGAACAAGAGACTCCACCTTGTGATGGAGATTTACTTATGGTCAAACGACTCCTGGAAACAAAGCATGTTGAGCTAGAACAAACTCAATGAGAAAACTTATTCCACACACGCTGTAAAGTTTTAAACAAAACTTGTTCTATGATTGTAGATAGTGGTTCTTGTTGCAACTGTTGTAGCTCTCGAATGGTTGAAAAGCTAGGCTTAACTACTATTCCTCATCCAAACCCTTACAAACTTCAATGGATCAAAGAGGATGAAGGGATAGTAGTAAAGGAACCAGTGTACCTATATCCATTGGCAAATATGAAGATCAAATCATTTGCGATATTGTTCCAATGGAAGCTGGTCACATCTTACTTGAACGACCCTAGCAATTTGACAAACAATCTTTGCATGATGGGGTCACAAATAAGATAACCATCCAACATAAGGGGAAGAATATTATATTGAGCCCTCTTACACCATCACAGGTGTGAGAGGATCAAATCATTCTTAAAAAAAAGTTGGATGGGGAGAAAAAGATTGAAAATCAAAAAGGCTCAAAAGAGAAGAATGTGACTTTGGTAGGTCATGCCTCGACCAAAGCTGTTGTCCATTCAAAAAATTCTAAAAATATTTTCCTAGGACAACCTCATTTTCTCCTCTATTGCAAAGCGGATATCACCAAACTAGAATAAAAGAAGGAGATGAATGGAAAACTGCTTTTAAGACCAAATTTGGTTTATATGAATGGTTAGTCATGCCTTTTGGCTTAACCAATGCTCCTAGTACCTTCATGCGACTAATGAATCATGTCCTTCATGAATACATAGGAAGGTTTGTTGTGGTCTACTTTGACAACATTTTAATATATAGCAAAGTTCTTAAAGAACATCTTCACCATGTTAAGAAGGTCTTGAGTTTGCTTAGACAACATTATCTCTTTGCCAACTTTGACAAATGTACTTTTTGTCAAGAAAGTGTAATTTTTCTGGGATTCAAAGTTGGAAAAGATGGTGTCCATGTTGATCCTGACAAAATCAAGGCTATCCAAGAGTGGCCTATTTTGAAAACCGTGGGAGAAGTAAGAAGTTTTCTCGGTCTCGCTGGTTTTTATAGACGTTTTGTAGAAAACTTCTCTACTATTGTTGCTCCTCTCAATGAGATGATAAAGAAAGATGTCTCATTCAAATGGGGTGATCGAAAAATCTTAGCCTTTGAGACCTTCAAGCATAAGTTAACACATGCACTCATTCTACACTTACCTGATTTTTCCAAAGCCTTTCACGTAGAATGTGATGCATCTGGGGTTGGGATAGGAGCAGTCTTAATTCAAGAAGGTCATGCCATTACTTATTTTAGTGAAAAACTTCAGGGAACAACTTTGAACTATCCCACCTATGACAATGAGTTATATGCCCTTATATGAGCATTGAAGACTTGGGAGCATTACTTGGTATCACGAGAATTTATAATCAACACTGACCATGAATCTCTCAAGTATCTCAAAGGGCAAGGAAAATTAAACAAGAGACATGTAAAGTGGATAGAGTTTCTCGAGCAGTTTCCATATGTCATCAAACATAAGAAAGGGAGTACTAATGTTGTTGTGCATGCTTTATCTAGACGCCATGCATTATTAGTCACTCTAGGATCACAAATACTAGGCTTTGATGACATCAAAAAACTTTATGAAACTGATCCTACATTTGCATCCACTTATGCATCTTGTCTTAAGAAGTCATTTGATGGATTCTATCTATCTGAGGGGTATCTTTATAATAAAGGCAAACTCTGTATACCTTAAGGATCTGTTAGAAATATTCTTATAAAAGAAAGTCACGAAGGAGGACTCATGGGCCATCATGGAGTTGATAAAACTTTAAATATTTTAAACAGTAAATTTTATTGGCCACACATGAGAGTAGACGTCCGAAAGCATTGCTCTAAAAAGTTATGCCTCATGGACTTTACCTTCCTCTTCCCATAGCTAATGCCCCTTGGGAGGATATTAGTATGGAATTTTACCTAGGATTGCCAAGAACTCAAAAGGGCTTTGATTCTATCTTTGTGGTGGTTGATCGATTTAGTAAAATGGCTCACTTCACCCCTTGCCACAAAGTAGATGATGCTAGCTATGTTGCAAGACTCTTCTTTAAAGAAGTAGTCAAATTACATGGCTTACCCAAAACTATAGTTTCTGATAGAGATGTTAAGTTCCTTAGCTATTTTTGGAAAACATTATGGGCTAAGCTAGGAACTAAACTAAACATGATGGGCAAACCGAAGTAGTAAATAGATCTATATCTACTCTATTACGGGTAATGTTAAGAGTTAATCATAAGAATTGGGATGATCATCTACCTCACATAGAATTTTCTTATAATAGAGTAGTCCACAAGACTAGTAATCTTTCTCCTTTTGAGGTTGACTATGGTTTTAACCCTCTCACACCTCTTGATCTACTACATCTTCCAGAATCATCTTCTTTTCTTCATAAAGAAGGAGTTTCTAAAGTGGCGGTCATCAAGCAATTACATGAAAAGGTTAAACTCTATATTGGAAAACAAACTAAAAAATATACCGAATACAACAAAGGGAGAAAACAAGTAATTCTTAAAGAATGAGACATAGTTTGGCTTCATTTGAGAAAGGATAGATTTCCCTCTCAACGCAAGTCCGAACTTAGTCCACGAGGTGATGGTCCTTTCAAGGTGGTCAAGAAAATAAATGACAATGCATACATGTTAGACATTCCTGAAAGTTATGGTGTCAGTCAAGGTTGTCAAACTCGAGAGTTTACGTAAACTCTTGAGAGTCCAGAAAACTTGAATTGTAAACTCGAATCGTAAACTCGTAAGAGTTTACTTTATATGAAAAAAATATAAATTCAAAAAAATCTTTTTTATAGAAATATTGTTACTGTGAAACATAAATTGATATATTAAAGTCTTTATATCTAATCTCTAATAATGACATCATTATCTCCATCATCATTTTCCCGGAACATTTTTACTTTTACTTTTAATTGTTCAAGATGCACTTGGATAACTTCTACCTAGTTTTATGGTTTCTAGACATAATAAGATAAACGTTTTCGCTACAAACATAAAAAATAAAATGTCGAACAACTTAAAATATTATCTCAGCAAAGGGTTGTTCAATAGTGCAGTGCATCATTTTATTTTTGAAAAATAAATTGAATGGTGCGGTGCTATAAAATGAAACCCATTAATATTGTGCTGTAAAATGCAACACTTATGCAACCCTTCGAAGACGAGATAGAAAAGTCCTTGTGATGATACTTACTTGTGAATGTTTTTTATTGTGGTTAAATGAAAGGAAAAGTTAATTCATTCAACATTGTGATAGTAGAGTGGATGAGTAACATCTTATACACTTGTGTGTTTGAGTGAAACACTTTATCTAGTGAGGAAAGATTCCATGAACACATAAGAACATTTATGCTTAGTTGATTGATCATTCATGAAAATAGCATTTGTTGGATATTATGTGATTGCGTGAACACTAAAGCATATGCACATCTTGATTGAAGTCTTTGTGATGAGCTAATTTGAGTACTTACTTGTCTTGAAAGAAGGAGTTTTGAATGTGGTGAACCATTGTGTGGATTGATGGAAAATTGAGTTACATCTTGTTTGCTTGAGGACAAGCAAAGTTCTAAGTTTGGGGTTGTGACAACAGTTGAAAAACTGTTTTTTTATACTTAAAATTGACCTTAAAGACAACCTTTATACTTAGAAACTAGCTAAGAATCATGCTTTTGTTTATATTTTTAAATAAGAGAGTTTGATGGGTTTTATGCTTCGTTTTCCTTGTTTTTGCCGGTTTTAAGATAAATTGGATGAAAGAAGTGAAGTAGGAAGAAGTTGGAATTAGAAAAGGAAGAGAAAAATGCACAAAAAGAGAAGACATGAGTATCGCTCAGCGGAAATTAACGCTGAGCGGTGTTCTTGAGGTTCCGTAGTCACCACTGAAGGGCAAAAATGCAGCTGAGCGTCAAATAGAAGAACGCGCACTTACCGCTGAGCGGTATTTACCACTGAGCGCCATTTTTATGAGCCTTAGGCCACTTTTCTGTAATGTTTAGAATAATATATAAGGTTTTAGTCAACCTAGGTTAGTCATCTTTGGCTGGAACGAAGCAGAATACACTTTCTTCACCCCTTGGAGGAGGATTTTGGATGCTCAAGCTCCACTCTTCAAATTCTAGGGTTCTATCTTTCATTCTTTCATGATTTTTCATCTAGTTTCATGATAACAGTTGAAAAACTGTTATTTTCATGATTAAAATTGACACTAAAAGCAACCTTTACACTTAGAAACTGGTAAGACCACGTATCGTTCTCCCAAAGGACTCACGGCCTAGACAGTTATGTGATTTATTGATTAATTAAGACTTGTGAACAAATTGTTGTAAGTTTCAAATGAAAAAGAATGAAAAGTAAATATGTATGCATGTGATGATCAATGGGCAAGAAGAAACAAAACATGTCTATGGGGAACTAAACTCTATTTGTTGTTAGGGGATTATGTAACCTTGTGAACTCTCATGTATTTGAATTGATGCTTAATTTATATGTCTTTTCATTAATTGTTATGGAATTCATCCGTTTCAATGCTTGCTCTATTTAACTCATTTAGTAGCATGATTTATGAATTGCATGAGTGTTGGGAGGTTCCTTACAATTCAGGTTCTTGTTGAATTCTCCCAAGGGTAATATTTCTCAGGGATGAGGGTATGAGTACTTGGTCGTCTTAACCTCTTGATCTTCAGACTTAATTTTCTAGGAACGCTAGGAATTGCACGAACTAGGAATTAAGGCAGGCTTATTGCGCCGAGGGATCGGGTTCTAGGTAATTTAGTGAGTGGCGTTAACATTAATGTAAAATGAAGAATTTTTATATATATGAGAGTAAACATGGTGAAATCAAACCCTATCAACATATTCATCTCATATTAAACAACATCTGTTCATCTTTGTGTTTCTCTACTATTGATCAATTTGCGTTCATATTTAATTTTCTGTCTTTGCATCTTAAACCAATTATCTCCTTTTATTTAAGTCTTAATTAATCAAGTTATCACACAATTGTTTAGTACCGAGAGTCTTTAGGGATACGATACTTGGTCTTACCATTTTATATTACTTGTGCGATTTGGTACACTTGTCAATCCATCAACAGATATATGATGAGAGGTGCAGAAAACTCTAGTCAAAAAGTTTTATCTTAGCTAAATATATTAACTGACTAACATTGTGTGTGGTAGGATAAAATCCATTGATAATAACTTTACAAAGTACTAAAAGCCACCCGTACAAAATCCCCAAAAATTTACATCAGTACTTTATCTGAATAATTGAGTCTAGTATATATGATAAAGTTTTAAAAATATAGAAAATGACATTATGATAAAGAAGATGACAAAATAAGGGAATTATAACTCTTAACATTTTTTCATCATCAAAACACATGCATCTAAATTTAATTAACAATAAGCCCAAACTAAATTTAACTTATCTAAACCCTATGTTCAAATCACACAAGCATACATAGAATAAATTATTCATTAATAATTCCAATATTTTAATCTTTTAAATTCGAAGGTTCCTATTTTTGTAAAATCGTCTTAAATAGATCCTCGTATTTTTTTTTATCTTAATTAGGTCCTTATTTTTGTAAAAGTGATTCAATTGGAACCTTACCGTTAATTGGACTAGACGACGTTAAGATTTTTGTTTCGTATCATACTGACCAAGCAATTAATTCTAATGTGGCACACTGAAATCACATTAGGTGGAATTTAATTATGCATTAGGTGAAATTTAATTATAAAAGACGGAATAAAGTATTGTCTTCTTCCTTGGGTATCCTCTTCCTCTTAGGGTTTTGACGAGGAACAAAACGGTGACGTTTGAGGGGGAATAAGGGGCAGGGGAGCAGATCGAGATGAGGCAAGATTGGGGGTTGCGCGTGAGGATCACGGAGCTGAAGTTGTCAGTGGCGTGTCCGATTGTCTGGAGGAGCGTGGTGACGAGTTTCCCTGAGGGGGGAGAGAGTAGAGGTCGGACCAAGAGAGGAACTAGAGGAGGACATTGTAGCATAGGACGTTAGCAAGGGCGGCGAGGGATAGGTGGTGGCGGGAAAGGTAGTCATCATCGGCAAGATAGGCGTTGGGGACGGCGAGGATGGAGAGGGAGGAGCGGTCGGAGAGATCCATCGTTATAGGCGTTGTAGTGGCGAGGAGCGCGGTGAATTAGGAGAGGTCCAGGACAGTGAAGAGCAGCGTGGTGAAGTTTAGACTTTGAATGGCAAATTTGTTCTCTCAGAAGGCTGCCATGGCAAATTTCACATTAGCCCATTGTAATCCAAGGATTCAATTTTTACAAAGAGTATGACCACACCATAAGACATAAGGCACATTTTCAACAATGTTAAAGGATTCTCAGCAGATGGGCATTCCAACCTTTCCTCTCTGCTCACCATAGAAGTGTCGCCATCAGAATATTTTGAAACAAGGTGATGTGGCTTTGGAGAATCATATTCATTTTTTAGACCCACGCTCCCAAAAATGAGAGTAGATGCAAATCGAATGAGAAAAAAACACTAACATTTAATCAACAAGTGAATATACACACCTACACAAACTAAATCAGGTGACTAAACAAAATTCTTTTCTTTTTTTTTCCCCTTTTTTATTGGGGGGTCCCTACTTTTCTGTCAACACAGTCGAGAACATCTCAGTGCGCTCCCACGGGTCCGCCACCCTTTCACACCAGGAGATCGATTTGCTGAAGATCGTGAAGAAGGCCTCCGATCCCAAATCTGTAAGGGATACTTTTTACGCAGTGAAACACATCGTGGTCGAGGATAGTTTTATAAAATTTTAAATAATTAAATTCCACGTAACTCTGTCACAGTTGCAAAGTCAGCATCCTACCTCATTACAATTTTAACGCTGTTATAATAAAATTAACAGCAAGTTTCCAATTGACTCAATTTTACAAAAATAGAAACTAATTGAGATAAAAAAAAATACAAAAACATATTTGAGACGATTATGCAAAAATAGGAACATCCAAAATTATTAAAAAAAAATTATTTAAAATAACTTATCTTACAAGAAAAATTACCTCCCTGTTTAGAAACTTTCCAAGTACCCTAATACAACTTTAAAGGTTTGATTATAAATCGATATTGCGGTTCTATCTCACTAATTGATTCGTAGAAAAGAAAAAAAGTAATGATCAACAGAAAAACCTTAAAAAGAAGGTTTGAAAAGTTTAGAACCTTAAAAAAAATAAAATTTTAATTAAAGTAAAAAGTAAATTATTTAAAACTATTAGTTAACTTTTATTTTCGTTTATATTAAAATGACATCCTTAGTATTAGTATACAAATAAAATAAGTCATAAGGTTACTGTATTGTTTTACTTTTGAGGTAGCCTTTAAGTGAGATATTATAAAAATAACCTATACTTTTATATAAAATAATTTAAGAATATCTATAATATTGTTCTTAAAATCAGTCACGGGACTGTCACTAACAGACAAATTCCCTCATTTCTAAATTAGTGATTGACAAAATTGCTATAGCAAGAGGTGGCCAATTGTAGTTTCTCTTCTTATTGCTTGGCAACGTTGTTACTTAATCAACTAAACAAGGTATTATTACAACTAAGTTCTTAAAATTATACTAATTAATTCTTATTATTTCATAAATTTTATTTCAAAGATTTTATGATTTCTGATTAATTTTTACACATTCTATCAATTGGTTAAATCGCTAATAAAATGATAACACGTGTCATGATATTTTTTAATAAAACAAGGTAAAAAATATTTTGTTTTCAAATAAATTAATAAAAAAAT
This sequence comes from Vigna umbellata, assembly GCF_029865625.1. Taxonomy (NCBI): domain Eukaryota; kingdom Viridiplantae; phylum Streptophyta; class Magnoliopsida; order Fabales; family Fabaceae; genus Vigna; species Vigna umbellata. Next base: position 39,493,124 of record NC_142169.1, read on the forward strand.
TATGCTGTTTCGGGCTTTTAACTTTTTCTTTTCATGTCATCGTCCCTTTAACAATTTATATATCATATAATACCCTTTTAATGATATAATAGCTAATTGTTAAGCATATCATATCATAACTTTTGCAGTGTAAAATACCAACAAAAGAAAAGTACTTGGGTAGTAAAATTCACAAAATTATAATAGTTGAATATATAAATAACCCTTATAATTGTTATTATTTGTTTAACTTTTGAATAGTATATATGTTCACTATAATTTTTAACCCAAAATATATAATTATATATCAGTCTTTTTCTAAACTGCACAAGTTTAACATTTTAATTAATTTTTTTATAGAAAATACAAAATAATTAATGAATTTAACAACTAACTAAGTTAATAACAATCTTAATATAGTTGAAAAAAAATTGCAAGATAGATCATGTTGGTTTTCTAGAGTTATCATTATTATAATAATATATTTTTGTTACAATAATGAATTAAAAAGACAGTAAAAAGAAATATATATGAAGCTCATGCCAAAATATCTCTTTTAATTTATTAAAAAAATACATATTCAAATACTTGTTCAAATGATTCCTTTAACATTTTCGCAAATCCTTTCGTGGAAAATGTTAATCAATGTAACATTCTTCTGAACAAACTTTTAATCCAGTTTTCAATGAAAACTTTCGTAAGAGAAGGGAAATTTAAGATTTTATGGAAGGAGCTTTGTTTATTATATATGTAATTATGTCTTTCATTCTCGAAAATAATTTTGATATACCAAATATATTTATAAAATTATCATATTATATATATATCACACATGCTTAATTTTAAGTTGGATTCATGTTCAACTATCGGTAAAAATAATTTAGATAAATCTTGATCGTTTGATTTTGTTGTAACATCCAAAAATATAGCACACAACTATATACATGTGTCAACATTTAATAATATGATTGAACAGTTACTACAATAAGAAAGTCAAACTTACACTTATTACAAAAATAACCATAAAACTTTTCGTTTAATTTTACAAGAGCTTCCTATACTACTACCGAATGTTCAATATATAACTGAATGGTTATATTTACAAAACAAAAATAGTGAACATTCGGTTCACCAAAACTATCTATACTATATGACCGAACGGTCATCTCCTATTCAGCAGGAGTCTCACCGTCCAGCTCCTGTTCTAACGTAAGCTCTTCCCCTTCTGCTCACATCCAACAAGAATGATCATTGCAATAGAAAACCGAACGGTAACATGGATAAAAACAGAAAATAAGGGTAAGCTACTATAATTCAATTGAGCATGTATTCATACATGTAATAAACTACAAACCCTTACAGACCGAACGCTATAACATACAAGAGCCAACATAGATATCACACATAACTTAAATATCATAATTCATGTACAACCGACACTTGACTTGACCATCCGGATTGTATGAATACGTAGCTTGAGGCCGTTCGTGCACTCAGGTGGTGTAGTAACTAGAAACCATCAGCTGCCACCCGAGGTTAGTCCGTTATAACTCACCCAAGAACCTATGGGCTAGGACCTCCTGCCATTCTCACACAATGACTTACCCATCTCTACTTGAGAACTGGTAATCATCAGAATATCAGGATGAACTCCATGAATTTCACTATCCGTATTCATACTTTACCACAACATTATCCTTACACTAAGACATTCCTCCCCAGAATTCTCTTCTACATTACTTGAAACATAAACTTTTACTTGAATGTCAATAATATTTCTCATTCATAATGGATCTTCGCTATAATAAGCAACCAACACCAAGCCATAACATCAGCATGGCAAGATCAAACAACATTTCATATAAAAAGACCGAACGCTCAAATAATATCACCCTTAATTACAACTGAACGGAAAGGATCAAAACAACAGACAATATAACCGAACGATTATGTAATCGTTAGGACTTTGACATGAACCAAACACATTTTTAAGAATAAAACACTCTAATTAAATCAAATACTTAACATAAGACTGAACCATATTTAACTATTCTCAACACTAGAACGAACGGTATTTCACTGTTTGACAAAACCGAACGCTTAAAGCTTATACCGAGCACTTATAACTACTGACACTTGGTGTAAGACCGAACGTTACTTCATTATTTGACAAAACCGAACGCCTAGAGCTTATATCGAACACTATGATTACTCCTACAAACTATTCATCAAACCTAATACTTTTAAGGAAAACGAATGTTAAGACATTTTAGCTGAAATATACATAAACTTAGATCCGATCATAAATGAACATATTTTAAGCCTAGTACTAGTACAAAGTCTACTAATAATAATATATGAGCTATCACAAACCAAAATACCTAATCCAATAAGACTGATTAAAACTGTATATAACCATCAACACTTGATATATTAATCACTTCCTATAAAACGAACGATTATACCCTGGTAATGCTAAAATGCTAACTCTATTGATAACTTATTCACTAACCATAACCGAACGGTTGAGACCATACACCCAACTATTCTACATTTTGCAGAATCCTTATAGACTTATGTAGAACCACCAAAAACCCAGAAACATACATTTCATACACTCATATACAAATCATCAATCAATTCATTCCATACATACACAAAATCATCACATGCATAATTAAATTTAATAGCTTCCCTTACCTCTTAACAAACCGATCGCTCACAAGACAAAATTTGTACCACGACCAAACACTAAATCTCCCAGATTCACTATTTGAGGAAAACAAACCACCCAAAAAACTAGAAACGTGATCAGAACCTTAGAAGGAGAAGATAAACACATGCAACAAAAACTTGGTTTGCATGTGACCCAAACTAGACTTTATTAGAATCAAGAAGACCTACCGGTTCAAACCACTAAACGATCGGTTGAAAGGAGGATCCTTGCCACCAGCAACCTTACATACACTCTGATGGATGATCAGATGGAAGAAAACGTAAGATTTAATGGAGGAAAAGATGATAATTTTAGAGAGAAGTTAAAGAGAAGGAGGAGAAACGAGTTCCGAAGGTTTGGAGGAGAAGATTGCATGCAGAGTGGAACCAGCTTTTGAAATTTTAGCTTATATATTCCCTCAGAAAATCGATCGTCCACTCTCCTGCAGCCACTTGTCTTCCACTTCCTGAGTCTCGTTCCCCTCTTGCAGACACACGTTTTCCATTAAGATGAGAAATTTAATGGTTCTAACAGATTTCGCATCAATTACCATAGACCCATAACTGATCATTAGTTGAACTAATTTATGTAAAGTTCGTGTTCAATTAAAAAAATATATATTATTAACTTGTTCTTATGAAAAAAAATAGAACATTAATCATATATACAGCTTCAAAATTAAGCATAATCAATTTTACAAAATTAATTAAATCAAATCAAATTTTCCACCAATATTTTTTTTCCTGTTTTAGAAATTACCAATCATCTAAACACATCCTTATAGTTTTTGTTTTAAAACAAAATCTATATGGTAATAAAATATATTTGGAGCAGACGGTGGAAACATAAAGTTAAAATTAAAAAAAAAAATAGTCAGTATAAAGATTAGCACTAACAAAGCAAAATGCTATTTGTGCTCAACAATTTACTAAACAATTCAAAAGTAATGACTTTGGAGCTATCCTCATGAATGGACAGCATAAAAGCACAACTTGACAGAAAAACACATTCAAATTACAGAGAAAGAGAAAAAATTGAGAGAAAAATGGTGGTGAAGGTGTATGGTCCAACTTATGCATCCCCAAAAAGGGTGGTTGTGTGTCTGATTGAGAAGGAAATCGAGTTTGAAGCAGTGCATGTCGATCTCTTCAAGGGAGAGAATAAGGAACCCGAGTTCCTTAAGTTGCAGGTTCAATTTTTCTTTTGCTACTTAGCTTTTGACCCACGAGCTGCACCTTCACTTGGTTTTAGGATTTTTCTAATATTTTCCTTTTTTTTCATGTTTGATTACACTTATGTCTGATAATTCTGCAGCCATTTGGATCACTTCCTGTTATTCAAGATGGTGATTATACTCTCTATGGTAAACCACAAAGCCCCTTTCTTATTTTCTGCATTTTTTTTTTCTTGTGCCCATGGTTAAGGAAGGGTGGCTTTTCAACTTCTGATCTTTCTAGTGATGTTCTTCACTTTGTGTGTCTCTCATCTATGTGGGTAGTTGAATATTTAGAATTTTGTATGAGGTTCGGATTGTTCATTCTTGTTCTGCACTGTTGCCTTTCCTAATTGCTATTCCTTTGTTTTAAAAGGAGGCATAGGGGTTATAAATCAGTTACTCCATGAAATTTGTGTATTAGTTGTTTTTGATAAACATGTGTTATGGTTTGATCTGGATGCATCATACATATCTCTACAGTGAACCTTAATGGGGTGGTATGAATTGGTTTTTATTGTTTGACATTTCCAACGTAGAAAGATCCAAAAGGTTGAATGCTTACTTCCCCGAAATACATTTTCTCTGCCTCTTTGCAAATGTAGGATAGTCTATGTCCATTCTAATACACTGATTTCAAACCAATGTTGCAGAATCTCGTGCAATAATCAGATACTTTGCAGAGAAATATAAAGACCAAGGAACTGACTTGTTGGGAAAGACAATAGAAGAAAAGGGTCTTGTGGAACAATGGCTTGAAGTGGAAGCTCATAACTTTCACCCACCACTCTACAATTTGGTTATCAATGTTCTATTTGCCCCATTAATGGGAGTTGCCTCAGACCAAAAAGTGATAGAAGAGAGTGATAAAAAGCTTGAGAAGGTGCTTGATGTTTATGAGGAGAGGCTCTCAAAAAGCAAGTATTTGGCTGGTAATTTCTTCAGCCTTGCTGATCTTAGCCATCTCCCATTTGGTCATTATTTGGTGAACCAAACTGGAAGAGGGAATTTGGTGAGAGAGAGGAAGCATGTGAGTGCTTGGTGGGATGATATCAGCAACAGACCATCTTGGAAGAAGGTTCTTCAGTTATACAAATACCCTGTCTAGATGCTTAATTAGCCCTATTCCTATATCCATGATGGTTGAGGGATGAGCTTTCAGTGTTTTCTAATACCTGCTTGAGAATAAAATTGAGGCTATATGTAAGATGTGGAACGTAGCTTGTTTTTCGATTTGGATCTTTTTCTCTGCTTAAATAAATATAGTTATATCTTAAGTTCAGATGTTGTCACAAATATTACCATATCCAAATAATGACGATGAGGGAAACCTGTCCTGTTTTAGGAGACTGGTTATTGCTCATTTCACCCATGAATGTAGATGCAGGACTTACGCTATTTATGGTGACAGTGATTTTAACATGTAAAATGCCATTTTATCCTTATAATTCTTACAAGTTGCTGCTAAAAAGTAAAGAAAGTGTCATCAAATCATCTTTATTGGTTTTATCTTCTTGGAATCATGATTTAGTTTGGGTAAACTTAAATGTAATAAAATTAAATGGATAATTAACCATTGCGTAGTTAATGTACTAGCGGTTAGAATCTAGGTAATTAATGAATTAGACGTTTAGGAGTTTTGTTTGTTTTAGGGTGCAAGATCAACTTCTTCAATTACTTCTCTTAAACTCATTCCTCCACCACTACTTTTTCCAGATTTTTCGTAATTTAATTCCAACGGTATGTCCAAACAAGATATTGTTCGTAAGTTCTCCTATTTCCATTACTTTCAATATTCGGTTGATGATTATCATAAGTAACAACCTAGATGTAAAATATGTCAATCAAACATAATTAATACATGGCAACTGATTCCACTTCCTTTGTTTTCCTCATTTTTAGAGTGGGGACAAAGGAAGGACACTAAAAGATTAATGAAAAATAAAACATCAGAAAATAAATCAATTAATCAAATCAACATAGATGTCAAACAAAGTAAAGAGAAAAAAGCATAAAATCTTTAAACAATAAAATCTATCAAGTGAAGGTTGGTTAATTGCCCCATGGAAAAAAGCTTAGGTCGCTATTAAGGAAGCATCACCAACTCTTTCAATGTATCCTTGACCTTTTCAAGAGCTCCAATATCATCAAAGGTACATCAATGTCACTAGGAAGAATAACGTCAGCAAAAGCCTCTTTTCAAATTCATTTTCTATTACAACATCCTGAACAATCAACTTGATTTTAGAATATAGTTTTTATGAACTCTACACTTGTAAACACTAAAATGCAAAGCTGGAATGACATCTACATCAAAAGCAAGCACAAACAATCACCTTAAGAGATTTCTTCAGGCTCTTGGACTCATTCTGGACGGACTTCAAGATCCCAATTCCATACTAAATGCTGGAGGAATACCATATCACAATTGTAAAATACAATTAACCAAATATAATATATCAAATCACAATCAGTGTAAATTGGCAATTACCTCTCACATGACAATACAAGCTTCGAATCAGGCTTAGCTTCTGAATTCTGCACGAGGTGGTAACTTAAAGCGTAACCAATTATCTTCTCTGCGTCTGCAATGTGGTAAATAATGATATAGGATATAGACAAATCCAAAACGCACTGAATGCTTACAACATACTTTCATTTGTAAGTGTATGATCCTTAATGCATAACGTCTCAAGTCCTTCACATTTCATTCCACATCGCCCCAAAATCTATAAATAAAATGAATTAGACTATGATTACCAAAAATTGAAAACATCAGAACAAAAACTTTGAACAATAAGAATTAACATTGAAAGTATGAATTTATGACTCCGCTCAACATTTGTGTCAAGTAACCCTATTATGCACCTTTATTCAAACAAAATAATTTAATGAAGGTACTTGACTTTTTACTAAATCTAAATTCATAACAAAATGAACCTCAAAATTATAGCAGTTATTGGAAAAATTTCACTAAAACAGACCAAATAAAGGCCATAGTAGATTCCAACTATGTCAGGCCTCGTTTAAAACGCACCCAAAATCCCTCCTGTCAGACTCATTAAAACGCACCCAAAACCCCTATGCACGGACGCCAGGTGTCAAGCAACAAGGATTCGAAAATCAGATAGTGGAAGGCAGGTGTCAGCAAGTGAACGGACGTTCGTTTTAACGAGAGAAGCAAAACCTGATTTTTCGAAATTCCCGTTTCACTCACTTTGCATGCACCCTTCTTCCCAAAACTCTGAACTTTTCATTTTCTCCTCCTTCTCACTAGAAACTCTATCTTCTCTCTAAGAAAACTCACCCTTTCTCTTCTCCGATCATCATTCTAAGACCGTAGGAATACTCCTGGCGTCCCAAGCTTCAATTTGAACCGAACAGTTTCGAGTTCTGAAACTAGTAAGTTTTCTCGACCTTAGCTGTCCGTTCTCTGGAACATGCAACTCGAGTTATGGTTGTATGATGTTACCTTGCATGACCCAATCCTGGTTTCTGTTATTTTGTTTTAGTTGGAAGAGTTGGTTGAGCATTGAGGGTAGAAGAAATTTTAGTCAGGCAAATCATACTTCTGTCTCTAGGACGATCGTTCACACTAGAGGTAAGGGAAGCCTATTTAATTTAATTTATCTGTTTATTGGGTTGTATGAACGATCGCTAATTGACTGAAATGAATATAATGCATGATGGTTGATATGTTTGGAGTGTATGAATGTGAATATGAGTATTTGTTTGGAGTATGATTTATTAACATGATATAGATTTTTCGAAGTATGTAAATTGATGTTTATGTGAAGTTATAAGGTTATGAAATGATGTATTGAAAAAAATGAGTTGAAGATAAATGAAAATCTGAATATGAAATTCTCACTATGATAATGTGCGTTCGTCATTGAACGGTCCTTGACCGTTCGGTGTTTCTAGTAAACTTCTTGAAATTTAATTCTTTCATTTGGGAAGAATTCTAGTTGAGGACGAGAGCCTTCTTGTAATAGTGTTATGTTTGAGCGTTCGGCCAAGCGTAGATGCACTTGAGTGTTATGTGAGGAACTGAAAATCTTGTAAACATGAATTTGTATATTTAGTTATTCTTAAACAATGTTCCCATCGTGTCTTATCATATTTATTATTATAAATGTTTCTATTATAAGTTTAAATTAGTGATAGGTCTCAACCCAAGCTCTCGTAATGATTGGCGCTTGGTCTTATACCAAGCGTTTGTACTCGTTTCTAATTGATCAATCTTGATGAAACAGCGTTCGTCCAATTTCAGTAGAATCTTCTTTACCGTGATCGGTCATTGATCGGCATTAGGTTCTGTATATATGAATTATTCTACGTATGTTGAATTTGTCTTGTGCGTTTGATTGTTTGAAGTATATGTTTATACTTGAATTAAATTACATAAGCTTACCCTGTATTTTCCTGTATTGTCTGGTTTTGTACGTCTGTCCTTGTCGTTGCAATGATCATCCGTGTGGATGTGAGCAGATGGAGATGAACTGCTGGAAGAGGCGCTGGAAAAGAAAACTTGGTGGAGGTTGAAGTCAAAACCGAACAGTAGAACGTTCAGTTAGTAGATAGTAATCTTATTGTGAGGTGATCGTTCGGTCACCTCCTCTCTTTTGTTTTTAACTGACCGTTCGGTAAGTTCTTTTGTAAACCGTTTGGTCATGTTTTCTCTTATCTTGTACAGTTTAATTGGAAAGCTTTTGTAAGGCCGTTCGGCCGTAAGCGTACGTTGATTAGGGTAAGACTGAACTGATATATTATTAAATGTATTTATTTCTATTATATGGTTTATTACTGTATTTTTGGGATGTTACATTAGTGGTATCAGAGCAGTTTTGTTCCTTAAGGAACACTGTAGGTTATGAGTACACCATGTTTTTGTTGTGTGCTTAACGTTTGTTTGATGAGTATTTTAAACTCTTTGAACTTAACTAACGATTGCTTTCTCTACTTCTTAAAGAACTAATGGCACCCAGACCTCCTCCACAACCTATCGACCGTGTTGTATTCGACAACACAAGACTGTTGGAATCAGTGATAGAAGCGCTTCAACAGCAGAACGCTGCCTTGGTGCAGCAGAACACTACCGCCTTACAAAGTCTGGAAGCCGCTCGCGCTAACTCTGAAGTGACTCAGAGACAACTGATGGAGATAATAGCAACCACGAGGAGTACAGCTGGAGCGTCCACTTCCAACGCTACCCATCAGGCCGAGTGGAGTTTAGAGAATTTTCTTCAGCATCACCCTGCCAAATTCAACGGAAAATGCCTTCCTGACGAGGCCGATCAGTGGTTAAAAGATATGGAGAGGATTTACAATGCCAAGAGGTGCTCAGACGACAATCGATTGGCATTCACAGAGTATCTGTTGACTAGAGAAGCCAGCCATTGGTGGGCGAGCATGAAGATGATTTTGGCGGACGCTCAAAGCCCCATCTCTTGGGAAGTTTTTAGAAGCAAATTTTATGAGGAGTACTTCCCCGATAGCGTGCGTTTCGCTAAAGAGGTAGAGTTTCTGCAGTTGTTACAGGGTGGAATGTCGGTATCGGAGTACACCAATAAATTCAAGCACTTGGTGAGATTTAATACCATGGCAACCAATGAAGAGTGGCAGTGTCGGAAATTTGAGAATGGGCTGAGGAGTGATTTGAAGTTACTGATATCCATCCTATGTATTAGGTCATTCCCTGCAATGGTTGAGAGGGCCAAAGTGTTGGAGAAGAATGTGGTCGAAGTGGAACAGCAGAAGAAGCAGCAACAAGCAGTTAGAGGACCGGTTTTAACTAGAAATAACCTGAATCGGGGCAGAACACCTTACTCTCGTCCAGTGTTACCTTCGAACGCTAGTGGGTCTCACACCCAATCTATGGTTGCTGTCGGACAGTCTGGACAGCATGGGGAAATCAAATGTCTTCAATGTGGAAGACCCCACTACAAATCATCCTGTCCTCAGTTGGTAGGAGGAAAATATTGCACTCGCTGTAGAAGAAATGGTCATCTGGAGAGCGAGTGTAACATGGGAGGACGAGCGGTCATGAGGCCACCAAACTCGGGAAGAGCTCAATAAGGAAGGGGTGGCCGAGTGCAGGCAGTGGGGCGAGTATACGCAATAACGGGAGCTGAAGCAGCAAGCTCAGGTACACTTATCATCAGCACTTGCTTACTGTACGAATTGCCTTGTTGTGTATTGTATGATTCGGGGGCAACACACTCCTTCATCTCGAAGGCGTGCGTTGAGAAACTAGGGTTAGCAGAGAGCGAGATGCAGTTCGACTTGGTGGTGTCAACCCCAGTGGCTGGTGAGGTTAGGACGTCTAAAGTTTGTGTTAGATGTCCTATTGAGATTGAGGGACATACATATAAGGTGAACCTCATTTGCTTACCTCTTCAAGGTTTGGAAGTGATTCTAGGAATGGATTGGTTGGCTACCAATCGCATTCTTATAGATTGTGGTGAGAAGAAGTTAGTGTTTCCGAATGAAGAAGAAGAAGAGTGTTCTGTGACGCTCGGTCAGCTAAAGGAAGACATCATGAAGGGCGCCTGTTGTTTTCTAATCATGACGCATTCAGATGAAGAGTTTGAAGACTCAAGTCATGAACGATCGTCCAGTAATAAACTGAGTGGAGGACGATCGGTCGTAGATGAATTCCCACACGTATTTTCGGATGAAGTACCTGGACTACCTCCTCCACGCGAGGTAGAATTTACAATCGACTTGGTGTCGACAGTAGGGCCCATCTCTATTGCACCATATCGGATGTCACCAGCAGAGTTGGTTGAACTCAAGAAGCAGATTGAAGATTTAATGGATAAGAAGTTCATCAGGCCGAGCGCATCACCTTGGGGAGCGCCTGTTCTCATGGTGAAGAAGAAGGATGGCAGCTCTCAGCTTTGCATTGATTACAAGCAGTTAAACAAGCTGACCATCAAAAACAAGTATCCCTTGCCTAGGATTGATGATCTGTTGGATCAACTACACGGCGCTACAATATTCTCGAAGATAGATTTGAGGTCCGACTACCATCAGATTCGGGTTAAGGAAGGAGACGTCCAGAAGACAGCCTTCAGGTCTCGTTACGGACACTACAAGTATGTAGTGATGCCGTTCGGAGTAACGAACGCACCAGCGATATTCATGGACTACATGAATCGCATTTTTCGACCGTACCTGGACAAGTTCGTGGTCGTCTTCATCAACGACATTCTAATCTATTCCAAGAACTGTGAAGAGCATGAAGCGCACCTGAGGTTAGTGCCGGGCGTCTTAAGGGAAAAGGATTTATATGCCAAATTGACCAAGTGTGAATTTTGGATGAAGGAAGTACAATTCTTGGGGCATGTAGTCTCTGTTGGAGGGATCTCAGTGGATCCGGCCAAGGTACGAGCAGTGTTGGAATGGGAGAGTCTATGTTCGGTCACGGAAGTCCAAAGTTTCGTGGGACTCGGGGGCTACTATAGGCGTTTTATTGAAGGATTTTCTAAGATAGTAGACCGTTGACGCAGCTGACGCGAAAGGATCAACCGTTCGCTTGGACCGATCGGTGTGAAGAGAGTTTCCAAGAACTGAAGCAGAAGTTGACGAGCGCTCCAGTCTTGGTCATTCCTGACAGAGCCAAACCATTCAAAGTCTACTACGATGCATCTCATCAAGGTTTAGGTTATGTGCTTATGCAAGAAAGAAGGGCGGTCGCGTACGCTTCTCGACAGCTGAAGATCCACGAGAAGAACTATCTGACTCACGACTTGGAATTGGCGGCGGTCGTGTTCGCATTAAAGATTTGGAGGCACTACTTATACGATTCTACATTTCAAGTCTTCAGCGACCACAAGAGTCTCAAGTACCTCTTTGATCAGAAGGAGTTGAATATGAGGTAGAGGAGGTGGCTTGAGTTCTTGAAGGACTATGACTTCGAACTACTCTACCATCCGGGAAAAGCGAACGTTGTAGCGGACGCTTTAAGTAGAAAGGTAGTTCATGTCTCGTCTATGATGGTCCGAGAATTAAGTTTGGTGGAGAGCTTTAGAGATCTAAGGTTATAGTTCGACTTGGGACCGAACAGTATCAGATGCTGTAACCTTAGAATATCCAGTAACGTCTTTGACCGGATCAGAGAGAAGCAATCGATGGATGAAGAACTGGTGAAGATTTTGAGCGCGCTCGGTTTAGACAAGGCAAAGTACTTCAATACTAGAGCGGACGGTCTCCTTCGATATAGAGATAGGACATGCGTTCCTAACGATGGCGAGTTGAAGAGGATCATTCTTGAGGAAGGACATCACAGTCGTCTTAGCATGCATCCTGGCATGACTAAGCTGTATCAAGACCTCAGGAAGTCTTTCTGGTGGCCGAGAATGAAGAATGATGTCGCTCATTTTGTGGCATGATGTCTAACTTGTCAACGTGCTAAGGCGGAGCATCAGAGGCCGGGCAGTCTACTACAGCAGTTGGAGATTCCTGAATGGAAGTGGGACAGCATTTCCATGGGCTTCGTGACCCACTTACCCCGTACGGTGAAGAATCACGACTCCATCTGGGTGATAGTGGATCGGTTGACGAAGAGCGCACACTTCTTAGCTGTCAACCTGAAGATGTCTATGACGAACTTAGCTAAACTCTACATTAACGAGATAGTTCGTTTGCATGGAGTTCCTTCCAGTATCATCTCGGACCGAGACACAAGATTTACTTCTCGGTTTTGGCAATCCCTACAAAGCGAGCTGGGTAGCAAACTACAGATGAGTTCAGCTTATCATCCTCAGACGGACGGTCAATCTAAGAGAACCATCCAGACGCTTGAAGACTTACTGAGGACGTGCGTGCTAGATCACATGGGCGTATGGGATGAAGTCTTACCGCTAGTGGAATTCACCTATAACAATAGTTTCCAGTCCAGCATTGGGATGACTCCATTTGAAGCTCTCTACGGAAGGAAGTGTCGTACGCCACTATGTTGGTTTCAAGAAGGAGAGAAGGTGTTGACTGGACCTGAGAAGGTGAAGTTGATCCAATAGAGGTTGAAGACGTCAAGGAGCCGACATAAGTCGTATGCAGACAAGAGGAGAAGGCCCTTGGAATTCGCTGCAGAAGATCATGTCTTTCTTAGACTGAACCCGACCACTGGAGTAGGCAGAGCCGTTCGACCCAAGAAGCTATCTCCCAAGTTCGTCGGACCTTATCAAATTCTAAGGAAGATCGGACCAGTGGTGTACGAGTTATCATTGCCTCCTCAGCTATCAAATCTTCATCCAGTCTTCCACGTTTCTCAACTCTGGAAGTACATAGCCGATCCTTCTCACATATTGGAGTTAGAGGACGTTCGTCCTCGACAAGATCGCACGCTGGAGATGCAATCGGTTCGCATTGAAGACAGCCGCACCAAGTACTACAAGGGAAAATCTATCAAATTAGTGAGAGTGGTATGGGATGAGAAGACGGACGACTCTACATGGGAAGTGGAGGATGCCATGAAGGACTTATATCCCCATCTGTTTACGAGTAAGTTTTAATTTTCGAGGACGAAAATTTTTGTAGTTAGGGGGAATGTCAGGCCTCGTTTAAAACGCACCCAAAATCCCTCCTGTCAGACTCATTAAAACGCACCCAAAACCCCTCTGCACGGACGCCAGGTGTCAAGCAACGAGGATTCGAAAATCAGATAGTGGAAGGCACGTGTCAGCAAGTGAGCGGACGTTCGTTTTAACGAGAGAAGCAAAACCTGATTTTTCGAAATTCCCGTTTCACTCACTCTGCATGCACCCTTCTTCCCAAAACTCTGAACTTTTCATTTTCTCCTTCTTCTCACTAGAAACTCTATCTTCTCTCTAAGAAAACTCACCCTTTCTCTTCTCCAATCATCATTCTAAGACCGTAGGAATACTCCCGGCGTCCCAAGCTTCAATTTGAACCGAACAGTTTCGAGTTCTGAAACTGGTAAGTTTTCTCGACCTTAGTCGTCCGTTCTCTGGAACATGCAACTCGAGTTATGGTTGTATGTTGTTACCTTGCATGACCCAATCCTGGTTTCTTTTATTTTGTTTTAGTTGGAAGAGTTGGTTGAGCGTTGAGGGTAGAAGAAATTTTAGTCAGGCAAATCATACTTCTGTCTCTAGGCAAGTTTTAGTCACCAAGCATCCTTCCTCAACTTATACAAGGACTCGTCTTCCAAATCTTAAAAAGTGGTGATTGTCATACATGCAAGGGAGACAAACTTCCACAGATACCATTTGATCGCATACCACAAAAGGGATTTAAACCTACATATTCAACATGCAAGCATCTATTCCCAGGCTTCATAGAATTCCTCAACCTAAGCAAAATTTTAAAACTAAATAAATGATATTAAGAGAAGACATTCCTTCAGTTGCTTTAAAAGTTCCAAGCTTCTAAGGAATTGAGATATGATAAGAATTTATGCTGACATGGATTTATTGCCATGTTAGACACACATAATACACTTAAGTTTTCTTAATGTTCTATTGTATACAAAAAATGTGTTCATCCTTGTCAGTTAATGTTTTACTAAATGCCTTAGTCCAGATACAAATACTGTTGTAAAAACCTAAAATTCATATTACAAAAGCCAGTCAGAGAAAGTATTATGAATGAGTTTCGTTCAAAACTATTTCTTCCGCAAATTAAGGCACATTTTGCTCCAACTTTCACTTTCTTTAAGCCATTTTGGTCAACTTATGCGGGATTCTTCCATAAGTTTCCAACCTAGGAGGGTGCCTCACGCTCTATAAAAAAAAGCACTTCCTTTGTTCAGAAATAAAGCACAAAATCAAGCTTTCTCTTCCCCTCTCTAAAGCAAACTTTAATCTACAACCTTTTTCCTTAATTTTTTCCTTCCTTTCTTTTCTTATCCTTCTTTTATTCTGTGTTGATTCTTTTACTCAGTTTAGAGTTCCTTGCTAACATTGAGATCCTCAGAAATTTTTAGGAAGTTCCTTGCTAGTTCTGAAATTCTTAGAAATTTATGGAAAGTTCATGTTATACTGGGGGCTTGCACAATACACCGTAGATAAGTACTTAAAGATAGTATTCTATATGCCTCGAGAAATCTTAGTTCATGTCATTTTGTCAGCTTTTCTACAACAATATTAAGAACTTATATGACTGACATCAACAACTCAATCACGGAAAATCAGAATATTGTTTCTAGAACTCAAACGGTCTTTGTAAAACCTTTTCTGGATGTATCAAAAATCGAAGTCTTCTCTAGTCAAAGTTTCTGGCATTGGCAAGAATGTGTGTAAACCCTTTTACACATGTACAAAGTCGTTCTTTCATCTCCAAAACCCCACTATAGTCTCCTTCCAAATTAAAAACAAGTTGAAGATTGGGTTCATGCAAAAAAGGTATGCTGACATACTTTACTTAGTGAATTATCTAACAATTTATTCGATGTGTATTGTTCCTATAAGGAGGCAAAAGACATTTGGGATTCGTTGATTCTCAAATACACTACTAAAGATATCGTCAAACAAATGTTCATTATTGGGAATTACTATTGCTGGGAAATGATTGAAGACAAGGGCATAAATTCTCAAATCAATGAGTACCACAAGCTGCTCGAAGATATCAAAGCGGAAAACGTTCTTCAACCGGATGAATTTGTTTCAGAACTTCTGATCGAGAAATTACTGTTATCCTAGACTGATTACAAGCAACAACTGAAAAACAAACACAAACATATGTCACTCTCAAAGCTCATCGCTCACATAATTATTGAAGAAATCAACACGAAAAAATGTGTTGCTGCAAGGGCCAAAGCTTTGTCTGCAAAAGCAAAAATGGTAGAAGACAAACTTGTTCCAAAAAGGTAAAAACACAAACCTAATGACAATAGAAAATATAATTTTCAAAAATCTCGTCCCAATGGATCTAACCCCATCTTTAAGAAGAAAGGAAATTGCTTCGTATGTGGGAAGTCGAGCCATCTTGGACCACAGTGCAGGCATAGAGAAAGAAACGACAATCCTCCTAGGAAAAATAGAGCCAAAGGAGATGACATTATTTATGCAGTCGTTTCCAAGTAAATTTGATAACCAATATGAATAAGTAGGTGGTAGAATATGGTGCTACGAACCATATATGTGCAAACAAAGTGCCTTTACCTCTTACACTAGTGTAGGGGATAGAGAAAAACACGTCTACCTTAGTGATTCCAAGACCAATCCTATTCTAGGAAAAGGGAAAGTTCTACTCAAGCTCACATCTAGAAAGACTCTGGCCTTGAGTGATATGATACATGTCCATCAATCATAGTTAACTTAATTTTTGTAGCACTATTGGAAAAAGTGGGGGTTAAAGTGTCATTTGACTCTTACAAGATTGTAATGACAAACAAAAAAAATTTGTGGGGAAGGGATATTGTAATCAAGGTCTCTTTGTATTCAACATTTCTTAGAATCGTAATGGATCTTCTTCTTTTGCTTATATTGTTGATTCATATGATATATGGCATGCTAGATTAGGACATGTGAATTCGTCCTATGTTATGAAATTATAGTGACTAGGATTAATTAATATGCATGATAAACAGAGTAGTAAATGTGATATATAAGTAGAATCTAAAATAACCAAGAAAAAACATGTTAATTTGTAGATAATCAAACCGAATTGTTAGGAATAATTTATACTAATCTAGCTTATTTAAAGTAAACCATGTCTAGAGGCGGTAAACAATATTTAATTAAACATAAAGATGAAGTGATGGAAACCTATTTAGGGAACTAAATGGATATCCATTCAATGAAAGGGAACTAGAAGAAGGACTTTTAAAAGCTCTATAGAAATAAGTAGGCCAAGTGTCTCAACCAAGAGGGGGTGGTGAATTGGTTTCCCTCTAAAAAATATGTTCTTTTAAAATCTTTTGAGATTTCTTTGAATGCAATCAATAAAGAATGAAAGACAAGTAAAAGTGTGGGGAGAGAAATATTCGCACTGCAGTCTATATTGGTTCGGCCACTGCCTAGATCCAGTCCTCTTTCAATCAACCTTAGATTGAAAGGATTCCACTACATTGATTGAGTTCTTTACAAGCAATACATACAGAGACAACTCTCTCAATGTACTTTCCTCTCTAACTCCAGATCCAATATAGAAACCCAGAAAGAACTACCTCTTTCTGTCAACCCTTATAGATACCCCACTTTAAGTCACTAGAACTTCTCTAAGTCCTCTTCTTGGCCACAGCAACAAGGAACACAATCATAGTTGATTGCAAACAAATCTGACCTGTATAAAGTACACCTTAATGTGCAAGTATGATCCAATATAGAAACCCAGAAAAAACTACCTCTTTCTGTCAACCCTTATAGATACCCCACTTTAAGTCACTAGAACTTCTCTAAGTCCTCTTCTTGGCCGCAGCAACAAGGAACACAATCATAGTTGATTGCAAACAAATCTGACCTCTATAAAGTACACCTTAATGTGCAAGTATGATCAGCCTATGACAACACTTCAATTAAGATTCTTGATTCTTAATTCTTGAATCTTGGAGAATTTCTTCCAAATGTAATATTCTTGATTCTTGGAGAAACATGACGCTCCTACAATTAAGATCTCAACAAACAAATCAAATATTAAAGATATGAGTCATAAAGTTGTTGAATACAGCTAGCAATGCACCTATTTATAGATTTTCGCATGTCCGATGCAATTTAATTGATTACTCAAATAATGTAATCGGTTAAGTAATTCCTTCTGCATTAATAGATTTTTCACAACAATTAACATATTATCAAGGACATGTAATCGATTACTCAAATCATGTAAGCCAAAGTATTTAAAAATATAACCGTTATGACTATTCTTGAAAAAGGTTTTCATTCAAAACACAATTTAACCGATTAAGAAATTAATGTAATCGGTTAAGTTCCATACTTATGCATTTTTGAAAAAAATTTCATTCAAAACACATCAATGCACTCAATACACATGTGCAGGGCTAACTACGAGTTTTAATCAATTATACTCATAATGTAATCGGTTAAAACTTGTTGTTTTTCCACTGTTAAGCATGTATTGATATCTGATTAATTGTAACAGATTATGCAAACTGTGTAATCAATTAATTCATACAGATATGCAATGTGCAAAGTGTTTTAATCAAAGATTCATTTCTAAACAATGAATACACATTACTGATAGCTCAATCATAATTACAAATATAATCAAGCAATAGTTTAGCCAAATTGTTGTTCAAGAAACTATTAAACATTTCTGTTGTCATCATCAAAAACTCATATGTAAGATATGGGTTTAGCTACATGGATTTGCTTATAAACAATCTCTCCCTTTTTTATGATGCACAACATGAAACTGTTTTCCAGTTACTGCTCCCCCTTTAGACATTAACAAAAAATGATAACATTAATAACATGAAATAAAGTTCATTAAGAAGATTTATAAAATATACATCAAGAAGTTCTTACAAACCATTTGAAGAATTTGATTCTCCCCCTATCATAATGCAGTATAGCTCTTTCAACAACATGAGTAATAATGAGAGTTATAACAGATTTAAATCAAAGCTCATAATATCATATGAACACAGTATGACAGTATAAATGTATACAGTTTTGAGTATGAGAGTATATACTGAGTTCAACCGAATGTATCATTATGCATGATGCAGTAGATTATTAAGCACAGAGTATTCTTGGAGTAACAATGCATGATATCATTTTATATAGCAGCAGCATAAATGTATCAGAGTAAATGATTCTACAACATTTTGGTGCAATGTTCAAAACTGAAGCATATGAAATGATTTTCAAAGCAGTTTTGAATAATATGCAAGATTTGATGCTAAATATGTATAAAATAACAGTTTAAACATGTTAAGCAATTATATCCGTAGATATCAACATAAAAACCAGTAATGCGATTTTTAATCGATTACATAATAAAGGTAACTGATTAACCTCTCTACTGAGCAAATTCTAATCGATTGCGCATCTTGTACAATCGGTTAAATTTTGCAAGTTGTTCAAAAACACATAAATGATCATTACATCTTTCAATATCAATATCAAACCACTTGTAGACCTTAAGAAGTATAAGATCCATCCTTTATGCCTTCCTTGAGTCTTTGTGCCTCCAGTTCTTTTTACTTCCCTGTAAAAGCATCATATAGTTTAGATGTGGTACCCAAATGAACTTGGGGCCTTTTATGTTAGTGGCAGGAGTTGGTTTCTTGGGAATCCACTTGTATGTTCCCTTGGGAGTACCAACTTTCTTGAAATAACAAAATTTTGAAATATGCCCAATGGTATTACAGTAAAAACATGTAACAGAGGAAGGTTTACTCAAGTCAGAAAATTTCTTTGAATTAATTCTTTCACTTTTAGCAGAGTAACATATTCCTTATTTATTAATAACCCTTCTTTGGGAACCAAGTACAACTTCCAAATTGGATCTCCCTAGAGTAAACTTAGATAATGTATTACTCAAACATTCAATTTTCTCTAGGTGTACACGACAATCAGTACAGTGTTTAACAATTGTTTTCACGTCAATTTTAGTATCTTTAACAGACTATAAAGCATTTTCAAGTTCAATTTTCAAACAAGCATTATCATCAACAAGGTTATTTATTCTACATTCAAAATATTTTCTCTCACTATTTTTAATCGATTAACCTTGCATTTAGCCTCATCGCTTTAGCATGTAGTTCCTTAAAAGCATCTAGCAGTTGATAATATTTGTCTTCTATTGGTTCCTCATCAAAATTGCAGCCACTACTTTCTGAATTTACTCAGCCCACCATCAGACATAGGTTTGTCTCTTCCTCAAGGCTTTGGTCATCATCATCACTTGAAGAACAACCTGAATCACAATCTTCCCAGGCAATATAGGCCTTCTTTTGCTTGTTCCTCCTTCTGTCTTGATTTGATTTTTCATTAATCTTCTGCTTCATTTTCAAGACTAGACATTCTGGTTTGATATGGCCTTCTTTGCCACATTCACAACATGTAGGAGTCATAACATTGCTTCTCCTTTTATTGCCTTTATCATTTCCCGCAAAATCATATACAACATTTCTAGATTTCATAAATCTTGAAAGATTCTTTACCATCATATTTAATACTTATTTTTCGAGTAATTCTGAATCTAAGTCTGCATCACATTCATGCTTTCTTTAACCTTGCTTGCTTGTAGTCTTGAGGCCAATATAATGTTTCTGCTTACTTTCTTCTTCCTCTCTCAATGACTCAAGCTCATGTTCTCTAAGCTTACCAAACAAGGTGGCCATATTCATTTTCGTGAGATCCCTTGATTCCGAAATAGCAGTAACCTTTGGTTGCCAATTTCTGTTCAAACTCTTCAGAATCTTGATATTGATTTCGTCACTGTCAAATGACTTTCCAAGAGCAATGATATGGTTTAGAATGTGAGTAAACCATTTCTAGACATCATATATGTTATCTCCAGCCTTCATCCAAAACATTTTGTACTCTTCGAGAAATGAATTTTTCCTAGCCGTCCTTACTTTATATGTTCCTTCATGAGTGACCTCTAGGACATCCCAAATCTCATTTGCTGAAGTGTAGTTTGATATCTTGAAGAATACATCCACAGTTAGTGTCGAGGAAATGATGTTCTTTGCCTTTACATCATAATGTGATCTTCTGCTCTCGTCCAGATCCCATTTTGTGAAGTTCTTGATCACAGCTTTGCCATCAACCACTTTAGTAGGCTCATATGGGCTATTAACCATTGCATCCCATACACCTTTATCAACCGATTCCAAGAAAATCTTCATTCTGATTTTCCAAAAGGGATAATTTTCTCCTACAAATAGAGGTGGTCTGTTTGTGGAAACACCTTCTCCAAATGTTTGAGAAACACTTACCATAGGGATCAACTTAATTGATTATACCTAAAACCTAATCAATTAAAATTCAAGCAAAATTCGAATTCCCAGCTCTGGTGTCGATTGTACAAATAAGTAGGCCAAGTGTCTCAACCAAGAGCAGGGGGTGAGTTGGTTTCCCTTTAAAATATGTTCTTTTAAAATTTTCAAAATCTTTTGAGATTTCTTGCAATGCAATCAATAAAGAATGAAAGACAAGTAAAAGTGTAGGGAGAGAAAGATTCACACTGTAGTTTATACTGGTTCGGCCACTGCCTACATCCAGTCCTCTTTCAATCAACCTTAGATTGAAAGGATTCCACTATATTGATTGAGTTCTTTACAAGCAAGACATACTGAGACAACCCTCTCAATGTAGTCTCGTCTCTGACTCCAAATCCAATATAGAAACCTAGAAAGAACAACCTCTTTTTGTCAACCCTTAGAGATACCCAACTCTAAGTCACTAGAACTTTTCAAAGTACTATGCTTGGCCGCAACAATAGGGAACACAATCACAATTGATTGCAAACAAATCTGATCTCCAAAAAGTACACCTTAATGTGCAAGTATGATCAGCCTATGACAACACTTCAATTCTTCAAGAACCTTTGAGAATTTCTTCCAAAAGTAGTATTCTTGATTCTTGAAGAAACAGGACGCACCTGAAATTAAGATCTCAACAAACAAATCAAATATCAAAGATGTGAATCATAAGGTTGTTGAATATAGAGAGAAATGAGTCTATTTATAGATTTTCTCATGTCTGACACAATTTAACCGATTACTCAAATAATGTAATCGGTTAAGTAATTCCTTCTACATTAACAGTTTTTTCACAGTAATTAATAGATTAAAAGAATCATGTAATCGATTACTTAAATCATGTAAGCCACAGTATTTAAAAATATAATCGTTATGACAATTATGACTATTCTTGAAAAACGTTTTCATTCAAAACATAATTTAACCGATTAAGAAATTAATGTAATCGGTTAAGTTCCATAGTTAAGCATTTTTGAAAAACTTTTCATTCAAAACACATCAATACACTCAGTAAACATGTCCAGACATAACTACTAATTTTAATCGATTATACCCATAATATAATCGGTTAAAACTTGTTGTTTTGCCACTTTTAAGCATATATTGATATGTGATGAATTGTAACAAATTATGCAAACTATGTAATCAACTAATTCATACAGATATGCAATGTGCAAAGTGTTTTAATCAAAGATTCATTTCTAAACAATGAATACACATCACTAATAGTTCAAGCACAATTACAAATATAATCAAGCAATAGTTTAGCCAAATTGTTGTGTAAGAAACTTGTTGTCATCATCAAAAACTCATATGTGAGATATGGGTTTAGCTACATGGCTCCCCTTATCAACAAGCTCTTTCTTGTTTTTCTTCAAGCCTTAAAAGGACTCTAACCGTTAAATACTTGTATATTTTTGTTTTTATAGGACTTAATAAATCTAGGAGATCATTGACCAACCAGCCAAGAGCCTTTTTGGTTAAAGGAAGCAAGAGAGCAAAAAATAGGAGAAATTAGGCATGACTTCAAGATTGGCCACATGTTTTCCGGATTGCAATGTGAAGAAAATTAGCTTACAGATTCAAGTTTCGCCCACCCGAAGCCCTCCCACTCTCAGCCTCTGTAAGGAGTTTTCCACATCTGCAATGCTTTTCGTGTGCCAATTGCGTGGGACGTGTAACCTAGTCAGTTAGCCTATCCAACTGAACTTTTCTTGAATTTTTAGAGGGAAAATAGTCAAACTTTGAGGCCTCTCCAAGCTATAAATAGAAGTGCTTAGTCTATGTAAATTGTCACTTTTGAGTGTAATAAAATGCTGCAAAATCTATTTCAGTTTCTTATACTCTTAGGATAGACCTTATGTCCTCATTCTCTCACTCTCCTTTAGCTTCCTTCCCTTGTAGGAAGGTTGTCTAAACTTAGAGGCTTCAAGCACACATTATTCCTTCATTCACACCTTATCAAACACCTTAAATGGAACAAATTCTCACTGCACATCAAACTGCCTACTACTTCTTTGGTCTTTGGAGAGTTTCTTCATGCCTAGAGCTGCTTCCATCATGAAGCCTTTAATGTGTTTCTAACCTATAAAGCATAAGTAGAAAATCAAATAAATTAGAAAAATACGAGGATTAGATCAGATAAAGGTGGTGAATATGTATTGTTTAAGGACTTTTGTGTTAAAAAAGGTATCATCCATGAAGTAACCCCACCATATTCACCTGAGTCTAATGGAGTAACCGAGAGAAAGAATAGAAATGTTAAGGAAATGATGAATGTCATGCTTATTAGTTCTAATACACTTGATAACCTTTGGGAAGAAGCCTTACTTACTACGTGCTTTTTACAAAATAGAATACCTCATAAGAAAACTGATAAAACTCCCTATAAGCTTTGGAGAGGTTATCAATGTAACCTTAAATATCTAAGAGTGTGGGGATGCCTAGTGATATGATCATAGATAGGGCAAGAATGAAGAGTTTTAAGAGTGACAAGAAGCATAAAAAGAAATAACATAGGTTTTCTTAGGCTTGTATTTTGCCTATTTTAGTTTCTAATTTCTTTCTCTTAGATTAGTTGTAAAGAAGCTTATATACTCTTCTTTTCTTTAAGGTACAAGCAATATGGGACTTCACATAGCTTGGACTTAAAAGAAAGAAGAATAAATAAGTATTTTCTCCTTTTAGTTGCTTGTATTTCAAGTTAGCTCATGTATAGTTTTAGTTTTGATCTTTAGACTAGTTAGGTAGCTTATATACCCTTAAGAAGTTAAAGAATTAAGAGATGTGGGACTTAAAACAGCCTTGGGAGTTGTTGTCCAGACTTGAAGGCCTCTCAGTCCCACATCCTTTAGTTTTCTTCATCTACTTCATCTCCTAGTGCTATATAAGCAACCTAAGGTCTCCTTTGTACATACACGTTGAACACCTTCAAATTTGAATATAAAGAGTGTTTTTGCATTCAACTGCATTACTTCTTTGAGATAAAATTTTGTCTCTTAATCTAATTTTGGGTCTATTCTTGTGAAGAACAAGTGGCCATCCTCCTTAGCATTTATCTTGGATCCTTTCAAGTGACATGTCTTCCAATTCATATGTTTTTCTCTCCTTTCTCTCTTACACTTTTAGTCTTTTAATTGCATTTCTTAATTGTTTAGTTCTTAGGCTTATTTCTATCTAGGCATGTTGTTCCATATATTGTTTAGTTCTCGTTTTATTTTGATCCACATTGGTTATTATATTGCTTCCCTAGCTTGCATAGTGTTCAATATTTATTAAACTGACCGTTGAAGTTGGACTTGTATTGTTGCTAAAAAATATACTATTGTCAGTTTCGTGAGAGAGAAAAAATTGTTCTATTCCATTGTTTCTTGTTGTCTCACTTATCATTTTTATTTGAAACGGGTTTTGATTGGAAAAGAATGATACATGCATGGCTAGGTTGAATATGCCATCAAGTTTTTTAATTTTTTTTGTTAATCACTCTGTGTGACTTGGTTTGAACATGAGCCTAGGCTTTAATGGGGTAATATGTAATTATATAAAAAAAAAATTGTATGTAACGTTTCTTATGATTATTTTACACATGGATTTTGGTATGTAGGTAATCCATAGGTAATGTTGTCTTATCTACGGATTTTGGTTGTAGGAAATGAGTTTTTTTCTTGTAGTGAATGTTGCAATTTGATAGACTTCTGTTGGAATATTTGACAGTGGCAATTAATGATTAAGGTTTCTTGTTACGCTTTTGTATTTTGAGAGTGAAAAAGAAATTAACCGGTGAAGAAGCAGAAGGGGGAACTTGCGCTTATGCACTTTGGTTTTAAAATTTGGGGAAAAAGTTTTACTAAGTGTAAAATTTTGAGAGGAACAGTTGGAAAAAAAGTGAAAAAGAAGTAAAAGTGAAAAATGTATTATAATTTGTATAGGTTATAAACCTCTTCAAAAAGAAATTAAAACCCCTGCTATTATTAGCTTTTTGACAATATACCATAATCATCCAAAACCATGTTGATTTGTTTTTATAACCTCCACAACATAATCTCCATTAAATACCATTTTTTATAGCAATAGAAAGGTTTTTTTTATCATATGTAGAAATTTTTGTGTGTGTTAGTAATGAGTTATATATTTTATATTAACTTATCGTTCTATTTGTATTTGATTGTGATGATGGTCATTTATCAATCATAAAAGTAGATGATAGTACAAATATTAAAAAAGATACATGATGAAAATTTTGAAGATTTTTTTGGAAGCAATTTCCTTAGTTATTTTTAATTTTTAGAAAAGAAATTCTCACTAGTGCAGCGAGGGGCTTTTACCGCGGTTCATTTTCACTATACGTCGCGGTTCTTGAACCGCGGCATATTCAGCCGCGGTAGTAAGTCAGACACTTTAGGCCGCGGTTCTAACCGTGGTATATAGGTTGCGGAATATGCCGCAGTTGTCGAGGGAACCGCGGCCTAAAGCCATTTTTTTTAAAAAAAAAAAAAAAAGACACTATATGCCGCGGTTGAACCGCGGCAAAAGAGTGTAGAATATGCCGCGGTTAGTGTCAAAACCGCGGCCATATGTCTCGTTTTTTAAAAAAAACTAAAAAAAACGAATCACTATATGCCGCGGTTGTGGTTAGAACCGCGGCATATTCCCCTGCAGTTTTTTAAAATTGCAGGTCTGTTTTTGTGATATCCACTACCACAAAAACAGACCTGCATATAAAAACATGTACAGAAATTCAATTTCAACATAACAAACACATGTTCAAATGTATTTCAACATCAAATAAAGTACAAAGTCTAAGAAAATTCTATCTAATCAAATGCATTGTTTAAATATAAATCTAAGAGCTATTGTATAATCTAACTATATACTTCGCAGCAGCGTTCCTAATGAATAATAGTGACCTCTCAGGAACTGGTGTAGTAGTCTTGAATCTCTGCAAAAGACAATTCATTTTAATTAGTGTATATGAATTCAACATTTGTTAAAAAATCAAAATTTGTTAAAGTTAAATATTACCGTTTCCCAGCGACTTGTGATGTGAGAACGAACAATATGGGTCATCCAATACATTACATAGTATCCACACTCATATGACCCATTTTGTCTGTTACACTACAATATATCATCACAGTTGATAATAGTTAGTGAATAACATTTGTTATAAAACAATTATAACAAAGTATGACTTTAGCATATGTCAAACCTTGAGAGAAATCCAAGCAATCTTTCTACTATTAACAATTGATCTCCCGTCCATCATCATACTTGCTGGAATAGAACTGTATATAAAAAAAGGTTTTAGCATTCAGTTATATAACAAAGAAAGTCCAAACATTGAGGTTCTTACCAATCAATTGCTTGTTTGAGTTGTGTGGGAGGAGGCCTGTGCAATGAGCAGAACCACAAAGCATAGTTGTCTTGCATAGACATAACAAGAAGTTGCCAATGGCGCCTGAAATTCATAATAACGTAACTATTAAATATTAAAATCACATATGGAACATTATTATGTTAACAAAGTTGACTTACCCGGATATATAAGGCAAAAAGTATATTTTCTTGCCCCTTCGAAAACTGCTTATCAGACTCATGTTGATATGCTCAAAATCATTTGATTGATGAATTGATTGGGGATCAATGAATCCATAATCATCAGAATGCCCCAACTTATTAGTGACCCCAGACATATACCTGAAATCAAAAATTAACTTTGATATAAGGATACTTGATATATAAATCAATTTTATATATAAATAATTGGTCATAGACTTACATCGTCCATAGTTGAATAATTGAAATATTCAACTCTTGTGTTCCCGACGCAAGCTCACGGACATCTTGGCTATTAAGGTATATTGGGACCTCAGAGCCATGCCTAAATACATTAGCATCATACTGAACCTCCAAAGGCTTATCATCAAGGATGTCAGCAAGTAGATGCAATGAAGAAAGAGGGTCATCCTCAGATAGAGGAATCTTCTGTTGTGCCTGCGTCTGTTGTTACATGAAAAGATAAGATAAGTTTTGACATCAAAAACCTTTAAAATTGAGAAGTGTAAAGAAGAATTTCATACCGAGGGGTCAGAAACTGGTTTAACCAAAAATTTAGGCCAAGTGATAAACGACTTATATGCTTGTTCCATAGTGAAAATCTCTTCCGTGGACAGTGGAACCGAGGCATCTGGCATGATCATTTCATCCACTGAGACCTTCACCTCATCCTCTAATAGTTGCATACCATGACATACAGTCGCTGACCTAAACTCTGTTCCACGAGCTACCAGCACCATCTCAGTATCTTCTAAAATGTATAGCAGACATGGACTACCATCGTCCATGTCATCCTCTGGGATGGCTGATGCGGAACAACTTCCTTTGCCGCTTCTCCCTGTCAGAGTAAATGTTAGATTATACAAGAGATAGAAATAATTGCACATTAATGTTTATTAAGTTTACCTGTGGGAGGGGGAGGGATAACATGTTCCTCTATAGGAGACTGCACCGGGCGCATGCTCTGAAACTGCTCCTGGTATAGCATCTGGAATTCAGCCCTCACCTCGGCCCTGATCTCCTGCATAAGGTCTTGTCGGACCTTTTTTGTGATCTCTTCTGTCATCCTTTGTGTATCGCTGTATGAATATGAAGGCTGACGAGAAGAGCTCCCAAAATAATCTGTAATTCCTACTCCAGGACCTGCAGCACGTACACGTCCAGGGTGCTCAAGTCGTCCAATTGCAGCAGCAAGAATATCCTGGCGACCCTCTGGAGTGAATTGGCCTTGGGAGCTCTGCTCAACCAAGGCGTCCTGAAAACACCATTATCCTTTAAATAGTTTAATGTAGTATGTATAATGACAATATTTATTATTTTAGGAACAGTGATAACTTACAATTTTTTCAGAAATCTCTCGTGCAGTGTCGGAAGAGTAGGTGCCCGATGGTCGCATACGGGCCAACTTCCATTTCTCATGTCTAGACGGTGGAGAAGGAGGCTGAGGAGGGCTACCACTCTGAGATGGTGGTATAGCATCTGCCTTTTGCTTGAGGATTTTCTCCTCAAGCTTCCTATACCCACCACGAGATAATAGGTGGGGGTTTTTGTTCTTAGCACTTGTTCCTTGTGCTTTGCTTCTAATTGCCTGTCACATACACATTAATTAATCAGTTCATATGATATATATTTGTTAATGAGGAATTGAATAATATGAACTACACTAACCTGCCATTCCTCTGACATCCGACTCTCTTTAAAAACCCGCCAAGTCTCCTCATCAATGGACTTATATGAACTACATGGACTTTTATGTTTAAGGTGTCCAAAGATGTACCTTGATGTCAACTTGCTTTTAAAGTTTCTGAAATTTTCTGCAACAGTTGACAAACACTTATTTCTAAGTGTTGGGACATTTGGAATGTCAAATGTCATCTGAAAAAAACATAATAAAGTTGTATAAGTACAAAATTATCAATATAAACAAATTTTAATTCAAATGCTATTAACTAACTTACCAATATATCTTGCCAAATAATGTTCCGATCACCCTCGGACACATGATCAAAAGATGGAATGAGAATGCTAATCCTATCACGTGCCACTACTCCAAGGTATGATCGGAAGTCATCTGCATGGGGGCCAGTTGCCACACCCGTGGTGACATTCACATTCACCGGAGTTCTTTCACCACTATTTTTCCTCATTAATAGTTGTTTCATCCTAGTGGGTCCTCTAGTGGATCTGGTTGGGGGAGCCTCATCCCCTAAAGAATGTGGATGATCAGCCATATATCTGTCAAAATAAATAACAACATTAAATTTTCTTTCAAGACTTATGTAATATCATATAAATTAACAAAACATGTAATAGTACAGAAATTGAAAATTCATACATAAAGATATGGATTCATCATATGTATATTCCCTCATCATGATCTGACCGAATTGCATGTACATCATCGTCAACTACAGATTGGTCATCCAAATTTGTTGTAGTTTGAAATGAATGGTTGTCAGAAATATCAATATTAATCTGATTGTCTTCGTTAACTTCAATTTGTTTTTTGCCTTGAAGAACAACATACCAATGGTCAGACGCAGGATCTTTGACATAAAAAACTTGAGATGCTTGATGTACCATGATAAATGGTTCGTCTCGATAACCCACCTTGCGAAAATCAACCAGTGTCATACCCGAGTCATCTATTTTCACACCACTCTTATTGTCAAACCACTTACACTTGAACAATGGAACGGAAAACTTGGTGTAATCAACCTCCCATATCTCTTCTATTATACCATAATATCTCATTGATCCAAGTACAGGAGATTGATCTTTTGATGTGGAAAATTGAAGTGACTCAGCTTCTAAACTGACTCCACTATTTTGTACTGTGCTTTTATCATCCAAAGTCTTCGTATAGAATGTGCAATTATTGACTTCATAACCTGTACAACACATGACATCAAACTTCAAACCATTTGCAAGCCACAATAAAGTTTCAGAAGAATGTGGCTCTTTGTCAATTTCAGATTTGAACCAAGACATAAATGTTTTGTTATGCTCCATCAATTGCCATTTCTCTGATTGTCTTGGATTTTTATTCTTAACAATGGCTTTGTGTGCTTCCAAAAAAGGGATCACCTCATCTGTGTTGTTCAATATATAAAGATGCGCTTGCAACAATTCTTCGCGATCTTTTGTCACCACATTGACACCTCGGATGCTTTTACTTGTAGAAAATTTATTCAACCATGCTGTGCGAGGAACTCCTATTGGATTCGTTGATGTCATGTAATCTGAACAAAACTCGATACTTTCTTCAGCAATATACCTTTCAATCATCGAACCTTCAGGACGATATGGATTTTTAACGTACCCTTTCAAAATCTTCATATAACGCTCAATTGGATACATCCATCTTAAGTATACCGGTCCGCACAACTTGATTTCTCTAACCAAATGAACAAGTAAATGTACCATGATGTCAAAAAAAGATGGAGGGAAAAACATCTCTAGTTGACACAAGATGATAACAATCTCGCCTTGAAGTTCATCTAACTTTGTAGGATCGATGGCTTTACTACATATTGACGAGAAAAATGAACACAACCTGTTTATGGTGTGCCTAACATTTTTGGGCAAAATTCCACGAATAGCCACCGGTAACAACTGTTGCATTAAGACGTGACAATCGTGAGACTTCATGCCAACAAGCTTTAAGTCCTGCATTGACACTAAACTCTTCATATTTGAAGAGTATCCTTGTGGTACTTTGATACTCTTTAAACATACACAAAAACTTATCTTCTCTTGTCTAGACATTGTGTAACATGCAGGGGGCAAATAAGTACGTTTACCAATCTCCTTGGGTGCCAACTCTTCTCGGATATTCATGTCAACCAAATCCAAACGAGCATTCACTCCATCTTTTGTCTTTCCCTGAATGTTGAGTAATGTACCAATCAAGCTATCACACACATTCTTTTCTACATGCATCACATCTATGCAATGTCGAACATCTAACTTTGACCAATATGGAAGATCAAAGAATATTGATTTCTTCTTCCAAGGGGTCGTTACAGATGACTTCTTCGATGTTTTCCCAAATACATGATGTATTTTATTAACTTTTTCAAGAACTTGAAGGCCAGTAAGTGGATTTGGTGCTTCGTCCCTCTCTTGATCTCCATTGAATGCTTTTTTTAACCTTCGATATGGATGATTACGTTTTAGAAATCTCCGATGACGCAGATACACCGTCTTTCTTCCATGTTTCAATTGATGAGCTGCAGTGTTTTCTTCACATATAGGACACGATTTATGACCCTTGACACTGTATCCTGACAAATTACCATAAGCAGGAAAGTCATTAATGGTGCAAAATAACATTGCACGCATCATAAAAGTCTCTGAAGCGAATGCATCAAATATTTCAACCCCATCAACCCACAAAACCTTCAAGTCTTCAACTAGTGGGCTTAGATAAACATCTATGTCATTTCCAGGCTGCTTTGGACCAGATATCATCATAGACAACATCATGTACTTCCTCTTCATGCACAATGCAGGAGATAAGTTGTAAATTATCAATATAACTGGCCAACAACTGTGATTGGTACTCAGATTACCAAATGGGTTCATTCCATCAGTGGCTAAACCAAGCCTAAGATTTCTACACTCTTTACCAAATTCGGGGAATTGTCGATCAATATTTTTCCATTGCTTTGAATCAGCTGGATGACGAAGCAGCCCGTCAATTTTTCTCTCATCTGCATGCCATCTAAGATTTTTAGCATCTTTGGGATTCGCAAACAAACGCTTAAGTCTGGGCACTATTGGAAGGTACCAAACTACTTTCAAAGCAGATCCATTTTTTTCTATCCGACCATTATCTTCACTATTGTTTTTTGACTTGTATCGTGATAAGCCACATTTTGGACACTTTGTCAAAAATTCAAACTCTTTCCTATACAAAATGCAGTCATTGGGACAAGCATGTATCCTTTTATACTCCATACCCATTGGACAAAGAATTTTCTTCGCATCATAATTACGAGTGGGCAGTGTATTTCCATCTGGCAACATTTCATTCAACAACGTCAACAGTTCTGTAAAACTCTTATCAGTCCATCCATTGCTCGCCTTCAAATTCATGAGCCTTAACACCGCTGATAAACGTGTGAACTTAGTTGAACCGACATACAAAGGTGTTTCTGCATCAGTCGACATCGTCTCATACACATGAGCTTTGGCAAAATTTTCTGCTCCAACATCGCGGATCATGTCCTCCAATTTGTCTTCATCCGGTCGATCTTCTTCCATGGTGGAATCAGTAACATTTACACTTTGAGAGTCAGTGGGAAAATCCATTTCTTCGCCGTGCCAGATCCATGTTGTATAGCATCTTAGAAAACCATCACATATAAGATGTTCTCTAATTTGAGTTGCGTTCAACTTTCTCCCATTCAAACAGTTCACACAAGGACATCTAAACTTCACTTCATCATCAGTTCTCCCCTCATTACGTTGCGCAAATTGTATAAATTCCTCTACACCTCTCTCGTACTCAGCACTAATACGTGGTAAATTAATCCAATTTCGATCCATATTCCTAAATATTACATAAATAATATTTTAAGGTTTATAAATAATACAAGAACTACAACACACATTACCAAAACTATAGCAAAAACCATTCCATACATTACCAAAACTATAACAATTTCATGCATTATCAAAATTAAAGCAAAAATTATACCATACATTACCAAAACTATAGAAACTTCATACATTATCAAAACTATAGCATTATGCAAAAACTAATGAAGAAATCACGTTAAGAATGCAAAAGGACATAAATACCTGGAAGAGGAACGGCGGCGGAGAGGGTGAAAAACGCAACACAACGGCGGCGGAGAGGGTGAAAAACGCAACGAAATCACGATTTTGATCGGGTAAAACTCGTTTTTATCGTCAAAAATGAATAATGACCGAACAATCTTGAGTTTAAACGGTGAAAAACGCAATATCTGAGATGATTGGTGGTTCGGAGAAGAAGAAAACGCGAAAACAGTGAGGCACGCGAAGAAGACGATCACTGTTCAAAGTTTTAATTTTTAACTCTGAACGGGGGAATCTACCGCGGTTCACTACTTAACCGCGGTATAATATAGGTATATGCCGCGGTTTCACGCCCAACCGCGGCATATACTGATTAAATAAATAATCCTAAATGGCATTTTTGAAATTATATTCAAACTATATGCCGCGGTTCAGCGGGCAACCGCGGTATATACCTCGAAATATTTCAAATACATATTAAATTAATTTCAGATAGGAGAATATGCCGCGGTTGCTCGTAGAACCGCGGCATATACCCCTGTAACGTTCTCAACACAATTGTCTCCCCAACTGCCTTCTGGGGAATTTCAGAAGTTACAGGGGGTATATGTCGCGGTTCTCTGGGCAACCGCGGCATATACCCCCTGTAACTTCTGAAATTCTCTGACTGGCAGAGAAGTTGAGACGTTACAGGGGGTATATGCCGCGGTTGCCCAGAGAACCGCGGCATATACCCCCTGTAACTTTTCAAATTCTCTGACCCAGTCAGCACCTGCAATAAATTGGCAGGGTATATGCCGCGGTTGTGCAGAGAACCGCGGCATATACTCTGTTATTTAATTTTTTATTCATACGTGGCGTCAAAGGCAATGGTTGACTGGAGTATATGCCGCGGTTTGGAGCAGAACCGCGGCATATATGTTCGATTTATTTACAAAACTGCCACCGCGCACCATTATGCTGCGGTTTTCGTTGAACCGTGGCATAATGTGCGCTGTAAAAACCCAATTTTTTACTAGTGTCTTTTTGTTGTAAGTATTTTGTTCAATTGCCAGATTTACATTTGTGAAGAGTGAGATAAGTATTTCTCTTATTAATTAGTGAATGAATTCATTTTCTAGGTTTAA
Source organism: Vigna umbellata (assembly GCF_029865625.1). Classification (NCBI taxonomy): domain Eukaryota; kingdom Viridiplantae; phylum Streptophyta; class Magnoliopsida; order Fabales; family Fabaceae; genus Vigna; species Vigna umbellata. The sequence continues at coordinate 39,526,423 of NC_142169.1, forward strand.
ATACAGAGTAATATATAGTAAATTTTCGGTAGAAAAGTTTCAATATGGTATGTTACAAAAGTTGTTAGAGTTTAATTAGAATTCTAGTTTCCTTTTGTTTCACCTCTTACGCAATCAAAGAAAAAACATTTTTCCACTAATAGAATTTGTCCTCAAATATGAAAATTTGTATCTAACCAATTGTTTTTATAAAATTTTGACGTTAGTAAACTAGTAAGTGGTAAAAAGTGAAACTAAGTTCGTCATCAAATCATACCTTAATTGGATAATATACAAGGACTATTTTATTGATAAAATATGATTCGAAAATCATTTCATATGACAAAACACTAGTTTAAACCTTTGATATTGAGTTTAATAACGAAGAAGCAGCAATATTGTTATTTCTTAACCAAGAATAAAATAATTTATCAATTATTCGTTTTTAAAATATTCTGAACAAGTTTTCTAAAGCTTTTGAATAATGATTTTTAAAATTTAGTAAAAAAAATTAAACCTAATTCAATTTTACAAAATCAATTTACAATATATATTATTATATATTATTATGTTATGAAATCATTATCTAAATGAAACTTTCAATATAATTAAATTTTTAAATAAAATATTTAGAAAATATTTTTTTTGGAATAACATTTTCAGAATATATATTTTAAAATATATAAAATACATTCTAAAAAGAATTTTATAGAATAAATTTTTATCATATATAATAATTTTAGAAAAGAGTTTTTCATAACAAAATTTTCAAATCATATAAAATGTGTTTTGAAATAAGTTTTTGTAACGAAATTTTTAAAATAACTCTCCCAAAAATATATATATATATATATATATATATATATATATATATATATATATATATATATATATAATAGATTGAAGGTTTAATTATCCTAATAGTTTCTATTTATGTTGGATTTTCTCAAATAGATTCATTTTTCTTCTCAATTGGATCCTAAAAGTCCAAAATCAATGCAATTGGATCTTTCTTGTCAAATTGGGTTAACAAAGTTAAAATGAAAGTGAGTTTTTAGAGTGTGAAGTGGAATCATTAATTGACATGACAGATGCAGGATTATCACATTAAGCTGAGTTGTCACCACATTCTGTCACGTCATCATCTTCAACCTTTTTCCAAATTAGAAACCCTAGTAGTTCATGACAACTACCAAAAAATACCAACACACAACCACCACCATCGCAAAACCATCTTCTTCTTCAAACTAACCAAACATCATGAGTTCTTCCCTACATCCATTGCATCAACCATCTCACACCGCCATGAAAACCTGCAGAGAAACCAGATTCAACACCCACAAAACCCAAAAACAGCAACAACCCTTAATCGCGATCATAATCATCGCAACCCCAATCTAGAAAACAAAAGCTCAAATACTAAAAATCCAATTGTGTCACCGTAATCGCGAGTCTATCCATCATTGCACAAGATCGAACTGAAACAGATTTATACTAAAGATTCAATAAATCTAAATATGTCAAACAAGCACATTTAAGTATATTCAAATTATAAGAAAGAAAGCGGAAGCAGAAAGACCAACCTCCAGCCATTGTTGTATGCTTGCTTATCTTCTAGTTTCTGAACCCTTACTCTTAAAACACGATGGTGATGTATATGAAGTAAAGAGTAGGCTCAGTTACCTGATTATAAAATTTCTGTAGAACTCCAAAAAACCATCACAGAGTATTTTAACGTTAGAAGAGTTTGTTGCGGGAATCACGACACATCCACGCACATTTGAAAACAATTTTGAAATGGACCACTTTCAGGATATTAACTGAAAAAGAAATAAAATAAAGTGGAGAGGATATAACCATAAAAAATGGAGGCACTCTAGGCACTCTATTGTAACCTCTTTACTGTATAAAGGCTAACATTCTCCCACTTGGTCCGTTTTATACAACCATCAAACGTAATAAGAGACCAAATATATGAATCATGGTGACAGTTCCTCTAATAATGAGTATTATCTCCCATGTATTACGATGTATTTAGTCTCACATCACAAGCTCTTAACTCTAATGAATAAACCATATGTCTATTCTAGGTCACAATTAAATGAGTTTTCTCAAAGTAACTAATTATGTGCACAAATAATTGACAAAACATTAAAGTGAATAAGAGTTTTATCAAAATGAAAGTACTTACAATGATTGTCATATCATGGAACCAAGTCCTATTCGCGTTACATGATCCTTAAAATTCTTTGGTGGCATGCCTTTAGTTAAAGGATCAGCAATCATCAACTCAGTGCTAACATGCTCAATGACCACTTTCTTTTCTTTAACACGTTCTCTTATGGCTAGATATTTAATATCGATGTGCTTACTTCGACTTCCACTTTTATTATTTTTAGCCATAAAAACAGCAACAGAGTTATCACAATACAACTTCAGTGGCCTAGCAATTGAGTCCACAACTCTAAGCCCAGATATAAAACTCTTGAACCATACACCATGTGAAGTAGCCTCAAAACAAGAAACGAACTCAGCCTCCATAGTAGAAGTAGCAGTCAAGGTATGTTTTTTGCTACTCCAAGATACAGCTCCATAAGCTAGCATGAAAACATAGCCAGATGTAGATTTTTTGGTATCAAGACAACCAACAAAGTCTGAATCAAAGTAGCCTACCACTTCCAAATTATCAGTTCGTCTATACATGAGCATGAAATCTTTTGTTCCTTGAAGATATCTCATTACTTTCTTTGCAGCTTTCCAATGTTCAACACCTGGATTACTCTGATATCTTCCTAAAACTCCAACTGCAAATGCAATGTCAGGTATAGTACAAACTTGAGCATACATAAGACTTCCGACACCCGAAGCATATGGAAGATTTTTTATCGGTTCCCGCTCAAGATCATTTCTTGGGCATTGACTTAATTCAAATTTATCACCTTTTACAATGGGAGCTATACTTGGTGAACAATCTTTCATGTTAAATCTCGCTAGAACTTTATTGATATAGGTCTCTTGAGACAAACCCAAAATACCTCGAGATCTTTCTCTATTGATCTTAATGCCTATGACATAAGATGTTACACCCACATCCTTCATATCAAAGTTCTTTGAGAGAAATTGCTTCACCTCATATAACATACCCTTACCGTTGGTTGTAAGAAAAATATCATCTACATATAAAATAAGAAAACAAATTTTGCTCCCACTAACCTTCTGGTATATACATTGATCCATGATGTTTTCTTCAAAACCAAAAGAAGAGATAACTTCATGAAATTTTAAATACCATTGGCGTAAAGCTTGTTTTAATCCATAGATGGACTTATTAAGCTGACATACTAAGTGCTCATTATTTCTAGAGAAAAATCCTTCAGGTTGTTTCATGTAAACCTCTTCCTCTAGATCACCATTAAGGAATGTTGTTTTCACATCCATTTGATGTAACTCAAAGTCAACATGAGCTACTAATGCCATGATTATTTGTAAAGAATCCTTCTTAGATACAGGAGAAAAGTCTCTTTATAATCAATTCCTTCTCTTTGAGTGAATCCTTTGGCAACAAGTCTTGCTTTATATCTTTCAATGTTACCTTGAGAGTCCTTCTTAGTTTTGAAGACATGTCTACATCCAACGAGTTTTAGACCATTAGGCAACTCAACAAGATCCCAGACTTGATTAGAGGACATAGAATCCATCTCATATTTCTTAGAATTATGCCACAAATTTGATTCCTTAGAACTCATGGCTTGTGAAAATGTTTCAGGATCATTTTAGGCTCCAATGTTGTAATCCAATTCTTGCAAATACACTTCATAATCACTACAAACTGTTGGTCTTTTGATTCTAGTAGATCTTCTTAATGTTGTCTCAACATCTTGATGAGAAGCTTGTTGTTCAACTGGTTGTTCAACATTTACTTGTTGCTCCTCGTCAACAACTTGATCTATATTATCATTCTCAGCAATTTGTGGAACTTCAATTATTGGTTGTCTAATACACTTTTGAACTGGAGGAGCGTGAATGACTACCAATCTATCATTTGATTGAGAGGTTTGAGCTTCATAGTGATATTTTTCAAGATCAACATCTTGATTTAAATCACTCCCACTAATCAAGTCATTTTCAAGAAACTTTGCATTTCTTGATTCCACAATCTTAGTGTTATGAGTTAGACAATAAAATCTATACCCTTTGGACTTTTAAGCATATCCAATGAAATACCCACTAATAGTCCTTGGGTCTAGTTTCTTCTCTTGTGGATTATAAATTATTACTTCAGACGGACATCCTCAAACGCGTACATGTCGTAAACTAGGTTTCCAACCTTTGAATAACTCAAAAGGTGTTTTTAAAACAGCCTTAGTTGAGACCCGATTTACTATATACATAGCCGCCTTAAGTGCTTCAGTCCACAAGAACTGAGGAAGTTTTGAATTACTCCTCATACTTCTCACCATATCCATCAAGGTTCGATTTCTTCTTTCTGCCACACCATTCTGATCTCGAGAGCCAGGCATGGTATATTGGGATATAATCCCATGTTCTTGAAGAAATCTAGCAAACGGACCAGGTGCTTGTCCATTCTCCGTGTATCTACCATAGTACCTTTGTCTGATCTCACAATCTTAATTTTATTTCCACATTGTAACTCTACTTCAACCTTAAAAACTTTAAAGGCATCTAAGGCTTCATCCTTACAACGAAGTAAATTCAAATACATGTATCGTGAGTAATCATCTATAAAGGTGATAAAGTATTTTGGACTACTTGCATCCATATCCGGACAACAAATATTTGTATGAATAATTTCTAGTAAACTTGAACTCCTCTTAGCACCTCTTTTGGACTTGTTAGTTTGCTTTCCCTTAATGCAATCCACACAAGTCCCAAAATCAGCAAAATCTAAAGTACGAAGTACTCCATCATTTATTAATCGCTTAATTCTCTCAATGGAGATATGTCCCAATCTTCGGTGCCATAAAACAAAAGAACCCTCATTCATAACACATCTTTTTAACCCAACGAAAACATGCATAGAACTATAAGCAGTGTTTTTTGCAATTTAATAAAGTAAAGACCGTCGCATAATTCCCCAAAGCCAATAACTTTAGATTTATTCAATAAAGTAAAACCAGAATCCATAAAATTAAAGGAAAAACCCAAAGGTGCAAGTTGTGAAATAGAAATCAAGTTCTTGCTAAAACCAGGAACATAAAAAGTCTTTTCTAAACATAAAACAAAACCACTACTTAAAACTAAATTGCACGTCCCAATGGCTTCTACATGCGAACTCCTCTTTCTTCTTGAATAGATGCATTGCTCACTTCCCATCGGTTTCCTTAGGTTTTCCATACCCTTCAAGGTATTAGAAACATGGATTGTAGAACCATAATCAATACACCATGTGTTATGATTAAAACTACTCAAATTAGATTCATAACAGACAAAAGCAAACAAATTACCTTTCTTTTCAAGCCAATCCTTAAACTTTTAACATTCCTTCTTCATGTGTCCCTTCTTTTTACAAAAGAAACATCTGGACTCCTTCTTAATAATTGGCTGAGCAGGAATCTTTCCCTTCTTATTAACTTGGTTCTTCTTATTCTTAAAAGAAGTGGTCAAGTTCACCTTCTCCCCTTCTTCTATCAATAGCCTTTCTTCTTCTTGAACACACATGGTCAATAATTCATTAATAGACCACTTATCCTTATGTGTGTTGTAAGAGATTTTAAAGGAGGCAAAATGGTGAGGCAAAGTGCACAAAATATAGTGTATTAGGAAAGAATCAGACATGGTAACTTCCAAAGCTTTTAGTTGAGCCACAATGTCCCTTATACGCATGATATGATCACGTACTCCCTTAATTCCAGTGAGCTTTAAGGATGAAAATTGCATTATAAGGGTGCTGACAAGAGATTTATCAGATGTCGTAAATTGCTTATCAATAGCCCTCAGTAAATCCTTGACATTTTCATACTGATCAACTGAACCCTGAATCCCAACGGAAATGTTGGTTTTTATGAATGTTACGGAGAGACGATTTGACCTCTCTCATTTTTCATAAAGATCAATGGCATCTGAAGTGCTAGTCTCAGTAATACCCGGTGGTTCTGGTTTTCTAATAGCATAGTCAATGTCCATTCAGCCTAAATGAAGAAGAACTCTCTCCTTCCAAACCTTATAATTATCGCCTTTCAACTCGAGAATACCACACTTGATATCAGAAATATTCACATATTGAGAAACTACAAATTCAAAATCATGTTCATTATCATAATTTGAGACTAAAATAAATGTCATGTTTTACCAATGCAAAACATGTCTTTACCAATGAGTCTATTAACATAAAATTTGCCTGTGGACTAAAGTCTTACTCAATTAGACTCATTTAACCTTATGATAAAACTATTAAATTATATCACACTTCCTAATTTCTTCTGAGAAAATTAAGAATTATAATAAATATTTTATACTAATTAATCATACAAATGTAAGAAAAAATCATATGGATATATTTAATCACATTATAAATAATAAATTATAATTAATGTTTCAATAAAGTGATCTTTATAATATAATTTAATTAATTAAAGATGTTGTGACTACTCTTTATTTTTAAAAATCATATTTATCACTAAACATTAAATTCTCTATAAGTCTTATATTTAATCAAAATAAAATATAAGAATCATATTATAAACATATAATATTTAAGTTTATTATACTAACATTAAATATTAGTATAATTTCCACACAACTGGAAAAATTTATTGCGTGTATAACAGTGCCTATCATAATATATATATATATATATATATATTATATATATATATATATGTATATATATATATATGTATATATATATATATATGTATATATATATATATATATATATGTATATATATATGTATGTATATATGTATATATATATGTATGTATATATGTATATATATGTATATATATGTATGTATATATGTACATCTATGTATGTATATATATACACATCTATGTATGTATATATATACATCTATGTATGTATATATATATATATACATCTATGTATGTACGTATATATATACATGTATGTATATATATATACATGTATGTATATATATATACATGTATGTATGTATATATACATGTATGTATGTATATACATGTATATATGTATATGTATATATATATATGTATGTATATATATATATATATATATATATATATATATATGTATAAAGCAATTAATGTGTGCAGAACGAAATGTCTTGATTAAAAACCAGGTAAAGAAGAAAATAAAAAACTGAGATATACGTTTCTGATGGATGTCCAAAATGAAACGCAAAAACAAAAGTGTTTCGTTCATCTTCACATGGTTCCAAACAAGTGTATACTAAATGCAAACCCAAAATAATATCTGAGGGTTTTAGCACCAAAACAGTTCATCACAGAAATATCACAGATAACTTTCTTCTTTCTACCAAGTTTCAAAACAATTGATAAAACTAAAAACACAATTAGTAGAAGAGTGAACCAGACAAGGCAGAGGATAAACTTGCTCTGATACCAAATGAAACAGATTTATACTAAAGATTCAATCAATCTAAATATGTCAAACAAGCACATTTAAGCATATTCAGATGATAAGAAAGAAAGCGGAAGCAGAAAGACCAACCTCCAACCATTGTTGTATGCTTGCTTATCTTCTAATTTCTGAACACTTGCTCTTAAAACACGATGGTGATGTATATGAAGTAAAGAGTAGACTCAATGACCTGATTATAAAATTTCTGTAGAACTCCAAAAAACCATCATAGAGTATTTTAACGTTAGAAGAGTTTGTTGTGGGAATCACGACACATCCACGCATGTTTGAAAACCTCTTTATTGTATAAAGGCTAACACGAACCACTCACAACAACCATGACAAACTCTAGAGTCCAAAACTCTAGCCATTGTAAGCATAAGCACCTCCGCGAGCCTCATTTATTCTCCACCACGAGTAACTCGCACTTCATCACGACGCACACCAGCAAATAAAGCACACTAAAAAGCGAAACCATGAACCCTAATTGCGTTATCTAATTGGCACATCCAAATTGCAGACTTCATGGAAACCCAAATCCCTTCGCATTGCAAAGAGAAAGTTCAGAAACATAAAAAGCCCCAAATTGCAACAACTAGACTTACAAAAATCTCATTCCCAATTTAGTTTTCAGAAATTTCGTTCCTAATTTTAAGAACCCTGATATGAATTTTAGAAATCTCGTTCTCAATTTGATTTTTAAGAATCCTAATTTCGTCACTCCAAAATTCAATTTTCAAAAAATATTTTTTAATTTTTTAATCTTACATATTTCACGTAAGATGCTCTGTATCTGCTTAATTTTAACTTCTTAACCTAATTTAACGAGAGAGACCTAATTACGTTGATTTCAAACTTTTAAAAATTTAATCGAAAAAAAAATTATTTGAGAAAACTCAAAGAAATTGTAAACCTAGTTTTAATAATAAACTTTTTACGAAGATATTATACGGTGAAATGGTGAAGCGGGAAAATTATTTTAATATTTTTCTATTATGGGGTGCTGTTAGTAATAATGTTTAATCTTCTTAAAGATTGCATTTTGCAGTGCTTGGGGTGGGTTTTAGTAACATTAGCGCTTAGGAAAAATATAGCTTGAAGGTATCAAAATACTATTTTTTTTTTAACGTCATAAACAATTTCCTAAAATCATCAATAGTATTTTAAAAAATGGAAAAGTATGTGATAAGACAGTGAGTGAACAGCATGAAACCACATCTTGGCTGAAACAAAATTTAGAGAGAAAAATGGTGGTGAAGGTGTATGGTCCAACTTATGCATCCCCAAAAAGGGTGGTTGTGTGTCTGATTGAGAAGGAAATCGAGTTTGAAGCAGTGCATGTCGATCTCTTCAAGGGAGAGAATAAGGAACCCGAGTTCCTTAAGTTGCAGGTTCAATTTTTCTTTTGCTACTTAGTTTTTGACCCACAAGCTGAACCTTCACTTGGTTTTATGATTTTTGTAATATTTTCCTTTTTTTCATGTTTAATTATACTTATGTCTGATGATTCTGCAGCCATTTGGATCACTTCCTGTTATTCAAGATGGTGATTATACTCTCTATGGTAAACCACAAAGCCCCTTTCTTATTTTCTGCATTTTTTTTTCTTGTGCCCATGGTTAAGGAAGGGTGGCTTTTCAACTTCTGATCTTTCTAGTGATGTTCTTCACTTTGTGTGTCTCTCATCTATGTGGGTAGTTGAATATTTAGAATTTTGTATGAGTTGTGAGGTTCGGATTGTTCATTCTTGTTCTGCACCATTGCCTTTCCTAATTCCTATTCCTTTGTTTTAAAAGGAGGCATGGGGGTTATAAATCAGTTACTCCATGAAATTTGTGTATTAGTTGTTTTTGATAAACATGTGTTATGGTTTGATCCTGGATGCATCATACATATCTCTACAGTGAACCTTAATGAGGTGGTATGAATTGTTTTTTATTGTTTGAAATTTCCAACGTAGGATGATCCAAAAGGTTGAATGCTTACTTCCCCGAAATACATTTTCTCTGCCTCTTTGCAAATGTAGGATAGTCTATGTCCATTCTAATACAGTGTATTTCAAACCAATGTTGCAGAATCTCGTGCAATAATCAGATACTTTGCAGAGAAATATAAAGACCAAGGAACTGACTTGTTGGGAAAGACAATAGAAGAAAAGGGTCTTGTGGAACAATGGCTTGAAGTGGAAGCTCATAACTTTCACCCACCACTCTACAATTTGGTTATCAATGTTCTATTTGCCCCATTAATGGGAGTTGCCTCAGACCAAAAAGTGATAGAAGAGAGTGATAAAAAGCTTGAGAAGGTGCTTGATGTTTATGAGGAGAGGCTCTCAGAAAGCAAGTATTTGGCTGGTGATTTCTTCAGCCTTGCTGATCTTAGCCATCTCCCATTTGGTCATTATTTGGTGAACCAAACTGGAAGAGGGAATTTGGTGAGAGAGAGGAAGCATGTGAGTGCTTGGTGGGATGATATCAGCAACAGACCATCTTGGAAGAAGGTTCTTCAGTTATACAAATACCCTGTCTAGATGCTTAATTAGCCTATTCCTATATTCATGATGGTTGAGGGATGAGCCTTCAGTGAATATTAGTATTCTCTTTTATGAATATTGTTGTTATTTTTTTATTGTTGTTGATCCTCACATATTCTTACAAATTTGGAAGAATTATTTCCACTCCATAATTTGTATTTTTGGTTGTTGTTTTTTACCATTAAAGTGGTATCAAGCTTCTTAGTTTGGAGATACATTTACTTACTTGAATGATGGAGGAAATACAAAAATAGTTGTTTCAAATGGTACAATGATGGAGGAAATACAAAAATAGTTATTTCAAATGATATAAATTAACATTTTTGGAAGGGTATGATGAAAGACTTGTTTACAAATAAGTTTTATCTTCCCGTCTTTTCTACACAAAAAGTCAGATTTTAGTATCAACAGGTGTGTGATTTTGTTTGGCAATATGTACAAGACCTTATTTATAGTTAAATTACTAATGTACAAGACATTGTTTATAGTTATATTAACAATGAGTCACATTCTAGAACTTAGTAGGAAATGATTGAGTCATTGAATGCTTCTAAGTTAGACAATAATACATTGCATTTGTTGAATTGCTTGATTAATTCAAACTAGTCTTCTAATGACATCATCTCTTTCTAGATGACAACGAGTGGTTCATTTAATGAAGAGACGAGAAAGAAGATACATAGTTTTTTATCTTAGTTTGAGTTGCTTGTCACAAAAATAGGAGAAAAGTTAGAAAAATGAATTGAAGGATGATAGGGAGATGAGTAGGAACAAGTCTAAGAAGATATAAGAATGTGGAATGTTGTTATGACAATAAACCTCGGTACACCCAAAGATATTGTTTTAAGTGCAAAAATGCTAACAAAGACAAGAAGGACAAGTAAAAAGAGAATGATCATGATGATAATCATGTTATTATTATTACATGTGGTGATCTTATTCTTTTTTCTGAGTATTGATATTAGATGAGAACATGTGAATAATTGATAATAGTTTCACAAATAAGTCCCTGTGATTTTTCATTGTTAATAGCACTTTTTTGGCTTTATTGTCTTAATTTTCCATTTTTAATACAAAATTGATTTTTAGAGTAAATTTCCTAGCTTTTACAAATTTGGTTCTTAGGTCTAACATGTTTTTGATTGAGTATATGATGCTTGATATTGATATTTCGTGTGTTAACATTGTTTTCAAAAGATTTTAATAGATTGAAATTGATTTTAATAGGTTGAAATGCTTATGGCTTTGTTGAAAACACAAGTTTAAATATTTCAATTTATTAAAATGAGGTTTTGAATGGTTAAAATTTCTAGTACTTTCGGTTAACTTTGAATTCGTTTTGCTTCAACATATTGAAATACGAACTAATCTCTTAAAATCATTAAAAATGATATTTTAAGTGATTTCAATCCATTGAATTGAATGTCAATTGATATAATGTTTTTCAGCAACTCATTTTATATTGTTTTAATCCATTAAAATATATTTTAACCAATTCATTTTATCAGTTCAAAAAAATTGTTTCTATCTTTTGTATTTAAGAAAACTCGAAAGAATTTGTTTAGACATGTTACTCTTCTTACAAAAGGACAATAATTTTCTTATAGCTCTCCTTAAAATACTTTCTAAAGATCAAGATTCAAGTGTTGTCTCTCAATCTTATTATGAATTTCCAAGAATTTCTTCCAAAAAAGGGAGTTAATCTTCATTGTACCTACGTGATTTTGTTTTAGCTTTGTTTCTCTAAATTTTAGTAATTGGTTTCTTGATTAGGGTTGTTAAGATGGTTCTTTTGGAATAGAGTTTTGTAAGAGGCTGTAAGAGATTTTGTAGGCCAAGATTTTATGTTGTATTGTATTGCTTATTTTTATTATAAGATGTTTATAAAACTTGGAATTAATGGATTGACTTAATCGAGGTAACTAAGAAACTCAATATAACTCTCTTGTACAATTAACTAGTATAATTACTAGTGTAATTCTTTTTCCCTTATGAAGACAAAACTCTATGCAAGGACCCACAATTAGAGCTATAACAAAAAGTATATAAGAAGATTGGGTTATCAAAGAGCCCAATAAGCCCAAGCTAATGTTAATTGGGGATAAGGAAAATGTGAAGATTTAAAATAAGAATGTTAGGTCTTGTATTTGGGCCAAGTAAAGCATTTGTTTTTGGACTATATTTATAATAATTGGGCTTTGGGCCTAGCTTCACTGAATAGGATCAAAGCAACCTACCTTAGGTTTAATTGGGCTAGAGATAACCCAATTCAAACCCTAGGTTGAACACTTAAAGAGAGATGTATGTTCTCGTCATTTTGCACATGGTGCAATGTAAAAAGCATGTGTGCCACACTTAATCAATCAATCACGATATGAAAATAGGAACACATGGAAGATTCAAATTTGAATACGATTAGGCTTGGGCCATGCTCCACTCTTTAATCTTTTAACTATTAATTCCTGCAATCTCACCAATAATAACTGCACTTTTATATAAAAAGACTAAATTACCATTCATCACTACATCACATTATTGTTGTTGTCACGACAACTTTTATCGTCATAAAAAAAGAAAGAAGATAAAAAAAAAAAAAAAAAAGAGAGAAAGATCACTGCAAAAGAAAAAAATAGAGATAAAATGTAAAAGAAAAACACATTTCACATCGTTATTATGAAAAACTAGTTCCAAAAGGCGTTGTACATGTTTAAATACAATTGTTTTGAAAATCTTATTTCGAAAAGCTTGTTACATAATATATTTCATGTATTTAAAAAATTTTATTCAATAAATTTAGCTCCAGAAATTTTATTTCGAAAATTTTGAAAATCCTTTGGAAGTCACTCATGTAAAGAGTAAACTTATCATTTTAAAGATTTAGGGGTCCCAAAAGAAATTGTAGGGGTGCAGAAAGTAAAAGCCAAATATTTTTAAGAGTTGCATTTGCAATGCTTCGTAAAGAAAGGGTGTGTTTTTAATGTCATTAGCCCTTAGAAGAAACTCTGAATGTCTGCTTACTTTTCAAAGTAGCCTAAGGTAGTAAAATACTACTTTTTTTCATGACAAATAATTGTCTAAAATCATGAACGGTATTCTAGAAAATGGAAAAGTATGCGATAAAACAATGAGTGAACAGCATGAAACCTCAAGTTGACTGACATACACAAACAAAATTTGGAGAGAAAAATGGTGGTGAAGGTGTACGGTCCAATTTATGGATGCCCCAAAAGGGTGGTTGTGTGTCTGATTGAGAAGGAAATCGAGTTTGAAGCAGTGCATGTCGATCTCTTCAAGGGAGAGAATAAGGAACCCGAGTTCCTTAAGTTGCAGGTTCAATTTTTCTTTTGCTACTTAGCTTTTGACCCACGAGCTGCACCTTCACTTGGTTTTAGGATTTTTCTAATATTTTCCTTTTTTTTCATGTTTGATTACACTTATGTCTGATAATTCTGCAGCCATTTGGATCACTTCCTGTTATTCAAGATGGTGATTATACTCTCTATGGTAAACCACAAAGCCTTCGTACAAGCATAGCAGCACTTCGTTATTTAAGATTTTTGAAAATACGAGATATATTAAATATGTTATATGAAGAAATTTATTGTTTTATTTTATTTATGTACTTTATATGTATAGAGTAAAAATGTATAAGAATATAAAATATTATTAAATATTAATTTCCTAAATCTAAATAATAAATAAATATATTTTTTATTTTTATATAAAAATATTTTTAAAACTGAAAGATTTTCTAAAGATAATTTAAATAAAAGATGCTAAGCAAATATTCATAGCATTTGTCTTTCCTGCATATATATATATATATATATATATATATATATATATATATATATATATATATATTTGAATATCAAATCTCAGATTTGATTTTCTTTCTTTTAATGCATGATTTTTTTATTCTTGACTTATAATTTTTGTCTTTTTCTTTCTTCCATGAATTCATATTTTTATTTAATTTGACACATTTCGTTATATTTCCTTTTTTTATGAGCATTATCTTATTTGTTTATTGTTATTTGTTTATTGTGAATTTCATGGAAATAACATTGAATATTTAGTGACGTTAGAATGTAGATTTTCATATACCTTTTTCTCTTTGACATTAAACTTCTTCAAAAGATACTCATTTTTTTTATCGTGATATTTTTTTTTATATTTTCTTCACTTCTAATCTACTTTTCTTTCATCAAATCTAAAGAAAATATTTTTGTCTTTCAAATAAATTTTGAATACTTTTACGTTGTTTGTATCTTTAACTGCACAGAGTTTGTTTATAGATAACAATTCATAATCTTTCTCTAACAGTTAAATAATATTTAAAAAATTTGGATTTACCTTTCACAAGAAATTGTTCTACATTCCTAATCCTTACTTTAAAAATATCTAATTTGTTAAGCTTTTTGAAAGAATTTTAATGAGTAATGTGATTTGTACAACCACAATCTATTATCCAATTGTTTATACATTTCTTAGTTATAAAACATGATCATTAGTATAAAAATAATTTTTCATGACAACTTATTATGTCAGTTATAATCCATTTGACATAATAAGTGACATGATGACATAATTGTAAACATGATAAGACTTTCAATGCTGGTTATATGTATAACTAGAATTGAAAGTAGAAGACTTTAATTTTCTTATTCCCTATTCTTCCTTCTCGTCTAGTGGCAGCTTTGGCTCTCACTGATGGTTGTTCTCGCTCTCATAGAGGTTGCTTTTCTGGTAGCTGCTCTCATTATGGTCACTCTTGCATTTGCATATGATGTGATGCTCTCGCAACTCTCTCGCTCTCAAAGACATTGTGTTTAGGACTCTTCCAATCTCTTCCTTCTACTTCTTTTCCTCCTTTTTCCCTCCCTAACTATATCTATTCCCCTCATTAGGGTTTCCCTTTTCCTTCTCTCCAATTTAACCACACCACCATGCCAAACAACATTGCCCATTCCGTTGTCACCACCCAAAGGTACACATGTAATCTGCACCAAGTTAGGATTTTTTTTTCTTACACAAACTGAAATTCTCTAGATTTTCTTACCAATTATTTATTATTCTCATTCTTGTTATCGTTTTCATGCATATGGTTATTGAAAATGTGATAAAAAAAAAAGGGCAAGGAGGTAAGAATAATATCGTTGAGACTAAGAATAAGAGGATTATTATTATTTGGAGGATAATGATGACAAAGAAGAGAAGGTTGAGATGGAGGACAATATTTGGTATAGAATGAGGAAGCCTATGAAAGTTTATATGCTTGTTGTGTCCATATTTGGCATAGAATGTAGACTTTCCATATTGAGTGTATCTATACCAGTTTAGAAAAAAATAACATAAAATGTTTTTTTTATCAACATAAAAATCCTTCTTTGTCTCTTTTTTTCTTTGACATTTTGATTTAGGTCATGGTGAGATTTTCATGCAACAAATCAATGACGTCATCCTCCTCAACAACTTCCCATCAATATAATCTCTTCTGTAGAAAAAGTTAAGCCAATAATCTCAACCAAGAGGGGGTGAATTGATTATCCCTTTTAAAAGTTTGTTCTTTTAAAAGCTTTTTGAAATCTTTGGAGTTTTCTTGGGATGCAATCAAACAAGAATATGAACAATATTAAAAGAGAAGGGATAGAAAGATTAACACAAGAATTTATACTGGTTCAGCCAAACCTACATCTAGTCTTCCTTCAATCAACCTGAGTTGAAGGGAGCCACTATAATGATAGAGTTTATACAAGAAAGAATACAAAGAACTCCCCTCTCAATGCACTCTCCTTTCCCAAACTCAATATCCCTTATAGCATAAGACGTGAACACCTCACAGTCTCAATATTCCTTACATTCTAGAAGTCTTGAAAAGATGACAACAAAAATGTATCTCATATCACTATTAAGAATTTAAGGATTTCGAACAATGTGAAAGATATAAAAAATATGTAAAACGGGTGAACTTGTTTTATTTTTTTCCTATGTTCTATATATAGATAACAAAATTATAACATAATATTAAATATTAATAATATATAAATGTTAATTTTTAAAATTTAATAAATAAATACATTTTTATCTTTATATAATAAATATATTTCTAAAACTCAAAAATATTCATAACAGCTTTTTAAGTCATATGAGAGATGGTGGTTCAATTTTTATCTTTCTGTTTGGATGTTTTTCACTTTTTGTTAACCTTTATTTATGTGGGTAGTTCAAACTATTTATCAAGAATGTCGTTTAAGTTGTGAAGTTAGGACTGTTCATTCTTGCTCTTCAATATTGCCTTTCCTAATTGCTATTTCTTTGTTCTTACAAGGAGTAATTGCGATTGGGGGTGTATAGAAATTAGTTACTTCATGAAATTGGTGTTAGTTGATTTTGATAAACATATGTTATGGTTTGATCCTTGATGCATCATACATATCTCTACAGTAAACCTTAGTGGGGTGGTATGAATTGGTTTTTATTGTCTGAAATTTCCAACGTAGGATAATCCAAAAGGTTGAATGCTTACTTCCCCGAAATACACTTTCTCTACCTTTTTGCAAATGTAGGATAGTCTATGTCCATTCTAATACACTGATTTCAAACCAATGTTGCAGAATCTCGTGCAATAATTAGATACTTTGCAGAGAAGTATAAAGACCAAGGAACTGACTTGTTGGGAAAGACAATAGAAGAAAAGGGTCTTGTGGAACAATGGCTTGAAGTGGAAGCTCATAACTTTCATCCGCCACTCTACGACTTGGTTATCAATCTTCTGTTTGCCCCATTAATGGGTGATCCCTCGGACCAAAAGGTGATAGAAGAGAGTGATAAAAAGCTTGAGAAGGTGCTTGATGTTTATGAGGAGAGGCTCTCGAAAAGCAAGTACTTGGCTGGTGAGTTCTTCAGCCTTGCTGATCTTAGCCATCTCCCATTTGGTCATTATTTAGTGAACCAAACTGGAAGAGGGAATTTGATGAGAGAGAGGAAGCATGTGAGTGCTTGGTGGGATGATATCAGCAACAGACCATCTTGGAAGAAGGTTCTTCAGTTATACAAATACGCTGTCTAGATGCTTAATTAGCTCTATCCCTATTTCCATTGTGGTTGAGGAGCCTTTAGTGTGTTTTCTAATACCTGCTTGAGAATAAAGGAGTAGTATCTGCAAGATGTGGACCTGTGGTTGGTTCTTGGATTTAGACCTTTTCCTCTTCAATAATAACACAAGTTATGAATATGGAGTAGTATTATTACTTGATGTATTCCTTGTCTTGTGTTGAAAAGTAAAGAATTTTTATTTACATCTGATAAGTTTGGATCTTGACACTAGTACAAGAATTATCATATCCAAACTGAGTTGAGGACATGGTACAAGGATGAGTTCTGAGAAAGTTGTGCTTGCCAAGTGTTCTCAGGACAACCTCAGTTTTGGGAGACGAGTTTTTATATATTGGTTTACTGTAGAGATATGTATGATGCATCAAGTGAATGTTAGCTCCAAGTGGGTAAAATATACACTGACATATTCCCAAACACATAGAGTCCAGGTTATTTGCCCAGGTTAGCATCACATAGAGTCCAGGTTATTTGCCCCAGTTTATCCCATTTGGCTAAGTATCCAAAACAACTAAATCATACAAGCAAATTACAAAACTACAATAATATGAGTATTTATTTGATCAGAAACTGCATGTTTGGATGCTGAGATATTGTTTTCATCATTCATAAACTAATCTGACACAAGATTTTTCATATAGAAATTCCACGATTTACTCAATGATTATAACCACTGTATTGTGTTGGTCTCAAATTTTGCCTTCTCCACCAGCTGCTCATGGAGACATTATGCACCTAAAAACAAAAATGCAGTGCAATGCAACACTCACACAAATCCACAGATGGCAAGCAAATCAAGCTTTCAGAAAAGCCAAGATTATAAAGTATATTTAAATAAATAAACAAATAAGAAAAGCCCAAAAAAGTGCAAATTTCAAACATACAAACCCTGAAAAGCATTTTCAAATAAACAAAGATAATAATGATCATGCAGAGACAATGTAAAAGAATTTTACAGTGTAAAATCAGACATCGTCTTTTTTTTTTTTGGTTAAAAACAAAACCCCCAAAGAGAGGAATTCAAATAAAAACCTGAAAGTGAAATCTTCAAATAAAACAAATAAACAAGCCCAAAAAGTGATAAAATGGGAATTATCGTACCAGAAGAAAAATATCCTAAAACGCAAAAAAGAAAAATTAAAAATCAATAAATGAAAAACCCTAAAAAAACACAATTCGAATAGAGAGACTCAAGAGACACGCCAAAGCTATAAAATCAGAATTATTCTTACTAAAATTAAAATATATATATATATATATATATATATATATATATATATATATATATATATATATATATATATATATATATATATATATATATATATATAGACACACACAAGAATGAATGGAGATCTGGAACCTTCAGATTATCATCACGAGGTCGAAGGGTACAAGCGGTGGCGCGTGGAGAAAGGGAGCGAGAGAAGGCGAGCAGCAAGGAAAGTGGGTAAGAATATTCAGATTGAAAACTAAATAGAAACATCATGGAAGGTCGAATGAAAACCCCTTTGTTTGTTTCTTTCAGGTTGCGATTCAGTGTCCACATGTTTCTTCCTTCCTTCCATGGCGCCGCTTCCAGCACTCTTCACTCCCTCCCTCCCAAACCTCTTCCTTGCAACAACCCTTCCTTCAACCCTTTTTCCATACCCGCATTTATATCCCTACATTTTATCACGTTATTTTTTTTAATTACAACGAAGCATTAAAAAAAAAAGTATTTTGCAAAAATTATTTTTACTTTTTAATGAAGGTTTTACCTCTAATTTTATTTTTATGTTTTTATATGTTTCAATTATTTCATCTTATATTTTTTTTTCAAAGTTTATGTATTTTTAACTTTTGCATGAGATACATTTTTTAAATATATCTTAAATATAAAAAATAATATAATTTATTTTCAAGTTTTTTCATAAACTTAGATGTTTTTATTTAATTTTTAAAAATAATTTATTAAATATTAATTGACAATAAAGTTAAATAAAAATATTAATTTAAAAATATAAAACTTTTACTTCAAAACAAAAACTTCTAATATAATTATGACTAAAAATACTCAAATTTATAAGATTACTAGGATTTAATTAAGTTTAAATTAATCAAATTTCAGATTTTATCCATAAAATTAATAATGTGAAATTATACAATGTATAAATATTAATTAGGGGTTAAGTGTAAAATGACCTGTACCGTCCGGTCCTCCCGATTCATAAACTGAACGTTTACCTAGGTTGGCCATTTAGACCGAGCGTCTAAGCTGATGCTATCTGATCACACATGGACCGAACGTCCACACAGGTCGGTCATCCAGACCGAGCACGTGAACCGAACGTCCACCCAGGTCGGCCATCAAGACCGAGAGTCAAATGTGACCGATCAGTAGCACTGAGTGGCCGCCCACCCAGGTTGACATCCCTGGCCGACAACCCTTATGACCGGCCGTCCCGACCGACACTCACTAGGTCACGGTTAAACACTAACGACTCATTAAAGCCCTTAATGAAGATTAAAGTATGATTGGGCCGTTATCAGGCACACGAAAGGTAAAAGCCCATTACAATCAGTATAAATAAAGGTTCCAGTTATGATTTCTGGACAGATTGCTTACGATGTAACATATACATGCATTACAGACCACTCGGTCATGCTACTGACTTAAGCATGGGAGTGCCTTTGACAGGTACCCGGCCGCCCGGCTTGGAGAAAGAGGAGAGAGCCCGTTCGACACTTCCCACCGTGCCCAGTCCTCAGCAAGGAGGTAACCGTCCGGTCTTCTAGTGCCCCTAGAGAAGGAGTCGTACGGTCTGCTTCACTTCGTGGATTTCAGCAACGTCCGCCCGATCTTCGGCAAACTCATGTGTTTTAGTAGGGTCATCCAAATCCGACCGAAACATTGGGCGCCCACTGTGGGGCCGAGTGGGTATTCCCCATTGTAAACACAAGGAACCAATGAGGGGCACCTCAAAAGAACGTCAACTTCCACCGTTCAACCCTTTGCACTTGGCTTCATCAACCCAACAACTCAGTCTCCATTGTTCGGCCGCGTACCCTTAGTTGTTCGGTCAAGACCATTCAGCCTCGCGCCTCGTTTCCCCAACCATTCGGCTCCCCCGCCTAGCTCATCTGGCCATTAGGCCTCAGCTTTTATGAGTTTCCATTCAGATTCGTTCGCTCGGCCATTGAGCCTGGAGTTTTGGCCATCCAGGCTCAGCTTCCAGCATTCGACATCGATCGTTCAGCCCGGTCGGCCTCAACCATTGGGCATCGCGTCTCAGTTTTCGGTCAAGCGGCCACGAGGTCTCGGTCGTTCGGCCTCAGCTCCGGCTATTCAACATCATGGCCCTTGATGGTACTTCGCCAAATCCTTTAGGTGCCTTAGCCGTTAGACCTTTAGGTTCCTTGACCGTTCGGCCATTTCTCAGCCTCAACTTGCTCTCCAAAGGCTTCGACCTCTCGATCATCCGACCCTCATCCGTTCGGCCTTCACCGGCCTGCACTTCTCTTCCACCCATGGCATCCTTCGCTCGATCGTCCACAAGTCGGCCTCGAGCTCTTAGCCAAAATTTGGACTTACTATCTAGCCGTTCGTCCTTCAAGGCCTCACCCGTCCGGCCTCCTCGGCTTCCGAGGGCCTTAAACGTTTGGCCTTGGCTCGCCCTTAGCTTCTCGACCTGACGAGATCTATCATTTGGCCCTCCGCCATTCGGACCTCAACCATTCGGCCATAAGGCCTTAGCTACTTAGCCAAAATGGCATCCAGCTGAGCGGCACTACTTAACACTCGTTGGCACCGCTAAGGGATGAAAGTGCAACTGAGGGGAAGAATTCAACACACGCACTTACCGCTGAGCGGTATTTTACTGCTGAGCGCCATTATTTTGGGCTTGGGCCTACTTTCTGTAATTTTTTAGAATAGTATATAAGCTTTAGGACATCCTAGGGTTTGTATCTTTGATTAGGAACGAAGCAGAAACACACTTTTCACCCCTTGGAGATAGAATTGGAGATGGTGACGGCTCTCCTCTTTTCTTTCTCGGGTTTTTCTATCTCTTCCATTCTTTCATTATTGTTCATCTAGTTTCACCATGAATATGGTGAACTAAACTTTGTATTGTTATTGGGGAATCAATGAAATCTTTTGAAGCTCTCATATATGGAATTTTGTGTTTAAACATCATATTTATGATACATGCTTTCTTTCATCATTAGTTAGGGTTTTTCCTCTTTGCTCAAAGCATACATTGTTTAACTCATTCGATGTCATGATTATTTGTTTTATTAATATTGACACATACGGTAAAATCTAGATCCGGGGAAACTCTCCCAACAGTAGTATAAACCTATACATAGGAGTATGATGGTTGGTTGCCTTTAAGCTTCTATTCACTATAATGCATGATTAATTGCTAGGGAGACAAGACATTGTAAACTAGTGATTATGATTAGGCTTTCTTCGCCGAGACATCGGGTTTAAGGTAATTTAGAGAGTGACATTACATTGATGAAAAGAATGATGAATTCCTAAAATATATGAGAGTGGATAGGATGAAATTGATTGCCCCAACAACATACTCATCCACATATTTCAATTCACGTGTTTTGTTTCTTCTTTCTCATTGATCATCACATGCATACATGTTTACTTTTTGTCTTTTTCATTTGAAACTTATAACAATTTGTTCTCAAGTCTTAAATAATCAAGAAATCATATAACTAACTAGGCCGTGAGTCCTTTGGGAGAACGATACTTGGTCCTATCGAGTTTATTACTTGATACGATTTGGTCACACTTGCCAAGGGTTAAACAAGTTTTGGCGCCGTTTTTCGGTGTTCATAAATTTATCATCAGTTGCCCTCTTTAGGGGCCCTCAACATCAAAAGTCTCGCAAGGGCGCCTGGTTGCTTCCATTTGGGGTGTTAAGCGCCACTCACCTCGTAAGCACGCTTGGGCGCCCTCTCCAAGGGCGCTGAGCGCCAGTTTGCTACACTACAGGATGCCTGGTTACCCTCGGCCAGGGTGTTGAGGGCGAGTCTCTTCGCAGTCACGCCTGAATTCCCTTAGTTGGGGCGTTCAACGCCAACGACATTGGCCCATGATCCAATCTTGATCTATTTAAAGGCTTCTACATAGTAGGGTTCACATCTTTGGATGACTGTAGCAAGGAAACACTATTTTTCGACTCTTTAGAGGGAGATTGGGCATGCGAGAGCTTTCCTTCTCACTTTTTAGGGTTTCCATTCATTCATTCATTCATTCATTCTCACTTTTAGGTATAAGTAATAGAGTTTTTAAATTATATCTCCACATCTCCAGCGTGAAAGAGATCAAAAGCACCACCAATATATACAATGCGAGAATCAGGTCCTGGACCCTGTAACAGAGTGAATAAATTATCAAGTGACACGAAGAAATTACACTATCTCAAAGGAACACAAAAGAACATATATTTCTATAAGCATGTGAATGTGAACATTTTAGTGTTTTAGGCTCTATTCGTTTGTGGAGTAAAATGTTTCCAAATCATTCAAGTAAATTTATCTCCTGTAATAAAGTCATTTATATGCATAATAACGTTTAACAGGTTTAATAATCTGTCAACTTTTCTAATACAATTTTGTTTGTGTTGGTTGTTTTTAGATCATAAGGATATAAGGATTGCAAAGTTTATATGAAATTGGTTGTAGTAAACTTAATTAGCAATGAATTATAGCAAATATCCTCCTATTATCAACAAGACAACCACGTAGAACTGTGTCTGCTTAAAGTAACAATATTGTGACTAAGTTATTTGGTTGGCATGTAAAGATGCATGCTATTATAGAGGATTATGAATTTCCATATTGATGCATGCTAATTTCCATATTGATGGCTAGTATGTTGACGTACAAGTTTTTGAATTCTTTCACGTGTGAGAACTGATTTGGGGCATGTTTGGCTTTTGTGCTTACTAGCAGTATGTAACCACTAGAAGGAACCTAAAATTAAGATTCACTTAACTTTTGTGTATTGACATGTTATGTTACACATTTTTTCAGAAGTTATGAATCAAAATCTATGCTACTTTCACATGGTGAAAGTGATTTTATACGTTTAAGACGTGTGTCTGATGGACAAATTTATGAACACCAAATTATGATGTCACAAACTTGTTTTCAATCGGCAAGTATGACCGAATCGTTCAAGTAATAAACTTGGTTAGACCAAGTATCGTTCTTCCCAAAGGACTCACGGCCTAGTTTAGTTATGTGGTTTCTTGATTAACTAAGACTTACAAACGAAATATTTGGGGTTTAAGATGCAAGACAGAAAATAAACATGTATGCATGAATTTTGATCAATGGCAAAAAGCAAAAGATAAACACTTTCAATGAAATATAGATATGAATATGTTGTTGGGGGTCAATTTCATCTTATCCACTCTCATATATTTTTAGGAATTCAACAGTCAAATCATCATTGTTAATGCCACTCTCTAATGTACCTTTCCAGAAGGCTTCTCCCTAATCACGAGTTCATACAATTCCTAGCATTCCTAATGATCAGTTCATAAGTGCAGGAGCTTAATGACAACCAATATAAAATTGGGAGAAATTCCCCGGATCTAGACTTCCCCGTATCGACAAAACCAATAATCATGCATCGAATGAGTTAAACAATGCAAGCATTAAGCAAAGAGGAAAAACCCTAACTAATGATGAAAAGAAAGCATAAGTCTTAATTAAAAGATGTAAAAACAGATTCCATATATGAGAGTTTCACAAGATTACATTGATTCCCCAACAAACATACAGAGTTTAGTTCACCATATTCATGGTGAACCTAGATGAATTACAATGAAAGAATGAAAGAATAAACCCTAAAAAGGTGAAGAGGAAGCCTCAGCATCCAAGATCCTCCTTCAAAGGGGTGGAAGAGACAGTGTTTGCTTCGTTCCAGCCAAAGATGCCTAACCCTAGGAAACCCTAAAGCTTATATATCATTCGTAAATTACAAAAAGTCAAGTCCAAGCCCATTAAAGTGCCGCTCAGCGGTAAAATACCGCTCAGCGGTTAGTGCGTGACTTGTTTTCTCCCCTCAGCGGCCATTTTGCCCCTCAGCGGACCTCACGTGACTTCCAGAGTGCCGCTCAGCGGTAAACTGCCTTCGGCTTCTCCCTTTTGCACTTTTTGTTGTCTTTTCTGAATTCAACTCTCTCCTTCTTCACTTCTTTCACCAAATTCACCTTAAAACCTGCACAAAAACACTGAAATCAAGCATAAACCTGTCCAGCTCTCTTATTTCCAAAAATATAAAGAAAAGCATGATTTCAAGCTAGTTTCTAAGTGTAAAGGTTGCTTTTAGTGTCAATTTTAATCATAAAAATAACAGTTTTTCAACTGTTATCACAACCCCAAACTTAAAACTTTGCTTGTCCTCAAGCAAATAAGATGTAACTCAATCTTCAACCAATTCATATGATGGTTCACTCATTCAAAAATCCTCTTTTTCAAGATAAGTAACAACTTCACTCAAACTTATGACCAAGAGTTTAATCAAGATGTGCACATGTTTTAGTGTTCACAAAGTCATTTAAATTCCAACAAATGCTATTCTCATGAATGATCAATCAATTAAGCATGGATGTTCATGTGTTCATGTAATATTTCCTCACTAAGTCAAGTGTTTCACTCACACTCAAGTGTATAAGAGATGATCACTCATTCACTCTACTATCACAATGTCACATGAATCAAATTTGCCTTTCATTTTACCACAATCAAAAACATTCACAAGCATGCATCATTACAAGGACTTTTCTATGGCTTATAATGTGGCTGGGCTAACAAGAAAATTGGTTTTTCTGGATCACAAAATCCTTGAGTTAAGAGAATCATACAACACAATCATCTTATTCTTTCCCAACTTTCTTCTGCCTTTGCATTGAGCTTTGCTTCTTTTTCTTTTCTTTTCTTTTTCTATGCATATTCTTACTTTTTAGCTCTTAGCTCAATGCTTTTCATGTTTTCCCAACAACCCCAAACTTGAACATTTAACAATACCACACAAGATCTTCTACTTAACTCAAGGTAAAGATTTTTCAATCAAAGGTTTCAGTGTATATTCAAGGCTAAGGGTTCAAAAGGATTGAACACAAAGTGTTCTCTTTTAGTGGCTAACTTTTACAAATTTGGCCAATAAAAAGGTTTCCAACAAACGGCCTTGATCATATGATGCAAAACAAGCAATTGATTCAATCATAGAAAACTTGGGCAAAATCATTCATGCTTTCAAAGTAATAGCATTCAACAATAACAACTCTGGAGCTCAAAATCTCACATATAAGCTCATTCACATTTGACATACACATCCTGCTTAATTTCACAATCACAATCATGATATCATGCATTTGTTCACAAAACTTGTGAATCACCTGTATAAGCATTTTAATGTGCTCATCATCTCAACATCAATCAATCATAAGCATCATTCCGCATTACTTATCACACAATCACGGTTAATAGCAAACCATCACAAGAAACCAGGTTTCAAATAGAGTACATCAAACCCTAATCTAAAAACAGATAATACTTACAAAATACTGGGTTGCCTCCCAGTGAGCGCTTGTTTAACGTCACGAGCCTGACCCAAACTTTCAAGGATCAACCAACAACATCATTGTGGAAAATTGTTGCACCTCTCCCCCTAGATAAGGTTTGAGACGTTGACCATTCACCACCCAACTTCTCTGTGGATCAGCAACAACTGGATTAAATATTTCAATTGCTCCATGCGGATGCACTTCTTTTATCACATATGGTCCTGACCATTTTGACTTCAGCTTCCCAGGAAATATCTTCAATCTTGAATTGAACAATAGTACCTGTTGTCCTGGATTGAAAACTCTATTCACCAACTTTCTGTCATGATAAAATTTAATTTTGTCTTTGTAAGCCTTCGATGAATCATATGCATGTAATCGCATTTCTTCAAGCTCCAAAATCTGCCGTCTGCGTGTGCATTGAGTTTCATAAGGATCAAAATTCAAGAATTTCAAAGCCCATAATGCTTTATGCTCCAATTCTACTGGCAAATGGCATGCTTTCCCATAGACTAATTGAAATGGTGATAATCCCATAGACGTCTTCATTGCTGTCCTATAAGCCCAAAGAGCATCATCCAATTTAAGAGACCAATCCTTTCTTGATGAAGTCACTGTTTTTTCCAGGATCCTTTTTATCTCCCTGTTAGATACCTCAGCTTGTCCATTGGTTTGTGGATGATAAGGTGCAGCTACCTTATGTTTTACTCCATAGTGTTTGAGTACTTTCTCTAGCTGATAATTGCAAAAATGAGATCCTCCATCACTGATCAACACTCTTGGAGTGCCAAAACGTGAGAATATCTGCCTCTTCAGGAATTTAATTACCGTGCTAGCATCATTTTTAGGACAAGCTAATGCTTCCACCCATTTACTCACATAATCCACTGCTACCAGAATATATTCATTGTTGAAAGATGGAGGGAAGGGTCCAACAAAGTCAATACCCCAACAATCAAAAACCTCAACCTCTAAAATACCTTGTAAAGGCATCTCATGACGTTTAGTGATTGTCCCTGCTCTTTGACATTTGTCACAATTTCTAGCATGATTATGAGCATCTTTAAACAAAGTTGGCCAATAAAATCCTGATTGAAGGACTTTTGCTGCTGTTCTTTCTCCATTAAAATGTCCTCCATAAGGTGAATCATGACAATGCCAGAGAATTCCTTCTGCTTCTTCATTTGTAACACATCTCCTCAGAAGGTTATCTGCTCAAATTTTGAACAAATAAGGATCATCCCAAACAAACTGCTTGGCATCATGCAAAAATTTCTTTCTTTGTTGCCAAGTTAAGTCTTCCGGCATGACCCTTGCAGCTTTGAAATTAGCCATATCAGCAAACCAGGGTCTCTGCTGAATATACATGAGTGATTCAGACTCCTTGCTAGTGACTTCATTGTTGACTAACCGTGACAAATGATCAGCAATTAAGTTTTCACTTCCTTTCTTATCACGGATGTCTACATCAAATTCTTGCAATAGTAATACCCATCTAATCAGACGTGGCTTAGAATCTGGTTTTGTCAACAAATATTTGATAGCTGCATGATCTGTATAGACAGTTACCTTGGACCCAATAAGATAAGGTCTAAATTTCTCTAGAGCATACACAATAGCAAGAAACTCTTTCTCGGTTGTAGCATAATTCAATTGAGCATCATTCAAAACCTTGCTAGCATAATAAATTGGATGAAACTTTTGTTCTTTCCGCTGGCCAAGGACAACTCCTATTGCATAATCACTTGCATCACACATTAATTCAAAGTTTTGATTCCAATCTGGCGCTACAATTACTGGAGTTGACACTAACTTCTTCTTCAATGTGTCAAAAGCTTTCAGACAGTCTTCATTCATCACAAAAGGCGCATCCTTCATCAAAAGATTACTCAATGGTTTAGCAATTTTTGAGAAATCCTTGATGAATCTTCTATAAAACCCAGCATGACCAAGAAAACTTCTAATCCCCTTTACATTTGTTGGTGGAGGTAGTTTCTCAATGACTTCTACTTTAGCTTTGTCTACCTCAATTCCTTTAGCAGAGATTTTATGCCCCAATACAATTCCTTCAGTTACCATGAAATGACATTTTTCCCAATTCAAAACAAGATTTGTCTGCACACATCTTTTGAGGACAGTGTTCAAATTAGCCAAACATCTTTGGAAAGAATTTCCAAAAACTGAGAAATCATCCATGAATACTTCAATGCATTTTTCTAAAAGATCTGCAAAAATTGCCTGCATACACCTCTGAAACGTAGCTGGAGCATTACATAATCCAAAAGGCATCTTTCTATACGCAAAGATACCAAAAGGACAAGTAAAAGCCGTCTTCTCCTGGTCCTTTGGATCCACCACAATTTGATTATATCCAGAATATCCATCTAGAAAACAATAGAAAGCCTGCCCTGATAACCTTTCTAGCATCTGATCCATGAAAGGAAGAGGAAAATGATCTTTCCTAGTAGCTTTATTCAGCTTCCTGTAATCAATGCACATACGCCAACCAGTAACTGTCCGAGTAGGAATAAGTTCATTCTTATCATTATAAATTACTGTCATCCCACCTTTCTTTGGAACCACCTGTACTGGACTCACCCATTCACTGTCAGAGATTGGATAGATGATACCAGCTTCTAACAGTTTCAACACTTCTTTTCTGACAACCTCCTTCATAACAGGATTTAACCTTCTCTGTGGTTGAGCACTTGGTTTATAATCTTCTTCCATAAAAATTTTGTGCATGCAGTAAGTTGGGCTAATACCTTTGAGATCTGATATTGACCACCCAATTGCTTCTTTGTTGGCTTTCAGAATTTCTATCAATTGCTCTTCTTCTTGTAGAGATAAAGAGTTATTGATGATGACTGGCTTTGTTCCATCCTCTTCTAGAAACACATATTTCAGATGTGATGGCAATCTTTTTAATTCTAGTGTCTGTGTTTTGACTGTTTCTTCCTTATCAATTATTTCGAATATTGGATCTTCCTCTGGACTCTTTTTCAATGTTTCCAAGTCCATCAGACATTCATCAATCAATTTCTCTTCTTCTTCATCTAAATCTTCACATGCATCAATGAGAGTTTTTTCCAATGGAGAAATATTTCGCACCATCCTTTCTTGCACCATACAAACTTCATCAAGTTCATCAAATTGAAAACATGCTTTGTCATCATTTGGATATGTCATAGCCTTGGATACGTCAAAAGTGATTTCTTCATCATCAACTCTCAATTTAAGCTTACCATTCTCTACATCAATCAAAACTCTAGCAGTCTTCATAAAAGGTCTCCCAAGAATAAGAGGAACATCACTAGTTCCTTCCATCTCCATCACAATAAAATCCACTGGGAATACAAATTTGTCAACCTTCACTAGAACATCTTCAACTACTCCATATGGATATTTAAGAGACCTGTCCGCCAATTGAAGAGCCATTCTGGTTGGTTTAATTTCCAGCCCTTGAATTGTTCTGCACATGGATAGCGGCATTAGATTAATGCTAGCTCCCAAATCAATCAATGCTCTTCCAACTTTCACATCTCCTATGGTGCATGGAATAGTGAAGCTTCCTGGATCTTTAAGTTTAGGAGGTAGTTTCTGTATGATTGCACTGCAGTTACCCTGTATATTGATAGTTTCCTTATCAATGTACTTGTGTTTCTTTGTGAGAAGTTCCTTCAAAAATTTCGCATATGCTGGCATCTGTTGTAATGCTTCAGAGAATGGTATAGTGATCTCCAACTTCTTAAACAATTCCATGAATCTTTCCAACTGCTTTTCTTTCTCCTTCCTTGAATAACTCTTTGGATAAGGAAGTGGCTTTTCATACTCTTTTTCTTTCTGTCTCTCCTCTCTCTCTTCTCTCTCTTTTTTTTCTCTCCTCTCCTCTTCTTCTTTTTTCTTTTTCTCTCTCTCAACTCTTTCTTTCCACTCACATGTTTCTTTTTCACTCTCACTCTCATTTTCTTTCTCCTCTCTTTTCTCCTCTAACACTCTACCACTTCTCGTCACAACAGTTTTACACTCCTTTCCGAGATTATCATGTTTCATCTCGTCAACTATTCTCTCAACATAAACCTCCATATTTTTAAATGCAACATCCAAATTATGACAATAAGACGCATTCGTCTTCAAGAATCTTTGGAAAGTCTCTTCAAGCTTTGTTGTTTTCTCAACTGGAGTAAATTGCATCTGCCATTTTTGTTGTTGCACTTGAACCATTGAGACCTGTTGTATTTCCTGTGGGATTTGAGAAAGTTTCATAGTTACTTCTTCAAGCTGTTGAGAGATAATTCTATTTTGAATAAGCAAAGCCTCATTTGATTGTAACAACTCCTTCT
This sequence comes from Vigna umbellata, assembly GCF_029865625.1. Classification (NCBI taxonomy): domain Eukaryota; kingdom Viridiplantae; phylum Streptophyta; class Magnoliopsida; order Fabales; family Fabaceae; genus Vigna; species Vigna umbellata. Next base: position 39,556,555 of record NC_142169.1, read on the forward strand.
GACTAAATCTCCTTTTTCAATGTTGAGTTCGTTGTCACTAGTAGCCATATTTTCAATAATTTCAGTTGCTTCCTCTGGAGTTTTCCATTTAATGTTTCCTCCTGCTGAGGCATGAAGCATCATCTTAGTTTGTGAACCAAGACCTCCAAGGAAAGTTAGGACTACTTCTTCTTCTTTGAAGCCATGCGTGGGTGTTTTTCTTAGCAGACTTTTGTATCTATCCCATGCATGCCCTAGTGATTCTTCCATGCCCTGCTTAAATGAAGATATCTCTTGCTTGCCTTTTGTCACCTTTGATTGTGGAAAGTACTTGTTCAAAAACTTTGTTACCACTACTTCCCACTCTGTGAAACTTCCTTCTGGGAAAGAATTCAACCAAAGCTTAGCATTGCCTCCCAATGAGAAAGGAAACAAACTAAGTTTGATAGCTTTGTCTGGCACCCCATTAATTTTGACTGTGTTGCAAATCTCATTGAAGGTAGTGAGGTGCTCATATGGGCTTTCATGAGATAACCCATTAAATTGGTTGCTTTTCACCAGTTGAATCAGTGCTTGTTTGACCTCCATATTAGCTGCATTGCCTCTAGGTCTAGCTATACTGTTAAAGTGCTGAGGTCCAGCTATATTGCTGTAGTCAGCAAGAGTTCTTCTAACATTGTTGTTCTCCATATTTTCTGTGCTAAGAACAGAACCTTGTGGTGATGATTGTAAGACAGTTTCTGGAGATGGGAAAAGTTCTCTAGATGTTCGGATTCTTCTCCTCTGTCTACTCTCATCTAGACCTTCAAGCAGAGGTTCTGTTGTTTTCTTGCTCCTTGTTCTAATTGCTTCCTGCATGCACAAGAAAACAAAATCCTAGAAAAGATTTGTTAGCACAAAAAGATATAGGAGAAGATATAGATTCAGAAGATAAAAGATTCAGAGGATAAGATAAAATAATATAAAATAAAATAAAATAAAATAAAATCTAATCTAATCAAATCAAATCAAATAAAATAAAATCTAATCTAATCAAATCAAATAAAATCTAATCTAATAAAATAAAATAAAATAAAATAAAATCTAATCTAATCTAATCAAATCAAATAAAATCTAATCTAATCAAATAAAATAAAATAAAATAAAATCAAATAAGATAAAATAAAATAAAATAAAATAAAATAAAATAAAATAAAATAAAATCAAATAAAATCAAATAAAATAAAACCAAATCAAATAAAAACCAAAAAAATAAAAACAGAAAATAAAAACAGAAATTCAAAATTAAAGTCAAAGATAATCAATAATCACACAAATTAAGCAGTTAAACCAGAGTCCCCGACAACGGCGCCAAAAACTTGATGGACAAATTTATGAACACCAAATTATGATGTCACAAACTTGTTTTCAATCGGCAAGTATGACCGAATCGTTCAAGTAATAAACTTGGTTAGACCAAGTATCGTTCTTCCCAAAGGACTCACGGCCTAGTTTAGTTATGTGGTTTCTTGATTAACTAAGACTTACAAACGAAATATTTGGGGTTTAAGATGCAAGACAGAAAATAAACATGTATGCATGAATTTTGATCAATGGCAAAAAGCAAAAGATAAACACTTTCAATGAAATATAGATATGAATATGTTGTTGGGGGTCAATTTCATCTTATCCACTCTCATATATTTTTAGGAATTCAACAGTCAAATCATCATTGTTAATGCCACTCTCTAATGTACCTTTCCAGAAGGCTTCTCCCTAATCACGAGTTCATACAATTCCTAGCATTCCTAATGATCAGTTCATAAGTGCAGGAGCTTAATGACAACCAATATAAAATTGGGAGAAATTCCCCGGATCTAGACTTCCCCGTATCGACAAAACCAATAATCATGCATCGAATGAGTTAAACAATGCAAGCATTAAGCAAAGAGGAAAAACCCTAACTAATGATGAAAAGAAAGCATAAGTCTTAATTAAAAGATGTAAAAACAGATTCCATATATGAGAGTTTCACAAGATTACATTGATTCCCCAACAAACATACAGAGTTTAGTTCACCATATTCATGGTGAACCTAGATGAATTACAATGAAAGAATGAAAGAATAAACCCTAAAAAGGTGAAGAGGAAGCCTCAACATCCAAGATCCTCCTTCAAAGGGGTGGAAGAGACAGTGTTTGCTTCGTTCCAGCCAAAGATGCCTAACCCTAGGAAACCCTAAAGCTTATATATCATTCGTAAATTACAAAAAGTCAAGTCCAAGCCCATTAAAGTGCCGCTCAGCGGTAAAATACCGCTCAGCGGTTAGTGCGTGACTTGTTTTCTCCCCTCAGCGGACCTCACGTGACTTCCAGAGTGCCGCTCAACGGTAAACTGCCTTCGGCTTCTCCTTTTTGCACTTTTTGTTGTCTTTTCTGAATTCAACTCTCTCCTTCTTCACTTCTTTCACCAAATTCACCTTAAAACCTGCACAAAAACACTGAAATCAAGCATAAACCTGTCCAGCTCTCTTATTTCCAAAAATATAAAGAAAAGCATGATTTCAAGCTAGTTTCTAAGTGTAAAGGTTGCTTTTAGTGTCAATTTTAATCATTAAAATAACAGTTTTTCAACTGTTATCAGTGTCCAAACAGATATTAGTTGTCTAAGCCTTTCAAATGAGGCATCTTATTAGGTGTTACATGCTGCAGCATTGAACCAAAAGTTCAGATTAATTTAACTTAGTTTTTTGATTGGGAGTAATGAGGTGTTGAATGAATTTAAAAGTTCAATTGATGATTTACTTCAGTTGGAGAAAATTGAGAAATGCATATTCAAAAAATATCAAGGATTCTTGTAGCTCACTAGAAATAAATCCAATGACAAAGGGGAAGTGTTCAAGGATTTCATAAGAGGAGTGACACTAAGCTAGGGAGGTCTGGACAACCTCAAAGACTTCCAAAGGGAAAGCATGAAAATTATGACAAATATGGTCACCTTTCTGATTTCTAATGTGACCCTTAGCTCGCATGTACCTAGATTCACCATTGCTTAAGCCTAATTCATATACTACATCAAAAGAGGATACTTGTTGGACATAGCAGATGTCATAACTGAGGAGATTTTCAAAGTTTCATGTTCTGAACCTAATGGCTTGGCCTAGAGACAAATCCTTTCAAATGGGGGAATCTAGTGTAGTTATAGTGGTAGAAGATCAACCACAACCATAACAACTAACACCACCATAAAAAAAACTTAGTAAACTCCAACACCACTACCTCAACAACAACAACAATAGCCATAACAGGAAACCTCTTGAGAGCATACTTAATTTGTTACCACTACTCTAGAAGAAAAAGTTCCTTATAATGAAGGAACAAAGGAAGGATGATCTGAAGGAAGCAAGCTAGAGTCCTTTGAACCAGAGGACTTCTTTGACTTTACACCAGAAAATTCTAAACCAAATAAAAACAACATATTACACCAGATTAAGATTCAAAAAGGCTATAATACAAGGCAACCAACTCTAGCAATGCAGAATAGCCATAAATTCATGTCCATGCATTACACTAACATATATCATAACATTCACGACTTTACATACTTAATACAGTCCACAATACTCAAAAATTAACTTTATATATATATATATATATATATATATATATATATATATATACCGAAGTACATTGCATACCAAGGTGAGCAAGAGAGGAAATTAAAAACACCTTTTTCTGGTTCCTTCGGCCTTCGTAGCACCAAGTTCTATGTCTCAGCTTAATCCGCAACACAACATCCTCAATCCATGTCTCATCAAAATCCAACTATGTCTTGCCAGACGAACCAAAAATGGGCCAATTAAAATAAAATTAACACAGATTAGGGTTCAATTTTAAAGATATCTAGGCATTACAGATTACCGGAAAAATGAAGGAAGAGAAGAATCACTTACCAAATTTAGGGCTCGACAGAAGAATGAGTTAGGGCTCGAGAGAAGAATGATTTACGACATGATAGGGTTCGACAAAAGAGGGGTGGAGTCGACCGACAGCTACAGCGAAGAGAGGTTCGACATAATGATTAACAGGGCTCGCGACGGGAGAAGTCGACCGACAGTTGTAGAGAAGAGAGGTTCGAGAGGAGAGGTGACTGAAGGTTCGAGACGAGAGCTGATTGATGGTTGGAGAGGAAAGGTGACAGTGGTTGATGAAGGATTGATGAAGAGGGCTCGACAGAGAAGAGGGTTCGAGAGCGAAGAGAGTTAAAGAGTGAGAAGATAGTTCGTAGGGTTTGAGAAAGAGGGGAAAAAGCTTCAAAATGACAGTGATAACAGCTTGAGCATCCAATCAATCAGAAAAACATTTCTTTTAAAAAATTATTTCCAACATCCGTATATAATATCCGCAGTTAACAACTTGGTTCTAACTGCATACAGATAATACGGGTTATATATGGATATATCCTTAGGTAATTTTCCCGCCACCACGCGCCAACTTCTTATACGAAATTTATATACGGAAAAATTTGTATATAACATCCGTATATAACGCCTTTTCTGATATCCGTACATAACTTCTGTATATAATACCTGACTTATATATGGATTTAGATCCGTATATAATGTTCCGTATGTAATTTCATTATTTCTTGTAGTGGATAGGGATAGGATGTTTGGTTGTCTTAAGCTTCTTTTCTTAATGTGGAATTGATTATTAGGGATTCAAGGAATTGAGGTCTAATAATGAAGACTAGGCTTTTTACGCCGAGAGATCGGGTTCTAAGTAATTTTGTAAGTGACATTAACATTCCAATGAAGAAGATGAATTCTAATATGCATGAATGTGAAGTAGGTGAAATCTAACCTCAACAACATCATCATCTCATATTATCAACTTCATCCATTCATTCTTGTGTCAAGCCTCAATTGATCAATTTACATTCATATTTACTTTTGTTGCATTTGCATTTAATCACCAACAAAATAGCTTTTAAGTCTTAATTAATTAAGGTATTACGCAACTATTAAGTAACACGAGTCTCTTGGGAAACGATACTTGGTCTTACCATTTTATATTACTTGATACGATTTTGTACACTTGCCAATGAGTTAACAAGTTTTTGGCGCCATTGCCGGGGACTCATGGTCATACTATACTTTTGTGAGATTCTTAATTTGTTTAGACTTTTTCTTTATTTTTTTTATTTTTTATTTTTAAAAATTTTATTTGTTTGGGCTAATTTAGTGCTCTAGTGTGGTGTTCTTTAGTGTATGCAGGACAAGATTTGCACTAGGAGCACAAAACTATCTGAACCTCTTTTTACATGTCTGGAAAATAGTAGAAGAAGAAAGAAGAAAAGGATTTCTAGAGAACTTTTTCCATCTCCTGAGACTCTTCAACAGCCTTTCACATTATCTGACCAGGAGACAGAAGATATGGCTAACAATCAAAATGGTAGACGTCCCCTGGCAGATTATGCAACAGTCACAGGTCCTCTTCATTTTAATAGCATTGCAAGGCCAAGGGTTAATGCCACAAGCAAGAAGATGAAACATGCTCTCATTCACTTGGTACATAGTCATTAGTTTAATGGATTAGTGATCGAGGTCGTACTCGAATCAAATTTAATATGCAATTAAGTGCAGTATAATACTAGGAAGTGACTCCTAGGTCGTCTCTTAAGGACCAAATGTGGTTTATGAATTAGATCGAACACGTGGTGGGGGGTGGTTATTGGAGAGTTTTGTAGTATGAAATGCACTAAATTAAAACTCGAATTCAACACAGATTAAAAACGGTTCATCACTAACTCAATTACAATGTTTCCAATCACAAATTAACCAACAACACACTACTCTAACCCCTAATCCAACACAAGTTAACTAACTAAGCGAATTCAACAAACACAATGCACACATTCAATCAATTCTGCACCATACAGTTTCATGAACTAAGCGAAATGGAATAGGTAAATGAAACTAAAATAGAAGACAGAAATAAAATAGGAAGCAAGAAACGAAATTGCAATTGAAATTAAAAACAAGGTTCAATACATCAAAAGAGGGAAAGGAAAGAAAGATCCTAAACCCCCCAAAGGGAGGCGGGGTAGAAGAAAACGTCCCAAGCTTGAAACCTAGAGGAGAAAAACGAAAAAATGAGGGGGAGAGAGCTTTCCCAAATCTGATTTGGGGTTTGAAAAGGGTAAAAGACGAAAATGCCCTCTATATGGGCTTCTTACAAAATATTGACAAAAAATAGGCCCAAAAGTCAAATCTGGCCCAAAACTAACATAAATAAAATTACAAAATGAAATTAAATTGTGTTGCAGCCCTCTTGAAGTCCTAACCATAATTCCAAAATTGTTCTGCAATTAATAATTAGAATAATTAGATTCAAATAATCCAAATTAATTTAAAATATGAATTACTGATCAAATTAAGCCCATTTAGTGGAAATGAGAAAATAATGGAGAATTAAACACAATTCACTAATAAAATTTGGTGCTGAAAGCTAAGTGAATAGTACAAAATAATGATTTATCACTTAGCTCATGAAAATCCATATGAACATCTGACATCTTTCAATGAAATATGCAATATAGAGAAGATTAATGGTGTGCTAGATGAAGCTATCAAACTTAGCTTGTCTCCCTTCTCTTTGGGAGGCAATGCTAAGATGTGGCTAAATTCATTCCCAAAGAATAACTTCATTGAGTGGGAAGATGTGGTGGCTAAGTTTCTGAAAAAGTACTTCCCTTAGTCCAAGATAAACAAAGGGAAGCATGAAATCTCCTCTTTCCAGCAGGGCATGGATGAAACCTAGGTCAAGCATGGGATAAATTGAAAGGCCTATTGCGGAAAACTCCTACTCATGGATTTGATGAACCTACAGTAGTCATTCTTTTTCATGGAAGATTAAAATCACAAACTAAATTGATGTTGGATGCCTTAGCTGAAGGTAACATCAAGAACAAGACTCCAGATGAAGTGATGAGTGTCGCACCCCATACAAATTTAATGTGCATTAAGAATGCAGTATAGACTAGGAAGTGACTCCTAGGTCGTCTCTCAAGGACCAAATGTGGTTCGAGGCTTAGGTCAAACACATAGTGGGGGAGGGGGGGTTTGAAAGTGTTTTTGTGATTAGAAATGATATAAATTAAAACTAGAAATTAAATACAACCAAACATAATTGAAAACATTGAAATAAATGAACAAAGCATGAAGACCGAACGGTCCTACAGATGACCGAACGGTTCTACATTGAGACCGAACGGTCTCTAAAGCAAGTGAGGAAATTGGAAATACAGGAAGATAAAGAAGCCGAACAAAATAGACAACATAGTGAACGGAAACAGTAAACTGAACGATCCTAAAACAAGATGTGTGAACTAACTAAAATTCAGCAGATAATAAAGAAAAACATGGTATTGTAATTAAATGCAACGCATAAGCTAAAACATTAAATGCACAATGTAGCTAGGAAGTAAAATTAAATGCTCAAGATGCGTGACAAATTAAAATGCAAGCTTGTGGAGCTCTCCAAATAAAGTCACATGCTTTTCTCCAAGAAAGAAATTAAAAGTCCATCACCATATATTACCTCTCCCAAAACGTCCCTTTTACTAAATGCAAGAAAATGAAATGTGCTCTTCATTCCAAAAGAAATTAGCGTTGGAAGCAAGCGCGTGCAGCAAGGACAAATCTCAATTCCCCTTGGTGTGAATAAACTAAAATGCAATATAGAAATAAGAAATGCTTTGACGTGAATAAGAAAACAACGTTCAGCATAAGCACATTACAGCTTGGACATGAAATTACTAAAGCATAAATGCATCTTTCGTGAATTAAAAATCAACTATTGAATTAAGAAAAAGTGAGCAGCCGATTGTATTCAAAATAAAGAAAACCGAATAATAATCATGGAAAGACACAAAATAATGAACCAACGTATCCTTCTTTTTCTAAGCAAAGTAAAATGATAAAAATTCATTCCCTGCTCGACGAACTCCTTTAGCCGTAACCCTCCATCCTCTCCTCTATGTGCTTTCAATTCAGTTAAACTACCGCTTCATGCTTCTCCAACGTGCTGCTGTGACCCCGAGTTTAAAAGGATACAATGTGTCTCCTCTTTCTACCTACTTTGCCAACATTGGCCCAAAAATGCACAAGTTGGTTCAAAAAGTCCTAAACAACTAAATTATAATATAACTAAATCTGAAATGCCTATGTGGAGGGTCTTGAATTATGTGGCAGAGAGAAAAGAAGAGGATGAGAAAAAGAAAGAAAAAGAGAATGGAGAGGATGAGGTAAAAGAAAAAGAGAGTGAAGAGAGAGAAAAAGGAAAAGCAATTGAGAAGCCCCTTCCTTATCCTAAAGTCCATTCAAGGAAGGAAAAAGAAAACCAATTTGAGTGTTTCATGGAAATTTTCAAGAAATATGAGATTAACATACCATTCTTTGAAGCACTTCAACAAATGCATTCACATGAATTTTTTTTGAAGGAACTCCTTACGAAAAAGAGGAAATACATTGAAGAGGAAACTATTGAAGTACAAGGAAATTGCAGTGCTGTCATACAAAAGCTTTCACCTCCTAAGTTTAAATATCCGGGTAGTTTCACCATCCTGTGTATCATAGGAAAGTTGGTCGTTGGAAGGGCATTGATTTATTTGGGAGCTATCATTAATCTGATGCCTCTCTCTATGTTTAAAACATTTGGAGGCTTGGAACTTAAGCCTACTCGTATGACTCTCAAATTAGTAGATAGATCCCTGATATACCCTCATGGGGTGGTTGAAGATGTGCTTGTTAAAGTGGATAAATTTCTATTCCCTGTGGATTTTGTCATCATGGAGATGGAGGAGGATGTGGATGTGCCTCTCATTCTTGGGAGACCATTTATGAAGACTGCTAGAGTATTAATTGATATGGAGAATGGAAAACTCAAAGTAAGAGTACAGGATGAAGAGGTGAATTTCAATGTGTTTGAAGCCATGTCTCACCCAAATGATGATAAGGCATGTTTTCATTTTGACACATTTGATGAAGTATGTATGATTCAAGAGAAGTTGGTACGTGTTGCTTCCCCCTTGGAGAAAACCCTCATTGATGCTTTTGAAGCCTTGAACAATGAGGAAGAGAAATTGATTGATGAGTGCTTGACTGACTTGGATGTGCTAACATAAATTCCTTTTCATGAGGCAAAAATTGAAGATTTTAATGCCAAGGAAAAAGTCAAGGAAAAGAAACTTGAGTTGAAGATGTTACCACCACACTTGAAGTATGTTTTCTTAGAGGAAGGTGGAAATAAACCTGTCATTATCAGTAATTATTTATCCTCTAAGGAAGAAGAAAAGTTGGTTGAAGTATTAAAAGCCAACAAAGAAGCAATTGGTTGGTCAATTTCGGATCTTAAAGGTATAAGCCCCACTTATTGCATGCACAAGATATTCATGGAAGATGATTTTAAACCAGTTGCTCAACCATAGAGAAGATTGAATCATGTGATGAAGGAGGAAGTTAGAAAAGAAGTTCTGAAGCTTCTGGAGGCTGGTATTATATATCCCATCTCTGATAGTGCATGGGTAAGCCCAGTGCAGGTGGTTCCAAAGAAAGGTAGGATGACAGTTATTTATCATGAAAATAATGAGCTCATACCTACTATAACAGTTGATTTCACCGTTATTTGGGATTAAATTTTGATAATAAATGAAGCCTTTTTGACTTAGAAACTTGCTTGTTCTCTTTTTGACAGTTATTTATACTTGAAGATTTTATCACTGAATTTCCTTGATTTTGTACGAAACTGGGATGAATTGGAAGAGGAGTTAAATTGTCAAGAAGTTGGAACTTAGAAAGGACAGAAAGAGCACCAGAAGAGAAGGCTGCAGAAGGTCGTAGGACGCTTGGGCGCCCCTTTCTGGGGCACCAGAAGAGAAGGTTGCAGAACACCTCCTCTGAATCTTCACAAAGGATGAACACCTCCTCCGAATGCTTCACGAAGGATGATAGGCTTTTAACTCAGCAACAACAACAACACTCAATCATACTCCCTGTGAAAGTTCTCGCTCTATGCCAACACACCAAGTTGTCAAAGCCACAACACAAGGGTTCAACAAACCCTAGAACACTTATCACCGCACACTCTAGATAAGATTTTTCAAAATACGCTTATTTCGTATTTTAGAATGAGAGTCTCAATCTAATTTATAGAGATCTCACTCAAGGATACCTCCAAAAATTCGTTGTCAACTAATTAACGTGTGATAATCAATTATCCAATTATGGTAATTAATTATGCATTTAATGAATGCACAACGATAAAAAAACTTGCTCAAAAATTCTTATAATTGCTCATTATAATCAATTATGGAAAGTCATAATTGATTATTGATAATCAATTATTATAAATTGATAATAAATTATCTTGAGTATAAAATCAGGATTTCTAATTCAAAATAAATTTTAACGCAACTTAAGTCAAACAATACATAGAATCAAATATAAACCACATCCTATACATAAATCTACTAAATTATAAAAGCTTTAATATAAAAACAAGTCTTCATGAAGATCTTCCTGCAATAAGAGCACTTGAGACTTGACTTTGAGACATCATCAAAATTTATCTCTTTAGCTTTATGCTAACAATCTCTCCCTTTTTTATGATGATCAAAATATTTTAATTTAATGTTTTTTGTAACGTGTACTGATCTTTAACTCATACATAACTTAAAGAAGAGAAATTAGTAGACAAAAGATAAATATAATTAAGCCTTGAAACATATTTCTTCCCCTTTTTGATCATTATTAAAAAGGCATTATGTATGATATAAAAAAATTTCTCCCACTAAATATAAGAACTTCCCTTGAATATAACTCACAAACAAATAAATAACAATTATCATAATTTTTATCAAAGGGAAATTGGAGACATAATTCAAAACATAGAAAATAGAATAAATTTAAAAATCATAATAAATAAAAACAGGATAAAGAAATACTCCTCTTTATTGAATCACTAAAACAGAATTAAATTGCATTTGATTCTTTAAGGAAGAAAGAGAAGTAGTTAAAAAAAATTATCAAAATTTTCTTTTCAAGTTAAAAACTCCCCCTTAATTTGACAAATCATACTTTACCAAGTTTTGGTGCACACCCAAAAACTTCTTCCTTAATTTTGGAATAACCTGCAAAATAGAAAAAAGAATATTTTGGTACCCAAAAATACTTATTTGGGTCCTTTAAAGTTAGAGACAAATTATTTTATAATTGGAATCCATGCATATATTTCATTTGGAACACCATACTATTTTATTCTACAATTATTTGATGTATGACCATTTGTCATGCAATAAAAAGAAGTAACATCATTTGGGTTCCTATAATTTCTATTTTTATAATTATAATCATAATAATTTTGATTATATTTTGGAACATACTTGATTTTATTTTTATAATAATAATCACTATAATTATATTTAGGAACATTTTCAATTTTTCTACCATAATCATAATCGTAGTAATTATAATTATATTTAGGAACATTTTTATCCACCGTTTTAACATTTGAATTATTTTTACTACTTTCAGCATGCGTTATTTCTTGTAATTTATTCATATTTATGCAATATATACATTCATCATTACTAACAAATTTTCCTTTTTCTAGATAGGAAATTTTATTTCTTAAATCTTTATTTTCTTCAAAAATATTTTCAAAGTTTAATTTTAAATTTTTATTTTCTTCAAAAATATTTTCAAAATTTAATTTTAATTCTTTGAAATCCTTTTTCAATTTCATATGAGCTTTATCTAATTTTTCAGATTCTACTATTAAAGCAGCATAAGTTTCATGGAATCCATCTTCACTATATTGTATATAATTATCAGAATCGCTAGATGTACTTACTTGGCTTCCAACAGTGTCGTCGTCCGCCATTAAACAGATGTTTGCTTCTTCATCAGAATTGCTCAAGTCAAAAATTGTTTCGTTGTCATCTTCCCATGCGATGTAGGCTTTTTTTTCTTGAAGAACTTCTTTTCTTTTATTTCTTCATCCTTCTTTTGATTTGGGCAATTAGCTTTTAAGTGCCCCCTTTCTCCGCAACCATAACATCTATAGTTTGAGGAAAATCCTTGATTTTCTCTCTTTTCGTATTTAAATCTTCCTTTGTCTTTTGATTTCATGAATCTATTGAGTCTTTTTATCATGATTCTCAAATTTTCTTCATCTTTTAAGTCTTCATCTTTTATTTTGTTCTTGCTCCTTTCTACCTCAGATTTTAAGGCTAGAGTCCTTTAACGATGTTGGTGAAGCGTTTCTGAACCTCTGAGATTGTTTCGCCTTGCTTCATCTTGAACATTTCGTATTCTTGGATTAAGGTATTCTTTCTGGCTCTCTTTACGTCATTTGTACCTTCATGGGTCACTCTCAACACTTCCCATATCTCTTGAGCGGTCTTACAAAAAGAGATCTTGTAAAACTCATCAACGGTTAAAGCAGATGAAATAATGTTTCGAGCTTTCACATCATTTTGAAACCTTTTCTTTTCTTCAGCAGTCCACTGAACACGGGGCTTTGGTTCATGCATATTGTCAATAGAAGCAGACGGACCAAATGCAATAACTTCCCAAATATCACAATCAATAAACTTAATAAATATTTGCATTCTTACCTTCCAGAATGCATAATTTTCACCTGTGAATAGGGGTGGTCTATTGATAGAAGCACCCTCTGCAAAGTTTGAACTGATCCTGCCATTTGAATAACTATCAAATCGAGCTCTGATATCAATTGTCAAAGCGACTACAGCGGAATTGTTAGCGTAGGATAACGACCAAGAGGGTTTTTAATACGAACGTGTGACTTTTAATTTCTACTCAATTAAACTTACCAAGCAAATAAAAATAACAAATAAAGAGAGAAATTTATAGAGATGATTTTATCCTGGTTCGGATCTTACCAATCCTACATCCAGTCGCTTATCTCAAATCAAGATAAACAGTTCACTACTCATGATGGAGAAGTGCATGCCTAGAGAGAAGTATACTAATGACATTTAAAAGAATGAATGGAAAATAAAAGCGGAAAAGAGAAAGGAGGAGGAAACTTATGACTCGTAGACACGCCACTTGAGAGAGGACTCCAAGATAAGTGTCGAAGAAGGACCACCACTCGCTTTGCGCAAGATAAGATCTGTCCAAAATGGACTAGAGACAGAAAACTATCTCAAGAGGAATGCAAATTTGCAATTCAACTCAAAGAATTCATTCAATTTTGAAGTTAATCCAAAAGGAGACCCTAAGCCTTCTTATATAGCCCTTGGAGTGAGTTTGGAGAGTGGAATTAAGAGATGTGGGACTTCTAGTCTCAACGCCGGCCAGCAGCTCCTAAGGTGCTTTGAGTCCCACATTGTTTAATTCCCTTCATCCTAAAGGGTTTATAAGCCAACTAGTTATCCTAAAGTTCAAAACAAAGAAGAAAAGCTATGCTACACTTCCATCTAACACGCCTTTCTTCCTCTTGTTTTCTTTTAAGAGCAAGCCATGAGAGTCCCACATTGCTTGTGCTTAAAGGAAAAGAAGGGTTTATAAGCGTTTATTCTACTAGAACTAATGAAAAGAAATCAAAGAGGCAAATACAATCCTTTGAAACAATTATAAGTTAATGATCAATTATCTTGACCATCAGTAGATGCTCAATCTAGTAGCATCCATTAGTAGATGCTTTAATCACCCATAACATGTTCTTGTATCTCACTGGTGAACTAACTTCCCTTCATTATTTGCCTTCTTCATCTACTATTGGCAGTCTTCTCTACTTCCAAACCTAAAAAGAAAGATTCTGATGATCTTGTGCTCCTAGTACAGATTTTCGGATTTCATCCTGCAGAGACTAAAAAATACTACACTATAACACCCAATTAGCCCAACAGATAAAAAAAACACAATAAGATATAATTAAAGATAAAAAGATAAAATTAAAGATAAAGTCTAATTGGTTAAGAATCACACAAAAGTATAGTTTAAACCACGAGTCCCCAGCAACGACGCCAAAAACTTGTTAAGATATCGGCAAGTGTACCGAATCGTATCAAGTAATATAAAATGGTAAGACCAAGTATCGTATCCCAGAAGACTCATGCCACTAGACAATTGTGTAATTACTTAACTAATTAAGAGTGAAAAGATATTTTGTTGGTTTTTAAATGCAAATGCAACAAAAGTAAATATGAATGCAAATTGATCAATTGAGGCTAAAACACAAGAGTGAATGGATGATGTTGATAATATGAGATGATAATGTTGTTGGGGGTTTAGATTTCACCATCCTTACTTTCATGCATATAAGAATTCATCTTCTTCATTAAATTGTTAATGTCACTCTCTAATTTACTTAAAACCCGATCCCTTGGCGAAGAAAGCCTATCCTTAATTACTAGACCACAAGCCCTTACATCCCTAATAATTAATATGCATTACAAATAGGAGCTTAAGACAACCAAACCTCCTATCCCCATCCCTGGGCAATATTGCTTTTGGGAGAAATTCTCCAGATCCTGGTTTCTAAGTATTTCCCAATAACAAAGAAAACCAAATATAATAAACATAAAGCAAAGGAGAAAATCCCTAACAATTAATGAAAGAAGCATATAATAATTCATAACAAATTGAAATACATGAGAGTTTAGAGGTTACATCTTCCCCAACAACAAATAAGATTAGTTCTCCATCATCATGAAGAAACTAGGTGTATAATGGAATGAAAGAGATAGAAAAAACCCTAGAAACTGAAGAGGAGAGCTCCCGCATCCCCAAATCTGCCTCCAAAGGGGAAAAACGTGTGTTTCTGTGCTCAAGCCATCAAGAGATACTCCCTCTAGGACGTCTAAGTCCTTATATATAGCTGAATTGGATCATGGCCCAATGTCAGCGCTTAGCGCTCCTACTTAGGGCGCCTAGGCGAGCTTGCGAGAAAACTGGCGCTCAACACCCCTAAAAGGGCGCCCAAGCTTTATGCGATACATGCAACTGGCGCTCTTCTTCAGCTTGACTTTTCTGCACTGCGTCTTTTTCTCTTTTTCTGCATTCCAACTCCTTGGTACTTTAACTCCTCTTTTAAATCCCTCTAATAACCTACAAAATCAAGGGGATTTAGTGATAAAATCATTAATTATACCCTCTACTCACTTATTCACAAAACTAAATTAAAAACATGAGTTCAAGCAAGCTTCTAAGTCAAAAAGGGTTGATTTAGTAGTAAAATTGCATCATAGATAATGGTATATTCAACTGTTATCAGCTATGTCAGAAGTTACCCAAGAGGAAGTCAATTTTATAGGTCAAGGTAAAGAGTTTCGTCTAGGTAATTACAATCAATGATGGAAACCTCACCCAAGTATGGGACAAGGACAAGCTTTGCAATTCAATAGACCACAACAACAACAATGGCAACAACAACCTTCATTACATGAAAGAGTTGCAAAGCTAGAAGAGACACTCCAACAGTTCATGCAAGTATCTATCTCCAATCATAAAAGCACTGAAGCTTCCATAAGGAATTTGGAGATACAGGTTGGCCAACTGGCTAAAAAGTTGGAGGAGAAAACTAAAAAGCAGTTTGGGACTAATACTGAAGTTAACCCTAAAGAAGAATGTAATGCTATTATGAGCATAAGTAGTGAGAGGTTGGAAGAGAGAAAAATAGAGAGAAAAGAAAAAGATGAGTTGAGTGAAAAAGAAGGAGAAAGAAAAAGTGAGGTTGAGAGGAAGGAAAAGAAGAAAGAAAAGGGAGAAAGAAAAGAAGAAGAAGAGGGCGAGAGAAAAGAGAGAAAAATTTAGAAAGCTCTTCCTTACCCTAAAGATTATTCTAGAAAGGAAAAAGATAGACAGTTAGGGTGTTTTAAGGAGATGTTCAAGAAATTGGGGATTACTATTCCACTGACTGAGGCATTGCACCAAATCCCTGCGTACAAAATTTTTTAAGAAGTCCCTCCAAAAGAAGAAATATTTAGATGAGGGAACAATTGAAGTATAGGGAAATTGTAGTGTGATTTTGCAGAAGACACTTCCTCCTAAAGTCAAAGATTTGAGAAGTTTTACTATTCCTTGCACTATTGAGGATTGTGATGTAGGGAAAGCTCTAATTGATTTAGGGGTTAGCATCAATTTGATGCCCTTATTTGTGCTAAAGAAGATTTGTGATCTTGAGGTTAAACCTACTAAGATGGTGTTGCAAATGGCGGATAGATCTACCAAGAATCCCTATGGTGTAGTGGAAGATGTTGCGGTCCAAGTTGACAAACTTAAATTCCTAGTGGATTTTGTAGTGATGGAGATGGGGGAAGATATGAATATTCCTATCATTCTTTGAAGGCCATTCATGAAGACAGCCAAGGTTGTCATCAATGTAGATGATGGAGTTCTAATGCTTAAAGACCAAGATGAAGAGGTGACTTTCAATGTCTTTAATGATGAGCAGCCGATTAAAGTAAGGAAGACTAGTCCAGAAGCTACAAATGATAATTTGTCAAGAGTAGTGTATCTAAGCAAGCTACTGACTCAATCAAGGGACGTAAGAATTGTTTCTTGTAACATGTAGAGAAAGAGGAGAAAGAGATTAAAGAGAAGATAGTTCAGCAAGATTTGAAGTGTGAAGATGAAGAATTCAAACCCGACAAACCAGTCAAGTACAGGAATAGGTTATGGGTTGTGAAGGAGATTAAAGTGAATGGAGTAATTGATATTGAAGCTCCATATTCTAGAAGAGTCAAGAAGGTGGACAGGAAGTTGTTGAAGATAAGTTGGTGTGATGAAAGCAAGAGAAGCACCAACATCAAAGCTTCAAACTAAGCATTATGGCGTCAGGCTCGTGACGTAAACAAGCGCTTGCTGGGAGGCAACCTAGTGTTTTTGAAAAATTTTACTTTTTTTGTTTTCTTTGGTGTGTTTGCTATTGTGTGATATGATTTAGTTTGCATTAGGGATGCTTTTGTTGGATGTATGGTTATGATGTGCATCGAGAGTTTAATTATTTTAAGTGTGAGATGTTAAGCTTGAGTTGGAAAGTGGAAAGTTTTGAAAGGGAAAAAATTTTAAAAAAATTAAGGTTAAAGTTGAGGTCCCCTACCTAAAGTGATGGAAGCTTGCTATGGGTGAGACTCATTGAACTAGGAAGCCAAATAGCAAACGTTCCAGTGAGCAGAATGAAGGCAGTGAAATTCTGAAATAGATGCAGAGAATGGTATGGTTTCAGTGAAGAATGGAGTGGGTTAGAACCTCTCAGCTCAGAGGGCCTTCTACTTTGGAAGGAAGCTAGAGGTAAGGAGAAAGAAAGTGAAGAATTGGGTTGACTCAAGAGCAAATGTAAGCTGGAATTTCATTTCTGCAGCAATTAGACTAAGCTCAAAAGTTTCTACAAAAGGGGGAAGAGGTCTCCTATTTATAGGAAGATAAGAGCCTCAAATCTGAAATGAAATTCAATCCAAAAGAAAATGAAATTAAAGTAAAAGGTGCCAATTTGCTTCAGCTTCAAACATGCCTCATTCCAACTCAGCAGCACACGTGAAACAACACCAATTCTGAAACGCTGGGCTACCTAGGTTATTGGCTGAGCTTTTTGATAGCTTTGGCAGCAAGCTTCTCCCTCCAAGTCTCTCTTTTCACGTGCTCAAATGCTATACTGGCAGCTGCTCCCTCCAATTTTATTAATCCTACAAAACACATATAAACATATTAAAGAGAATTCTACTAAGACTTAGAGAAAGAAAATTAAGAAAGAGTCTTTAATAATCTTTCTTCACTTCCCTTTCTTAGCCTTAGCTTAAGTTGATACTCCTTTGAATGGAATGCCCTAAATGGGTTTCCATCATACCCTCCCTCTTGAAAAACGATTTGTCCTCAAATCGGAAAGATATAAAGAAGCACAACTTTGGTTTGTTACTTTCCTCCTGGATCAAAAATATATGTACAATAAGCATCAAATATATCTCTAATTAGTATCAATCCAAGAAAGAATTTTTTTATGGAAGTAACTTTACAATAAAGACTTTGTTTTATAGTTTTAAAAAAATATGAAAGTCCTAATTCACAAGTCACTTTTCTTTTATCTTGAGTTTCTTGTATCCCTAAGGATAACATTAACTCAAGATTTAAATTGCCATATTTTGAAGAGGGTAGTATAATGATAATTGGTGTGGCAATTGGATTAAGAGAGAAGTTATCATGCAAAGACTTAAAGATAATTGAAGAAGAATTAAAGGATTGGAAACCTTCCCTTTTTGGTTCCCTTTGATTTGTAGGAGTAGAATTTGCCATCAGTAGCAAATGCTCCTTTTCTCTCTTTTCTTTTTCTCTTCTCTCATCTTCTTCTATCTTTTCTCTCAATTCCTCTTCTCTCCTTCTAGTCTCTCTCTTTCTTTTCTTATCCAAGAGTTTCTCAAGTTTTTCTTTAAATTCAATTTCCCTTCTAGAGAAACCATCTAGACCTTTCATAAATGTTTTTCCCTCTTGAATGAGGTGTCCCATTAATTCTAGGTCTCTCTTGGCTGAAGGAGGAACAAAGTTTCTTCTCATGCAAGCTGTTAGCTCATACCAATCATGAATGGAGGATTTTCTACCTTTCTTGACACTATATTGCCTATGACTCCACCACTCACTTGCATGTTCTTCTAATCTAGAAAGATATATGTTAAGAGCAAAGGATTCACTATCTTTGACAAGAAAAGGATGTATTTTATCAATTTTTCTTTCCCAAGCTAAGTATGTTAAAGCACTAATGTCTTTACCAAAAAATGGAATATCTTTCATAGCTTGACTGTACCTTTCATCCTTCCTTCTTTCTTTTTGTTCACACTCATTTTGATTTTTCATGTATTGGGCAAACAAGTTCCTAAGCTCACTCATTTCTATTCCTCTCTTGGTGATCATGATTTCCTCATACATCTTTTTAATTTCAAAAGGGGATTCTTAGTTTGAAAAGGTTTAAGATTTTACCTAGAGACAATTCCCAGGTAAGAGAGGTGAGCCAAAGGCCGCTTAAATACCAAGTCTTACCTAGCCATAATGTCTAAGGTTACTTACTTGACCATTTTCAAAGTAAGATTCACTATTGAATTTAAAAATGGACTCAAACAATCAAAATGAAAGAGTTAAAACACCTTGACTTCTAATGTAACAAAAGCCTAGAGCGTGGAAATAAGGAAATAAAGCAAAGGAAAATCCTAGGTGAGGCTTGTCGCTTTGGCTAACAAGACACACTCACTGTTTACTATCAATGCAAGCAAATAAAAAATTGCAAAGATTGGATAGAGCACTAAGGACCCTTCCAAGTACTTGGTCTTAATTGGCCTTTTACAATGAAAGTTGAAAGCGATCTAAAACAGGAACATTACAAATCAAATGACTTAAAGTAACTACAAAAGAAATAAAAGTGTTGCTGCCACTTTGCTAATTTGGTCCACTTCTGCAGAAAATGATTAACGTGATCACATTGAGTCTTCTGGACAACTGTATTCTGCGTCTGAACAACTGTATTCTACTACTGGAAGGCACCCAAGTGGAGGCTTGATGACCTGTACATTGCCTAGTTCAATGGTCATATGAAACTGCACTTTAAGCAGACGTTGTTCAACTGTTCCAGGTGCTGAAGGTTCAATCTGTTCTACTTTCTCCTTTCAGTTCAAAGAAACCTGCACTATTACACACCATAACTAGCAAATATACTACAACTTTCCAAAATCAAGTTTACTCAAGCAACAAATTCTGTGATATTTGGTGTAAATAAACTTGAAATGAGGCCTAGAAGTAATGTGAGCTTTGTCTTCTTGCTGCTGCAGAAAGCTACTCAAAATGAAGGTGTGAGTTGCTCTTTTTCCAGGTTTGAAATGCCGCTGTAACAGAGTTTTTCAGCTGCTGGACAGTGGTGTTTGGGTTGTTGTTGAGTCTTCCTTCTTGCTCCACTTTCAATTCTCAAACCACTTCCTAGAAGGCTACCAAAGTAGGAGTAGGTCTCTGGTGCTGGATGCCCCAAATAGCTTGCACACACACTCCAAAACTCATTAGAAATCACACTAAATAGATTAAAAATCTGCACCAAATCTCTGCACATTGTACCAGTATAGGCTGTTGTATTGAACACTTTAAATGCCAAAAATAGACACAAACAATTGGAACAACACATAAATGAAAGTAGGTACACAAGAGGAACTTATCAAAGGTACTAGAATGGATGAAGAAAGCAAGAAAACACAAGCACAGTTCATAAATTATTCCAAATGCAAATTGTTTGATAATTTTCAGAAGTGTTTGATAAAATGACCCAATGAATTTCAGATTTTGTGTTTTTGATTTTTCAGGGCCTGTAATCTGGATTGGTTGGTTCTAACAGCTTTTTAACACTTGATACTTCTTCTTTTGATCATGTATTTTCATTTTTAAACATTGAACCAACTTTTTCACAATCCAGCAATGAATTTTACACTAAAATTACCAAAATAGTGGTTGGAAAAACAGAAACTGCACTAGAAAAATGAACTAAAAGGGTGGTTTTGGAACCCAAAATGAGTGGTAGTGATTCAACAACTTTTATGAATGTTCAAACAACTTTTCTTGGTGATATTAAACATGTTTAAACTCTTAAACAACTGAAACAATGATTAATATTCAGAATCACTGATCCACTTCCATTTTTAACTCAAAAATGATGGTTTAAATATCCAATCTGCATATAAATTCATTTTTGACCAAATGAGCAGTATTAACAACTTTCAAACATCCATTTAGACTTGCTCAAGCTTTCCAAAAGCACAGAAACAACAGGATTCCAAAATCACCCTTGCTTTGGCCAAATTATGCAGCAAAAACCATCAATTAACCAACCAATTTTAGTTTTTCATGGATTCAAAAACTGGACAGCAAAGGAAATGACTCTAAGAAGTGTAAAAACACAGATCTAAGCTAGATTTAATATGCTTAGCATGACCAAACTCAGATTAGACCAAATCAAGTATATTAGCATGGTGAAAAGCTAGAAGTTCAAGATGAAATGTTGAATGGTTAAGGATTTTGAGCAACCACTCTATGCATATTGCATTTTAGTGCTTGTTTTGGTTTGCTATACCTTAAGACACATTCAAAAACATCACACAATGTTGTACCAAGCTCCAAAATCAAAAGAAAACCACTGAAACAGTTTTAGAAATTTAGCACCAAATTTAAATTCTGTATCAGAATTCACAATGGAAAACAAATCAGATTTGCATTTTGATGCTGCGGCTTGTATAACCCAGGCTATATCAAGTCCTCATTTCCTTATTTGGTATATATACAGCTTGCTTATGATGGACAAATTTATGAACACCAAATTATGATGTCACAAACTTGTTTTCAATCGGCAAGTATGACCGAATCGTTCAAGTAATAAACTTGGTTAGACCAAGTATCGTTCTTCCCAAAGGACTCACGGCCTAGTTTAGTTATGTGGTTTCTTGATTAACTAAGACTTACAAACGAAATATTTGGGGTTTAAAATGCAAGACAGAAAATAAATATGTATGCATGAATTTTGATCAATGGCAAAAAGCAAAAGATAAACACTTTCAATGAAATTTATGTATGGATATGTTGTTGGGGGTCAATTTCATCTTATCCACTCTCATATATTTTAGGAATTCAACAATCAATTCATCATTGTTAATGCCACTCTCTAATGTACCTTTCTAGAAGGCTTCTCCCTAATCACGAGTTCATACAATTCCTAGCATTCCTAATGATCAGTTCATAAGTGCAGGAGCTTAACGACAACCAATATAAAATTGGGAGAAATTCCCCGGATCTAGACTTCCCCGTACGTGCCCGTATCGACAAAACCAATAATCATGCATCGAATGAGTTAAACAATGCAAGCATTAAGCAAAGAGGAAAAACCCTAACTAATGATGAAAGAAAGTATAAGTCTTAATTAAAAGATGTAAAAACAGATTCCATATATGAGAGTTTCACAAGATTACATTGATTCCCCAACAAACATACAGAGTTTAGTTCACCATATTCATGGTGAACCTAGATGAATTACAATGAAAGAATGAAAGAATAAACCCTAAAAAGGTGAAGAGGAAGCCTCAGCATCCAAGATCCTCCTTCAAAGGGGTGGAAGAGAGAGTGTTTCCTTCGTTCCAGCCAGAGATACCTAACCCTAGGAAACCCTAAAGCTTATGTATCATTCGTAAATTACAAAAAGTCAAGTCCAAGCCCATTAAAGTACCGCTCAGCGGTAAAATACCGCTCAGCGGTGAGTGCGTGACTTGTTTTCTCCCCTCAGCGGCCATTTTGCCCCTCAGCGGACCTTACGTGACTTCCAGAGTGCCGCTCAGCGGTAAACTACCGCTCAGCGGTGAGTGCGTGACTTGTTTTCTCCCCTCAGCGGCCATTTTGCCCCTCAGCAGACCTCCCGCAAGCTCCTGAGTGCCGCTCAGCGGTAAACTGCCGCTGAGCGGTGACTTCGGCTTCTCCTTTTGCACTTTTTATTGTCTTTTCTGATTTCATCTCTCTCCTTCTTCACTTCTTTCACCAAATTCACCTTAAAACCTGCACAAAAACACTGAAATCAAGCATAAACCTGTCCAGCTCTCTTATTTCCAAAAATATAAAGAAAAGCATGATTTCAAGCTAGTTTCTAAGTGTAAAGGTTGCTTTTAGTGTCAATTTTAATCATAAAAATAACAGTTTTTCAACTGTTATCACAACCCCAAACTTAAAACTTTGCTTGTCCTCAAGCAAATAATATGTAACTCCATCTTTAAACCAATTCATATGATGGTTCACTTCATTCAAAAATCTTCTTTTCAAGATAAGCAAAAACTTCACTCAAACTTATGACCAAGAGTTCAATCAAGATGTGCACATGCTTTAGTGTTCACAAAGTCATTTAAATTCCAACAAATGCTATTTTCATGAATGATCAATCAATTAAGCATGGATGTTCATGTGTTCATGTGATATTTCCTCACTAAGTCAAGTGTTTCACTCACACTCAAGTGTATAAGAGATGATCACTCATTCACTCTACTATCACAATGTTACATGAATTAACTTTGCCTTTCATTTTACCACAATCAAAAACATTCACAAGCATGCATCATCACAAGGACTTTTCTATGGCTTATAATGTGGCTGGGCTAACAAGAAAATTGGTTTTTCGGGATCACAAAATCCTTGAGTTAAGAGAATCATAACAACACAATCATCTTATTCATTCCCAACTTTCTTTTGCCTTTGCATTGAGCTTTACTTCTTTTTCTTTTCTTTTCTTTTTCTTCGCATATTCTTACTTTTTAGCTCTTAGCTCAATGCTTTTCATGTTTTCCCAACAACCCCAAACTTGAACACTTAACAATACCACACAAGATCTTCTACTTAACTCAAGGTAAAGATTTTTCAATTAAAGGTTTCAGTGTATTTTCAAGGCTAAGGGTTCAAAGGATAGAACACACAGTGTTCTCTTTTAGTGGGCTAATTTTATGAATTTGGCCAATAAAAAGGTTTTCAACAAATGGCCTTGATCACATGATGCAAAACAAGCAATTGATTCAATCATAGAAAACCTGGGCAAAACCATTCATGCTTTCAAAGTAATAGCATTCAACAATAACAACTCTGGAGCTCAAAATCTCACATATAAGCTCATTCACATTTGACATACACATCCTGCTTAATTTCACAATCACAATCATAATATCATGCATTTGTTCACAAAGCTTGTGAATCACCTGTATAAGCATTTTAATGTGCACATCATCTCAACATCAATTAATCATAAGCATCATTCAGCATTACTTATCACACAATCACAGTTAATAGCAAACCATCACAAGAAACCAGGTTTCAAATAAAGTACATCAAACCCTAATCTAAAAACAAAAAACAAATAAGTTCAGAAAACTTAAACCACAAAAGCATAATCATATGATAGCATTTATCAGTAAATGCTATCTCAGCTCCTCATCAGTCTGAGCTGTCCTCTGTATCTTCCTCTTCCTCCTCATCTTCATCCTCTTCAAATGCATCATCCTCATCAGCTTCATCTTCTTCGATATCTCTAGCTGAAGCTTCAGCTGCTTCAGCTCCTCCTCCATGCACTGGTTCCTCTGGCCATGCTACCACATTATGGAATTCATCCATAGTCCACCTGTGGGCTGGAGGTGTATCATACATCCCCACAATCATCTCAGCAGTAGCCACCTGCCCTCTGTGAATGGACTGCAACTGAGCCCCTATAAGAGACATATACATGTCCCTCATCTGGAATGGCTCTGCTTCATGTGTCTCAGCAGATGTCTGGCTCTGTGCTGGCCCTCTCTCTCTACGAGCACGGCGTGGTGGAACTGGCTGAGCTGCATCATCACCTCCACAGTACTGTCTATAGTAGGCCTCATCAATAGCTTTTCTTGGCCTCTCAAAAGGTGGAGCTGAAGTGTCTACCCCAGCTATCTTGCAAAGGTGCGTGATCAAAGAAGGATGTCCTAGTGGTGCTTTGTTGTTTGAAGTATTGGCGCACACACTAATATCATCAGCTATCACCTGCCCAATATTAACATTCAAGTTTCTGATAGCACAGTAGATGAAGAATGCCCTGCTGAGAGTAATATCTGACACATGTGAACATGGCTGAATGTTGGCATGAGAAAACGCCATCCAATACTTTGCAAGAGGAGTCAAATCTGTCCTCCTAATGTTAACCACTGAGCCAGATCGATTCCTTTGGAAGTGTCCTCCAGGTATACACAGTACTCTCTCCACATCCTCATAATCAGCACCTTCCTCCATGCAAAGAGCAAACTGGCACTGCTCACCAGCCCATACAGTGTCCAGAAAGTTATTAATTGAATCAGGATCATACCTGATAGCATGGCCTCTGACATAGCCCAAATAATTCTCAGCTGGATAATCACCAATCTTCTTTGCATTGGTGTAAAATTCCTTAACCACAGCTATGTTGGCAGGTGCAGGATAAGTGGCTAGCTTTCCCCAGTCATTCCCTAAAACTTGCTCTCCAAATTGAGGAGCAAGGTTAGGTATCATTCCAACCTTTCTCTCCATCAGAAGTCTCATGTCCTGAACCACTTTAAAGTGCTTCTCATGTTTCCTAGAGAGGAACCTGCTAGAGTGGGGTTGCTCTGGTTCCTTTTCCTTTCTCTTGGTTGCCATGGTTTTCAATCTTTTTCCTGAAGATGATGCCATTCCTACATTCAAAACACAAACAAAACCACAGAACATGATGTTAATCATTAGTAAAACACAGAACACAACTCCTTTCGAAGCTAAACCACCGCTGAGGGCCAGAATTCCCCCTCAGCGCCACCAGTACCACATTCCAGATCACATAAAACCAGAAAAATCAAATCTGGCAGAGTGCCGCTCAGCGGCAGTTTACCCCTCAGCGGTAACTCTGCAGATTTTTGAAAAACCTGTTTTAAAGCTTTCCTAACTCCACCCAAATGCAATTTTCAGTTTTCCAATTCATAATCATGCAGTTTAATCGGTTCAAACATCAAATATATCATCAAATCATGCCAAGAAATCAAAACCCCTAAATCTTCATGCTTTGACCATCATATTCAAAATCAAAACCCTAGAATGAACAAAATGCATTTTACTTACTTGGGTGGAGATACTAGATGCAATGAGAATGCTTCCAAGCTAGAATGCTCTCTTCCAACCCCAAACTTTGATGGCACACTAGTGAAAAAGTGAGTGGAAGAGAAATTTTCTTAAGAGGGAAGAGTGAAAAGATGTGGAAAACCTTGGAGAAGGTATGTGGGAGTGTTTGTGCAAAGAAAAATCTGAAAGTGTGAAAGAATGCGCAACTTAGGGTTTAAAAATACCCTAATGGGCTCGGGTCCCGCTAAGGGGAACTAAAACCCTATTCTGCGAGAGTACCGCTCAGCGGTCGTGAAGTGCTCTTTTCCTTCTTTTCTTAACCTACGTGCCTCCCATATGTGCCCCTCATTGGTTCCCTGCAATTCAATGTTCACAATGCTTATGCAAACCCTAAAAATAAACAAACAGAATTATTCAATCAACTGGGTTGCCTCCCAGGTAGCGCTTGTTTAACGTCACGAGCCTGACCCAAAATCCACCAACACCCATCAGTAGGTGTTACAGCCATTGTATCCTTCAGTAGATACTTAACCACTAGCATCCTTCAGTAGATGCTATATCCAACAAAATAAATACAAAAATAATGTTCACAAATTACAAATTACAAAACCAAATCAAAAGTTTTTAAATTCACTGGGTTGCCTCCCAGCAAGCGCTCTTTTAATGTCATTAGCTTGACCCAATAAAGTTCAAGTTCCATCTTCTTTGTAGTTGATGTTGTCATTCCACCAACTCCTCAGCTGTTTCCTTTGAACTGTTTTGGTTCTTCTAGAATGTGGAGACTCTATCTCTATCATCTCCTTCTCTTTAAAGCCCTTCACAACCCACAACTTGTTCTTGATTCTAACAGGTGTGCCAAGTTGGAGTCTTCTTTTCTTCCAGTCTCTAGGAATTTCTTCTCCTCTTCCAATCTCTTCTTCCTGGGGTACCTGAAACAACAAACAATGGTTACCTGAAACCTCAAGATTTTTTTCTTTACGGCTAGTCATGGGTGCATCTCGAAATGCAGCTTTATAACTAGCTTCTTCCTCCTTTGCTTGCATCTCATCTTTGAAAACATCTACCACCACTCTCTCCTCTCTATCCTGGAGCACCACTATACCTTCATTTACATCTATGATAGCCCTGGCCGTTTTCATAAACGGTCTTCCAAGTATGATAGGTATCTTCTCAGTCTCCATCTTCATCACCACAAAGTCTGCCAAGAACTGAAGTTTGCCAACACAAACTATAATGTCCTCTACAATCCCACATGGCTCCTTTGAAGATCCATCGGCCATTACTATTTTAATCTTTGCATGGTTCATTTTAACGTTGCCGATTTGCTCCAGTAAAGAATAAGGTATCAAGTTAACACTTGAACCTAAATCAAGGAGAGCTTTCTTTACCTTTTTCTTCCCTATAGTACAAGGGATAGAAAAACTGCCTGGATCTGACGCTTTAGGAGGGAATGACTCTTTCTTAACAGTTATACACTCTTTTGCCTCATCATCTCTACGTCTCTTCTTTGTAGAAATTTCTTCATCAGATTTTGTGTAAACTGCAATTTTCTGTAAAATCTGTTCCCAAGGTGCTTTATTATCCACCATTCTGAATAATTCTGTGAAATCCATTTGTTTCTCTTGATTTATTGGAAAAGGAAAATTGTTTTTGCTCTCTATTTCTCTTCTTTCTTCTGTTTCTCCTTCTTCTAACTCAATTATCTCTTCATTCACACTCTTTACCACTTTGCACTCTTCTCCAGGGTTAACCTCAGTATTAGCCCCAAAATTTCTATTTGGCCTTTCTTCCAATTGCTTGGTAATCTGACCCATTTGAATCTCCAAATTCTTTATAGCAGCTTCAGTGCTCTTTTGAGAAGATTCGGTTTTCTGTATGAATTGCTGAAGAGTTTCTTCCAACCTTGTTGATTTTTCATTAAGCATAGATAACTGTTGCCAAAAGGTTGGTTGCTGCTGCTGCTTATTATATTGATTTGCTTGCCCAGTTTGTCCTTGACCAATGCTTGGATGTGGTTTCCACCCTTGATTGTAATTCCCTTGACGGTATGGAAATTGATTAGCCATGAAATTAACATCCTCCAAGGCTTCCACTGGAAAAGCACATTGACCATTGATATGATCACCTCCACATAATTCGCACAACTGGGTTTGTACCTGTGCAGCAATTTTCAACTCTTTAGGTAATTGCGCAAGAGTTTTAGTCAGAGTCTCCAGCTGTTGAGTTAGAATTTTATTTTGAGCTAGCAAGGCATCATGTGTCTGTAATTGGAGAACCCCTTTTTGTTGCATAGGAGCTCCTCTTTCACTGTTGAGCTCATTATCACTAGTAGCCATGTTGTCAATGATTTCTATAGCTTCCTCTGGAGTTTTCCATTTAATATTGCCTCCTGCTGAGGCATCAAGCATCATCTTGGTTTGTGAACCAAGCCCTCCAAGGAAAGTTAAGACTACTTCCTGTTCTTCAAAGCCATGCGTGGGTGTTTTTCTTAGCAGACTTTTGTATCTATCCCATGCATGCCCGAGTGATTCTTCCATGCCCTGCTTAAATGAAGATATCTCTTGCTTGCCTTTTGTCACCTTTGATTGTGGAAAGTACTTGTTCAAAAACTTTGTTACCACTGCTTCCCACTCTGTGAAACTTCCTTCTGGAAAAGAGTTCAACCAAAGCTTAGCATTGCCTCCCAATGAGAAAGGAAACAAACTAAGTTTGATTGCTTCGTCTGGCACCCCATTGATTTTCACTGTGTTGCAAATTTCATTAAATGTAGTAAGGTGCTCATATGGGCTTTCATGAGATAACCCATTAAATTGATTACTCTTCACCAGTTGGATTAGTGCTGGTTTGACCTCCATATTGGCTGCATTGACTCTAGGTCTAGCTATGCTGTTAAAGTGTTGAGGTCCAGCTATGTTGGTGTAATCAGCAAGAGTTCTTCTGATATTATTATTCTCCATATTTTCTGTGCTATTGTCAGAACCTTGTGGTGATGGTTGCAACAGAGTTTCCGGAGGAGGAAAAAGTTCTCTAGATGTTCTGATTCTTCTCCTCCGTCTACTGTCTTCTAATCCTTCAAGCAGAGGTTCTGTTGTTTTCTTGCTCCTAGTTCGAATTGCCTCCTGCATACACAAGAACACAAAACCCTAGAAAAGATTTGGTTAGCACAAAAAGATATAAGAGAAGATATAATATTCAGAAAATAATAAAAAAAAATAAAAAACAGAAAAATAAAATAAAAATTCGAAATTTAAAAATAAAATAAAAAAAAATAAGTCAAAGATAATCAATAATCACACAAATTAACCAGTTAAACCACGAGTCCCCGGCAACGGCGCCAAAAACTTGATGGACAAATTTATGAACACCAAATTATGATGTCACAAACTTGTTTTCAATCGGCAAGTATGACCGAATCGTTCAAGTAATAAACTTGGTTAGACCAAGTATCGTTCTTCCCAAAGGACTCACGGCCTAGTTTAGTTATGTGGTTTCTTGATTAACTAAGACTTACAAACGAAATATTTGGGGTTTAAAATGCAAGATAGAAAATAAATATGTATGCATGAATTTTGATCAATGGCAAAAAGCAAAAGATAAACACTTTCAATGAAATTTATGTATGGATATGTTGTTGGGGGTCAATTTCATCTTATCCACTCTCATATATTTTAGGAATTCAACAATCAATTCATCATTGTTAATGCCACTCTCTAATGTACCTTTCTAGAAGGCTTCTCCCTAATCACGAGTTCATACAATTCCTAGCATTCCTAATGATCAGTTCATAAGTGCAGGAGCTTAACGACAACCAATATAAAATTGGGAGAAATTCCCCGGATCTAGACTTCCCCGTACGTGCCCGTATCGACAAAACCAATAATCATGCATCGAATGAGTTAAACAATGCAAGCATTAAGCAAAGAGGAAAAACCCTAACTAATGATGAAAGAAAGCATAAGTCTTAATTAAAAGATGTAAAAACAGATTCCATATATGAGAGTTTCACAAGATTACATTGATTCCCCAACAAACATACAGAGTTTAGTTCACCATATTCATGGTGAACCTAGATGAATTACAATGAAAGAATGAAAGAATAAACCCTAAAAAGGTGAAGAGGAAGCCTCAACATCCAAGATCCTCCTTCAAAGGGGTGGAAGAGAGAGTGTTTCCTTCGTTCCAGCCAGAGATACCTAACCCTAGGAAACCCTAATGCTTATGTATCATTCGTAAATTACAAAAAGTCAAGTCCAAGCCCATTAAAGTACCGCTCAGCGGTAAAATACCGCTCAGCGGTGAGTGCGTGACTTGTTTTCTCCCCTCAGCGGCCATTTTGCCCCTCAGCGGACCTTACGTGACTTCCAGAGTGCCGCTCAGCGGTGAGTGCGTGACTTGTTTTCTCCCCTCAGCGGCCATTTTGCCCCTCAGCGGACCTCCCGCAAGCTCTTGAGTGCCGCTCAGCGGTAAACTGCCGCTGAGCGGTGACTTCGGCTTCTCCTTTTGCACTTTTTATTGTCTTTTCTGATTTCATCTCTCTCCTTCTTCACTTCTTTCACCAAATTCACCTTAAAACCTGCACAAAAACACTGAAATCAAGCATAAACCTGTCCAGCTCTCTTATTTCCAAAAATATAAAGAAAAGCATGATTTCAAGCTAGTTTCTAAGTGTAAAGGTTGCTTTTAGTGTCAATTTTAATCATAAAAATAACAGTTTTTCAACTGTTATCAGCTTAGCACTTGTAAATCAATTAAAACAAAATAATCCAGCAGAAAAGAAAACTGAACAGAGCCAGAAATAATACTGCAACAGTAAATTGCACAAGACTTAAAACAATACAGAATTGAAATGTAAAGCTGGAAATGACCCAAACAAGAAGGTTTCACTAATTAAAATGAAAGGAAAATATAAGCACACAAAGGAAACTAAAATTGAATGACTGGAAAAACAATCCAGAATTGAAAACAGCACAAACGGGACTAAAAATAGAAACAAAAATAACACAAAGTGGACTGTAATTAAATAGCAAAAGGGAAAGGCACTTAGCTATGGTTTGCGTGGACAACATGGCTCTGATACCACTTGATGGAAGCTTGCTATGGGTGAGACTCATTGAACCAGGAAGCCAAACAGCAAACGTTCCAGTGAGCAAAATGAAGGTAGCGGAATTCTGAAATAGATGTAGAGAATGGTATGGTTTCAGTGAAGAATGGAGTGGGTTAGAACCTCTTAGCTCAGAGGGCCTTCTAATTTGGAAGGAAGCTAGAGGTAAGGAGAAAGAAAGTGAAGAATTGGGTTGACTCAAGAGCAAAGGAAATTAAGAAAGAGTCTTTAATAATCCTTCTTCACTTTCCTTTCTTAGCCTTAGCTTAAGTTGATACTCCTTTGAATGGAATGCCCTAAATGGGTTTCCATCATAAAGACACTTAGGGCAAGCAAGAGAAGAGGGGAGAATAAGTATTGCATCGCGCTCTGATAACGGTTGAAAAATCGTTATTTTTATACTTCATTTTGATATTAAAAACACCATTTTTGACTTAGAAGCTTGCTTGAACTCATGTTTTTGCTTTAGCTTTGTGAAGGCTTAATAGCCTCTTTTGTCCCCAATTTTGCTCGATTGTGTCAATTTGGTCCCTGGTTTTAAAAAAGTGTCAACTTGGTCCTCACTTATTAAATTTTGCATCAAAATTGTCCTTTCCATTAAATAGAAACAAACGACGTTAAGGATGGATGATCTGGCAGAAGAAATGGCATTTTTAAATTGTGTGCATGGTGACGTGTTTAGTATTTTCTTTAATTATAATTAATTTTGATTAATGTTTTTCTTTTAATTACTTTTAATTATAATTAACGTGACAGTTAGCAATGGCGTCCCACTCCTCATATCAAATCTTCTTTTTCTTCCAAAAATAGTGTTGTAGTTAGTAATGGATAATCGACAATGGCGTCCTACTCCTCCACCGAATATTTGCCCCACTTACTCTCTCTCTCACTTCTCCTTCTGCCCTGCTCCGCCTCCCACACCCCCACCCCTCAAACCCCTCTTTCTTACACCCCCGCCAACCCAAATTTCCAAATGGCTGCGTTGCGATTTATCCATGGTTGTTCTGGTTTGGTTCTCTTGCCTTGTAGGTCTGAGGAGGCATGATGTTGATGCGCGATGAGGATGCTCGCGGTGGGGATGGTTTCTATGTGATTAGGGTTCTGCAATGTGGGGCTCTTTTTGATTGGGGTTTTGGGGCTGGTTGCGTTTCCTTACAGGTTTCGAAGGAGAAGAAGTACTGAACTCGTGATGAATCTGGTGCTTTTGGAATGGACGAAGCTCGCGTGGTGGAGGCGCAATCTGGGTTTCGTATATGGGTTGTTGTTTATTGGATTGAGGTTGATGCATGTCAAGACACAAAGGATGATGGAGATGGCATGGAGGAGATTGGAGTTTTCACGGTAGAGAATGGAGGAGAAGATTAACTTTCTCGGGTTCTCTCTATTGTCGCGATTTGGGTGGCTGATGGAAGAACGAAAGAATTCTCGGTGGTCCGAGATTCCTTGAGGTGGTGCGTCAATGGAGGTGATGCGATTCACTGTGGTTGATGGACGATGCTGGTTGTGTTCTTGAGTGTGGTTGAGGTGCCGCTGTCGAGATCGGTGGAGAAGAGACCTTCATTTTTTATTTCCACTATGACGGAGACCTCTTTGATTACAAGGCTTACTCTCATTTTCTACACTCTGTGGACTCTTTCTTGCTTTCGCGTGATAGAGACCAACCCCTGCATAGATTTCGCCTCAGATCTGACTCTACCTATGGTCATCCTGTAAGTATCCAGACATGGATTACGGCTTAGTGGAAGCGTTCGACACCTCGACCTCCATTTGGATTGGGGCTTTGTCATGCCTTCTGTGGCGTTTAGCTACAACACTTTTGTAGTTCTCAACTTGAATTTCATACAAGTGGAAAATACTTTCTCTGTTGACTTGCCCTTGCTTAAGATCTTGCATTTGAATAATATTTCTTCACCCGAAGGTCCAGATCTTTCACAGCTTCTCTTTGGGTGTCCTAATATTGAGGACTTGGAAGTCAAAGGTTCCTTTCTACAACTAAAGGGAAGTTTATCAGATTGCCCAAATTGGTTAGAGCCAGCATCCATGAAGATTTACTTCCATTGGAAGTTGTTAAGGATGTTGAAGTTTTGTTCTTGGATTTGGTAATGCTCTGATATTTGTTTGATATTACTTTCCATTTCAAAGGGAAAAAGAGGGGATTTCTTATGTTCTGATATCATTTTGTATCTCTTACAGAAATATCAACAAATCCTGGATTTTGACTTTCAGAATTTAGTTCGACTTGAATTGATTTTACAGCTTAGCAAGGATTGGCTTGGGGTCTTGGAAGTGCTTGAGCATTGTCCCAAACTTCAAACCCTTCTCGTTCGCATTTATAAGGTTTAATGATTTAAGCTTTTCAATTATGATTTTTTTTTTATCTTTTCTTCAAACATTAGTGTTAATTTAATTTTTTTTATTGTTGTTATCAGAGCAGTTTTGATACATTTTTGGCAGGCCAAGAAGAAGTAATTTGGCCATTCCCACAATCTGTTCCTGCTTGCATTTCATCACACCTTAAAACCTGTTCTCTTAAATATTACAGTGGTTCTATTGTCGCTGATGAAGGTGGAGAAGAGACCTTCATTTTTGAAAAATATAAAAACAAACCCTAGAGAAAAGAGGGTTTGGGCCTGGCCTAGAAAATACCAAGTGTACTCCTAAATTCCATCTCTGTACTCATTCTCTAACACATCAACATAAACATATCTACAAAATGCCACATCTTCTACCAAATCATCCATCCTTATCGCCGTTTGTTTCTATTTAACGGAAGGGACAATTTTGATGCAAAATTTAATAAGTGAGGACCAAGTTGACACTTTTTTAAAACCACGAACCAAATTGACACAATTGAGCAAAACTGGGGACAAAAGAGGCTATTAAGCCTTTTGTGAATAAGAGAGCTGAAGGTGAATTTAATGGTTTTGTGTTAAATTCCCTTGATTTTGTAGGCTATTGGAATGATTTGAAAGAAGAGTTAAAGTACCAAATGATTGAAATGCAGAAAGTCAACCAGAATGCAGAAAAGTCAATAAATAACCAAAGTGCAGAAAAGTCAACCAGAGTGTAGAAAAAGTTACGCTGAGCGTCAAATTCCTCCGAGCGCTAGTGCCGCACTTACCGCTGAGCACCGACGACGTGGGCTTGGACCTGTTTTCTGTTATTTTTATGGGCTTGGACCTGTTTTCTATTATTTTTATGTTCTATTTAAGGACTTGCACATCCTAGAGATTGTATCTTTTGATGGCTTGAGCACAGAAACACAATTTTCACCCCTTGGGGGTAGATTTGGAGATGGTGATGACTCTCCTCTTCTCTTTCTAGGGTTTTTCTATCTCTTCCATTCTTTCATTCCATTGCTCATCTAGTTCTTCCATGACGATGGAGAACTAAACCTTATTTGTTGTTGGGAAAGATGTAACCTCTTAAACTCTCGTGTATTGAATTGATTCTTGATTATATATGTTTTACTCTTTGCATGCTTTGTTTAACTCATTCAATTGCATGATCTTTGATTTTGTCGATAGGGACACATACGGGGAAATCTAGAACTGGGGAAATTCTCCCGTAAGCAATATTACCTAGACATAGGAATAGGAGGATCGGTTGCCTTTATGCTTCTGTGCGAATGTAATGCACGATTAATTGCTAGGGAGACAAGACATTGTGAACTAGTAATTAGGAGTAGGCTTTCTTCACCGAGACATCGGGTTTAAGGTAAATTAGAAAGTGGCATTAACATTAATGAAGAAGATGAATTCATATATGCATGAGAGTAAATTACGTGAAATCTAAACCCAACAACAATATCATCAACTTCATCCATTCATTCTTGTGTTTAGCCTCAATTGATCAAATTGCATTCATGTTTATTTTATTGCATTTGCATTCAAAACCCCAAAATTTTTTCTTTAGAGTCTTAATTAGTTGAGTAATCACATAACTGTTTAGTGTCGTGAGTCTCTTGGGAAACGATACTTGGTCTTATCATTTATTATTAGTTGATACGATTCGGTACACTTGTCGAGGTCTTAACAAGTTTTTGACTCCGTTTTCGGGGATTAAAAATTTGTTTATCAATGTTGCAGGAGGTACACATGATACTGACCAACAAGCACCTATAGTGGAGAACAAAGGTGCTCGCATACACAAAAGCTTGAATATCAATAGGCACCGGCTGAATCCACTTATCAACAATTACTTCTTCTTAGATCCAGTTGTGGAAGACATTTCCCTGCTTGATTAGATTTGGAGGATGAAGCAGTTCCTCCTCAAAACTTCTTTGTTGGATCCTGTGGTAGAAAACGTCTCCCTACTAGTCCAAAATTGGCAACTTCCACCATAACTTAGGGGAGTTTTCTTTTCTCTTCTCCCCCTTTTCCCTACTTTTATTGCACTTGTCCATGATTTGTTCACTGTTCTGACTTCTGATCTTATGCTTATGACACATTGAGGACACTATGTAATTTAAGTGTGGTCTATTGGGGGAGATTCTGATTTTTCTTTGTTAGTTTTTGTTTTCTTTGTTAAATGTTTTCTATTGTAGGTTGTTTTTGTTGTGTCTTGTGTACAGTTGTGCATGTTCTCTTGATTTCTGGACTTTGTTTAGGTTGTAGATGTGTCCTTCACTTCACTTCATTGATACTCTGATTGGTTTGAAATCCTTGCTTTTCTATGATTGGAAGATGATCATGATGTTTGAGAGGGTGATTGATTGTGATAGAAATACCTTGTGTGAGAATTTAACCACTTGATATTCTTTCTTGTGTGTGATATGTCTCTTGATTGTTTGCACATATGCCTTGGCTTGACTCTTGATGATAATTCTTGATTGATATGTGATAGGCTGTCGTTGAAGCTATCAAATTAATACTACTTTTCAAGGCAACTTCAGTATCGCCAAGTAGTATTCAAGAAAGTAGACAGGGTTGAAGTAACCCTGAGTCGTCTCCCAATGAACACGGAATTGCTTTTGAATATCTATGACTCTTACGAATGCTATGCAATGCTTATGAATTAAAGTAATGGTTGAAGAGTGTTTAAGGAATAAATAAGAAACTTAAAAACAGTTACGATGAAATAGGCTAATTCCACTGCTTTTCCAAGATAGATTCATCATCGGTTATTCACGGATAATTGTT
The DNA here is from genome assembly GCF_029865625.1 of Vigna umbellata. Lineage (NCBI taxonomy): Eukaryota > Viridiplantae > Streptophyta > Magnoliopsida > Fabales > Fabaceae > Vigna > Vigna umbellata. The sequence goes on from NC_142169.1 coordinate 39,592,415, forward strand.
CAATTGATTATTGTTTAAGTTTCAAATTAATTAAAGTACATTCTTAATTAATTCGAGGGCGATCATGCATTTAACCAAAGTAAATTCTCAATCAAATGCAAAACATTTCTAGATTATTCACAAAAAATTCAACCAAAGTACATTCTCAATCAAATTCTATTGTGTTTAATCATGTCTATTCTTAAATCTCCTAACCAAATTAAAAGCTAATCAATCAAAGTAAATTCTCAATTGATTATAGTTGAAATTATTACTAATCAATCAAAGTACATTCTCAATTGATAGTAAAAACCATTTAATCATATGAAAGTTCCTAAATTAAATCAAAGTAAATTCTCAATTAAACCTAGAAACCCTAAAACTCATATAATCAATATGCATGTAGATTCAAACACATTATGATGCAAAAATCTTTACTTTTAACAAGATAGAGAGATGAAAGACATAGAGAAAGAACAACTTAAATCAATAATCAAAATAAACAATCGTATTACATCAATCTAACCTCAGAATCCATAATGGAATTACAGCAGAATAGCCCTAGATGCTTAGCTCTCCATGAATGGAGTTGAATACAAGATGAAAGAAAAGTGAGAGGAGTATGAGAGAATGAATGAATTAAGTGAAGTCCCCTCTTTATATAGGCTTGATTGGGCTTGGACTCTGAATATTCAATTGATAGAATCTTTTATCTTATATCTTCCAAATAACTAAAAGATTTAAATAATTATAACATTATTTGGAAGATATTTTCTGTTGATATTCCCAAATTAAATTAATTCAACAACTAAATTTTATTTTTTATCTTTTCTGACTTTCCAAAATTGCACAAATACCCTAAAATTGTCTCTATCTGCATTTTAGCCCCTTCTGAGTTTCTGAAATTGCAAGAAAGCCCCTCAGTTGACCAGACTTTGACCAGAGGAAGCTTATTGACCAGCTTTGACCAGAGAAGGACGCACCAATGGGAGCTCGACACGTGTCAGGCTTCTCCCTACCCAAAATTAGGGTTCAGAATTGGGGAAAGGGCTTCCTCCTCCGCCTCTGCCTGCGCCGCCGTGAGGAAAACGCTTCTTTGCTTCTCGCACTAGGATTTTCGAATGGAAATGGCTCAGGGCCTCTGAATTGGATTTCTGTCTGGTTTCTTCTTGCAGGTGATGCGTCGTGATTAATGGAGAAAGAGTTCATGGTGGTGACGCGAGGGAGGAAAAGATGATGGTGTTTCGAGTTTGGCGAACACGTAGAGGCGCGATGACGATGTTGGATGCGGCATGGCAGCAAGGTGTGTTCATGGCGGAGAAGATGAAGATTGTGGCGGCCTTGCGGTGTGGCAGCGGGAAGAACTCACGTCTGAGTGTTGATGGTGGAGACAGTGGCGCGATTTCGGAGCTTCGCGGCCGTCTTGCACTCCAGCAACGCGAGGAAGATGTTGGTTCCCATGGAGGAAGGTGGCAGTTGAAGATAGTGGCGGCGTGGATGGTATGCGAAGACGAGCACAATTGTTGTGCTGTGTTGGACTTGCGATGGTGGCGGAACGGCGCGGCGAGGTTGATCGTTGGTGGAGGACGATTTGGTGGTGCGATTGCGCGGCGAGGAAGAGAAAGAAGTTGGCCGGCGGCGAGGTTGGTACGGATCTGCGGCGTGGTGGTGGCACGATAGTGATGGTCCGTTGATGAGCTGGCGGCGGTTGATGGTGGCGGCCTGACCTGTATTCGCGGCGACTAGCGAGAATGGTGGTCGTGGAGGTTGCGGCAGCGGCGGAAGCGGAACGGCGGCTAGGGTTTCAGTAGGTGGAAGATGATGCTCATGTGTTAGGGCTGAGGTGTCATGGGTGGTGATGTGGCAAAACCTGATTGACCCACTGATTAGTGCAAGGATGACTGATGTGGCATCATCTGGACGGTTTGATATGTTAGTGGAGGATTTGGACACGTGGCAACATCTGATAGAGTTTGGCTTAGGAGGGGTATGGGTAAGGAAATTTAGGGGGTGTATTTAGAATAGGGTTACTATTTGGCTTAGTATTGGGTCTGTTTAAGAGAAGAGGGGTGTATATAGGGAAATGGGGAGGTGCAAGGGTAAAAGTTGTCTGTTTGGCCCATCTGTACATTATTTTCCAAATAAAACCTGATTTTGGGCCTTGAATTGCCATTTGGACCAATAAAACTTATATTCTCAGTTGCACAAATAAACATTAGAACATCCAAGAATAATTTATGCGCTAAAACTTACTTTTTACGTCTCTTTATTTCCCAAACCCAATAATTCCAATCATCACAAATTCACTTAAAATCAACCATTTAAACACAATTATCCCATCAAAATTTTAATTTTCAAACATAAATGTGGGCATAAATATGCACTCATCAATATGCATGTTTGGAAGTGATAAAGGCAATTTTGTTCTTGAGCCTCTCTAGCCAAATAAGCTTACCTTGTTTTGATCCTTTAATAACCCCTTTGAGCCTATGTGTTCTCATTTTCTTTGTTTTGAAGCTCATACACTAGCCATAAGTGAAAAACCATGATTACCTTAACCTTAGGGAATTTTGGAGCTTTGGAAGTGTTTTGGGAACAAGTGTGGTCTTCTTGCGGATTCTTATGAATTGGCTAGTTGGATCCTCTTCTTGTTTTTTTTTTCAAATATGATGTGTATCTTGTCTCTTACAATTGTGTCCTAAAGAGAGAGAAAATAAAAAGAGACAAGATTAGAAAAGAAAAAAAAAATAGAGAGAAATGAGAAAAATAAAAAAATTGTGTGAATAATGGAGTCAAGAAGAGGATTGAATTAGAGGTATTGGGTGTGATTTGATTGTATATTCACTTGTTCCCCATCGCTCCTCTATTCTTTTTGGTTTGTAGCTTCTCATCCATATGTTATCTGTAACATCCCAAAATATAGTGATAACCATAATCAGAATTAATTACATTAATCATTAAAACAGTGCAGTCTTTACAAAAAGATACGAGGTCCAAAACGTCGAACGGTTTAAAATACAAAATGTAATGTAGCCGACGGTATCCAAATTCTAAGACTAAACAAAATACTAAGGCTACCACATGTCGAGCACTCTAGGGCTCGACCTTAATCCCTACTTCAACCGGTTCAACATCTTCCGAAATTTCTTCTGCCAGCGCCTCTTCCAGCAGCTCACTTCCATCTGCTCCCATCCACATGGATGATCATCGCAAGGACAAGACGGACGTACAAAGACAATCGACAATACAAAGAAGAGAACACAGGGTAAGCTTATGTAATTTAATTCATACATTCAAGTATCAATTCAATCCAGTCAAACATACCAGAATGATTCAACATAAATAAATAAACAAATATCCAACAACTATTTCTAGACGGACCGTCCGAACTGTATGATCTGTGTAGCTACAGGCGTCCTTGCACCCGAGTGGTGTAGTAACTGGGATACACTCAACAGCTGCCACTCGAGGTTAGTCCGTTCTTACGTCGCCCATGTTAACTTATGGACTAAGGACCTCCTGCCATTCCCACACATGAACCACTCTCCTCTAAGTGAAGACGAGTGTCACGGAATATCAGGATGGACCAAGCCAGCATTAGCATGCCCACAGTCATACTTTACCAAATTCCACATTCAACATATGTGAGTCGTTCCTCCCTAGAACGCTCGTACAACATTCATAAACGTTTAATCATCCCATAAAATGTTCATCATTCAAAATCTTTCACTTTTATTTTCATTTTTGTCTTTCAGTCCGAGTATGTAAATAATTAAACTTTCAGCCCTCTTTATAACGAGGACAACCGTGAGGAACGAGACTGAAGAATTTACCCCGTTCCAGAATAAAGTAATACTGACTACCAGATAGATGAACGACCTGTATTAACACGGTGCTCGACACTGTCGGTCGACACAGATGAATGATATGTATTACAAGGGGGTTCGACACTGTCGGTCGACACAGATGAATGATCTGTATTTCAAGGGGGTTCGACACTGCTGGTCGACACAGATGAATGTTCTGTATTACAAGGGGGTTCGACACTGTCGGTCGACACAGATGAATGATTTGAATTACAAGGGTGCTCGACACTGTCGGTCGACACAGATGAATGATCTGAATTACAAGGGTGCTCGACACTGTCGGTCGACACAGATGAATGATCTGTATTACAAGGGGGTCGACACTGCTGTCGACACAGATGAATGTTCTGTATTACAAGGGGTCGCTGCTGGTCGACACAGATGAATGTTCTGTATTACAAGGGGGTTCGACACTGTCGGTCGACACAGATGAATGATCTGAATTACAAGGGTGCTCGACACTGTCGGTCGACACAGATGAATGATTTGTATTACAAGGGGGTTCGACACTGCTGGTCGACACAGATGAATGTTCTGTATTACAAGGGGGTTCGACACTATCGGTCGACACAGATGAATGATCTGAATTACAAGGGTGCTCTACACTGTCGGTCGACACAGATGAATGATTTGTATTACAAGGGGGTTCGACACTGCTGGTCGACACAGATGAATGTTCTGTATTACAAGGGGGTTCGACACTGTCGGTCGACACAGATGAATGATCTGAATTACAAGGGTGCTCGACACTGTCGGTCGACACAGATGAATGATCTGTATTACAAGGATGCTCGACACTGTCGGTCGACACAGATGAATGGTATGTATTTCGAGGGTGCTCGACACTATCGATCGACACAGATGGATGGTATGTATTTCGAGGGTGCTCGACACTGTCGATCGACACTGTCGATCGACACAGATGGATGATCTGTATTACAAAGATTTTTCAAGAAAAGAGTAAGAGCGCTTGGTGTAAGACCGAGCACTACCCAATACGATTACTATGTGTAAGATCGACCTTGCTCATTATGAGCTCTAAGTAAAAGACCTACATAGCTCACGCTCGACCAGAATCCTTCCCAAATGAAAGTTTTCCAATTCAAAGAAGTTTACTAGAACACCAAACGGTCGAGAACCGTTTAATGTCTGACACACGTTATCATAGGGAAGTTGATATTCAAGTTTCACTTACATTCTCTCGTTCCTAAGCATGTATATTTCGTATTCATACGTATCACTCATATCATACATTTCAACCAACATATATCATATTCATTCAGTAAAGCAACGTTCGACCATGCATACTCAATCGACATACATCTCATACATTCAGTTCATATCATGTTTACATACAACATACAAGTATAAATTAAATTACTAAGCTTCCCTTACCTGGATAGCAGTGTACGTCAAATAGTATAACTTGGACTTGCCTAAATATGGCTTTCTACCCTCCACGATCTTTCTTACGCTCTTCAACTAAGTCTAATCAAAAGAAACTCAGAGAACTCAGTTTATACCCTTGCATGCAACTGAATCTAAGTTTGCATGTAACAAGAAACGAGCGTCCAGAGTCGAGCGACTTACCGGTTACAGAACTTGGATTTGTTCGGTTCGGATTGAAGCTCACGGTGCCAGGAACGTTCCTACGGTTCTGAAACGTGATCGGAGAAGAAGGTGATGAGTTACAGTAAAGAGAAGGTGAGGGCTTCTAGAGAGAAGTTGGAGAAAACGAAAGGTTGGGTTCTGAGGAAGAAGATGAATGGTGCAGGTGAGAGAGAGAGTCTTCAAAAATTCTAGTTGTGTTAAACTCACGTTCGTTCGAACGAACGTCTCCCAAGTTGACACCTGCACACCAACTCTGAAATGGGAAGCTCCTCCCGCGACAGGTTGCGTGTGTGCATGCAGTGTTTGGTACGTTTTTAATGTTTCAGAGAAATGATGGGCGCGGCTTTTCCGTGTACGACAGAGAGGGAGGGGATCAGATTAGGTAGTGGGTTTTAATTGTCTGAGTAGTGACGTGGACTGCACTGCAGGTAGGTTTTAATGCTTTTAAATTTGATTTGACTTAAGTTGCAGTGTTAATTATCTAGGGTCTCACATTCTCCCTATCTACAAAAATATTCGTCCTCGAAAATTAAAAATTTTACCCGTAAACAAGTGTGGATACAAGTCCCTCATAGCATTCTCCACTTCCCACGTTGAATCACCAGTCTTCGCGTCCCACACCATCTTGACTAGACGAACGTCCTTTCCTTGATATAGCTTGGTGCGGCTGTCTTCCACACGTACTGGTCGCAACTCTAGTGTTCAGTCGTGGCGTAGAGGAACGTCTTCCAATTCCAAGATATGAGAAGGGTTGGCTATTATTTCTGGAGTTGGGAAACGTGGAACACTGGATGTAGATTTGATAGTTGAACGACATTGCTATCTCGTACGCAACTGACTCGACTTTCCTTAATATTTGGTAAGACTAAACGAATTTGGGAAACAGTTTCTTAAGACGACAGCTTTAGCAAATTTTTCAACGTTGACGGGTTTCAACAAAAATTAACGGTTACATTTGGGTAATGGCTGACTGGTCATGGGTAGATAGTAGCTTCAGAAGAATTCTGAAATAAGGAAAAGATTGATAACATTTAAACAAAGAGATAAAGGTTTTGAAGGGTTAACCGATCGGTAACATAAGTACCGAACGGGAGAAATTACTATTTGGAAGAGTCACAAGTCTTCCAAGCGGAAAAATTTTAATATGGAAGTTTCTCACTTATTTGATTAGAGTGTGACACAGAGAAACAGAAGAAATCAGAAAAATGGAGGAGAGAAAACACATAACGAGTAATATGAATATCAAGGAAAAATTATTATTGAAAACTAAGACAGTTACAATATTTATATAGCTAATCCAAGTGAAGGACAAAAATGACGAACGTTAGATAAATAATGAAAAATAAAGAACGAACGATAAAGAATGAACGAAATGAAAAGAGCGAATGATAAGGAACAAATCAATAAGGAACGAACGAAAAGGATCAAACGATAAGGAACGAATGAATTCGAGCAGTCAAAAGACACGAACGTTCGTTCATAATCGAACGATAAAGAACTATCGAAACCTAGTAGCCCAAAAGATTTGAACGTTCGTTCATAACCGAACGCTCAAAGGGAGAGAATGTTTGGCCATAATTGATCAGACAAAACCAAACGATTTACAACAAGAAACTAAATAAATATAATTTGAAGTAGAGTATCAAATATTTTAGGTTTAGAGTAGGTAATGAATTTCTTGGTTAGCGTAGAAAAAGAAGAATTCTTAGAGATCGATTACTAGGATTTTCTTCTTTATCTATACTAAAGATAATTCTTATCTCTGACCCCTATTTGATTCAAAATGCGTGCACACGTATAAGTCTTTTAAATTTTTGGCTTGTCCTATCCGCCTGGCCGTTAGTCTGGGATAATAAGTTGAACGAATTTTCAACTGGTTGTCCACCTCTTCGCAATGGACGTCAAAATTGAGAGGTAGGTGAGTATCCCCATCCAAATCATTACAATACAGCGTTCCTAGCCACCGAACCACTTCCTCGTTGTAGTGTTGACTCAATCCTTATAATTTACTTCTCAATTAATAATCACCACGCTTCCGCTGCACCACTCTGATTCATCCTTAGCAAGATTTGCATGTACTTAAATCAGAACGCGCGGCTCTGAACTACTTCAGCTAGTCCTTCTTCAGATCCGCCAACTCAGTTGAAACTTGTCCCATAAGGAAGGGACACCATCCTCATGCTGAAGAGATAACTCAAAAGTACTCTTTATGAAACACGTCCCAAACGCCCCTCATTGTCGTTCAATGTATACCACTTGATGCCGAACGGTTCATACCACAAGAAAAAGATGAGCAAGTTACATGCTATCTACTAGGAATAACTTCCAAGTGAGATAACGCCAAAAAGTAACACGCTCACCTCGATATTACGGAACATCTAACTTACGGATATAGAAAAGAACGAGAGTTTTGTACCGAACGCCAAATCAATTGGTTTGAAACGTCAAAAGTATCAAACCGAACGATAAATCCCTTTGTAACGAATCGGTCAAGAATGGAAGTAAGAAAGAGATAGTAACAACTCACGCACTGAGGATTTGTATTCCACTGATCTTCAATTAGCTTTACAAGTACAAAGATTTAGTATTTTTAAAACTGAAAAGCAACCATCAAGGACAGTTAAACAAAACTGTTTGGTCGAACAAAAATATCAGACGCTCGTCTTGACTTCGAACATTACTACCTATAACTCTGACATTCGGCTTTTTACTCTAAGATCTACCATCTTCCTTTGGTCGAGATCTCCCAGCAAGTAGCGATCGTGAACTAACTTTTCTGCTCAGTAAGCATTCTTGTTCGCGATAACTCTTCATTATAACCCGTTTACACTACCTGCATCCCTCCATGTTAGGATCGACCGTCCACAGATGATGTCCTCCGCAGTTTAAAACAACTTACTAACCTTGTTGTCCTGAAATACCGAACGGTACAAATGATTGAAAAAATCTTCCTAGAACCGTATCTCCATACACCTTCGTCCTCCGTCTCTTAGTGATTGCATCTGCTGACTTTCTACTTCCGCCTTCTGTAAATACGCTCGCTATATCAATCAAAACTGGAAACTTCTGAGTACACGTACTCTTGATCATCAACTTAACCTCACTCCTTACTCGTTCGCAAACTTTCTACACTGCCCTTCTTTATCCATTTTCTCAGTATGAGACCTCATAATATGTTTAAATCGATCGGCATATCCGTACAACGTCAAGTTCCCTTGGACCCATTCCAGAAACTCCATTTTCCTTCGCAACCGAACGTTGTTGGGAAAAATCTAAGTAAAGCTTTTGCTTAACTAATTCCTATGAGAGAAATGTACCATTACTCCACCAATGATTTGTTCCCCAGTCATCAAATACCCTGAATGATTAAACTGGCTCTCGTTAAGACACTTCTTAGTATTGGTGATTCTCTCCACACCTTTGAACCACTGGTCGTCCTTATCCAGACTGCACTTCCCACTGTACTCAACCGGGATGAACTAGCAAAGAATCTTCTAAGCTCCACTCTTGGTGATGAAGAGTATAAGAAAGATACGCCTCAGCTGTAGTTCCATTCTCAATTATCAAATGCACATGTTGCTGCGGGGACTTCTCTGCTGAAACCCGAGCGCTTCCCAAATGCTAAAGGCCTGAACTAAAGCGACGTCCTGTTGCTGCATATCTGTGATTCTTCATTCCATCAATGTCGTGGGGTTAAGCGCATCCATAATCGCAGATGAGAGAGAAAGAGACCTAAATGTCCTCTTCCAATCATACAGGAAGAAATAACCATCGGTCTAATTCAAGGAAACAATGATACTATCAAAACCTAACGCTGACTACAGCTAGAAGCCAAATCAGCTTATTCAATGAGACAGTGCATGATCGGACGGTTCAATTAATAGAACGTTCGGTCACTAGCAAGTCAGCACGAGACCATACGGTCAACAGGAAACCAAACTATACTAACGAACGTTGAGCACACAGCAAAAACATGGTGTACTCATAACCTACAGTGTCCTTTAAGAGAACAAAACTGCTCTGATACCACTAATGTAACATCCCAAAATATAGTGATAACCATAATCAGAATTAATTACATTAATCATTAAAACAGTGCAGTCTTTACAAAAAGATACGAGGTCCAAAACGTCGAACGGTTTAAAATACAAAATGTAATGTAGCCGACGGTATCCAAATTCTAAGACTAAACAAAATACTAAGGCTACCACATGTCGAGCACTCTAGGGCTCGACCTTAATCCCTACTTCAACCGGTTCAACATCTTCCGAAATTTCTTCTGCCAGCGCCTCTTCCAGCAGCTCACTTCCATCTGCTCCCATCCACATGGATGATCATCGCAAGGACAAGACGGACGTACAAAGACAATCGACAATACAAAGAAGAGAACACAGGGTAAGCTTATGTAATTTAATTCATACATTCAAGTATCAATTCAATCCAGTCAAACATACCAGAATGATTCAACATAAATAAATAAACAAATATCCAACAACTATTTCTAGACGGACCGTCCGGACTGTATGATCTGTGTAGCTACAGGCGTCCTTGCACCCGAGTGGTGTAGTAACTGGGATACACTCAACAGCTGCCACTCGAGGTTAGTCCGTTCTTACGTCGCCCATGTTAACTTATGGACTAAGGACCTCCTGCCATTCCCACACATGAACCACTCTCCTCTAAGTGAAGACGAGTGTCACGGAATATCAGGATGGACCAAGCCAGCATTAGCATGCCCACAGTCATACTTTACCAAATTCCACATTCAACATATGTGAGTCGTTCCTCCCTGGAACGCTCGTACAACATTCATAAACGTTTAATCATCCCATAAAATGTTCATCATTCAAAATCTTTCACTTTTATTTTCATTTTTGTCTTTCAGTCCGAGTATGTAAATAATTAAACTTTCAGCCCTCTTTATAACGAGGACAACCGTGAGGAACGAGACTGAAGAATTTACCCCGTTCCAGAATAAAGTAATACTGACTACCAGATAGATGAACGACCTGTATTAACACGGTGCTCGACACTGTCGGTCGACACAGATGAATGATCTGTATTACAAGGGGGTTCGACACTGTCGGTCGACACAGATGAATGATCTGTATTTCAAGGGGGTTCGACACTGCTGGTCGACACAGATGAATGTTCTGTATTACAAGGGGGTTCGACACTGTCGGTCGACACAGATGAATGATTTGAATTACAAGGGTGCTCGACACTGTCGGTCGACACAGATGAATGATCTGAATTACAAGGGTGCTCGACACTGTCGGTCGACACAGATGAATGATCTGTATTACAAGGGGGTTCGACACTGCTGGTCGACACAGATGAATGTTCTGTATTACAAGGGGGTTCGACACTGTCGGTCGACACAGATGAATGATCTGAATTACAAGGGTGCTCGACACTGTCGGTCGACACAGATGAATGATTTGTATTACAAGGGGGTTCGACACTGCTGGTCGACACAGATGAATGTTCTGTATTACAAGGGGGTTCGACACTGTCGGTCGACACAGATGAATGATCTGAATTACAAGGGTGCTCTACACTGTCGGTCGACACAGATGAATGATTTGTATTACAAGGGGGTTCGACACTGCTGGTCGACACAGATGAATGTTCTGTATTACAAGGGGGTTCGACACTGTCGGTCGACACAGATGAATGATGTGAATTACAAGGGTGCTCGACACTGTCGGTCGACACAGATGAATGATCTGTATTACAAGGATGCTCGACACTGTCGGTCGACACAGATGAATGGTATGTATTTCGAGGGTGCTCGACACTGTCGATCGACACAGATGGATGGTATGTATTTCGAGGGTGCTCGACACTGTCGATCGACACAGATGGATGATCTGTATTACAAAGATTTTTCAAGAAAAGAGTAAGAGCGCTTGGTGTAAGACCGAGCACTACCCAATACGATTACTATGTGTAAGATCGACCTTGCTCATTATGAGCTCTAAGTAAAAGACCTACATAGCTCACGCTCGACCAGAATCCTTCCCAAATGAAAGTTTTCCAATTCAAAGAAGTTTACTAGAACACCAAACGGTCGAGAACCGTTTAATGTCTGACACACGTTATCATAGGGAAGTTGATATTCAAGTTTCACTTACATTCTCTTGTTCCTAAGCATGTATATTTCGTATTCATACGTATCACTCATATCATACATTTCAACCAACATATATCATATTCATTCAGTAAAGCAACGTTCGACCATGCATACTCAATCGACATACATCTCATACATTCAGTTCATATCATGTTTACATACAACATACAAGTATAAATTAAATTACTAAGCTTCCCTTACCTGGATAGCAGTGTACGTCAAATAGTATAACTTGGACTTGCCTAAATATGGCTTTCTACCCTCCACGATCTTTCTTACGCTCTTCAACTAAGTCTAATCAAAAGAAACTCAGAGAACTCAGTTTATACCCTTGCATGCAATGAATCTAAGTTTGCATGTAACAAGAAACGAGCGTCCAGAGTCGAGCGACTTACCGGTTACAGAACTTGGATTTGTTCGGTTCGGATTGAAGCTCACGGTGCCAGGAACGTTCCTACGGTTCTGAAACGTGATCGGAGAAGAAGGTGATGAGTTACAGTAAAGAGAAGGTGAGGGCTTCTAGAGAAGTTGGAAGTTGGAGGGAAAACGAAAGGTTGGGTTCTGAGGAAGAAGATGAATGGTGCAGGTGAGAGAGAGAGTCTTCAAAAATTCTAGTTGTGTTAAACTCACGTTCGTTCGAACGAACGTCTCCCAAGTTGACACCTGCACACCAACTCTGAAATGGGAAGCTCCTCCCGCGACAGGTTGCGTGTGTGCATGCAGTGTTTGGTACGTTTTTAATGTTTCAGAGAAATGATGGGCGCGGCTTTTCCGTGTACGACAGAGAGGGAGGGGATCAGATTAGGTAGTGGGTTTTAATTGTCTGAGTAGTGACGTGGACTGCACTGCAGGTAGGTTTTAATGCTTTTAAATTTGATTTGACTTAAGTTGCAGTGTTAATTATCTAGGGTCTCACATTATCCTCCCTTGTCCTTGGCCCCATTTCATCCATAAAAGACCTTTTGATTTGAACATGCATATGTTTTGAGTGTAGATATTACAAGCTTGCCAAGTCTGTTCATTGCTTGCTTTCTTGAGTACGTTGAGTTGAAATTCATTATCCTAGGCACATGAGAGAAAGAGTGACAGTGCATTTGTGAGGTTATGTTGCTTTTGATTCACCTCTTGAGCTGATTGATTATGTTGCCATGTTTTGGAATTGCTTGAATGACTACCATGAGTATCTGTTTCCCCTCTGATTATTTGTGTGTTGGATGTTGTCTACTCCTTTTCTTTTTCCAGAATCATTGAGGATTGTGTAAATCTGCTTTGTGTCTTTGGTGTCTTTTTCTTTTTGTTTCCTAAAGATTGTGTCACTCTCTTGATGTATTTAGAATTGTTCCTTATTTTGCGTCTTGGTTTTGCCTAATAGTGCAAAAGACTAAGTGTGGTCTATTTTGATGAGTCATTATTTTCTACTATTCACTTAGCTTTGCGCACCCAATTGTATTAGTGAATTGTGCTTAATTCTTGGGAGCTTCTTCTTCTTCCTCCCCCCTTTTGGGAGGTTTAGGTTTCGCTTACTTTTTCATTTCTACCTTCATGTATTGAATCCTTTTCATTTTAAATACAATTTCATTTTAATTTTTACAGCACTGATGTCTAATGTTCTTGAATCTGAATTTTCATTCATGCATTGCCATTTCATTTCCAATACCATTTTGATATTTCGTTTGCATTTTGTGTTCTTCAGCGATTTCCAATTGTGTTTTGAAGTGTGTTTTCTGGTGTACATTTAGTTTTTGCATTAACTTTCGTTTTCTGCCATTATTTCGTCTCCTACAAGTTAGTTCTTGTTAGTAGCGTTTGATTCTGTTCGCATTTTGATTCTTCACAATTTACTGCTTCTACAATTGCTATAGACCGTTCGGTTTTAAATTAATATCGTTCGGTCTCTAACATGCTTCACTGTTAGAGACCGTTCGACTTTCTTTGCATTCAATTGTTTAGTTTTTAATCTCATTTCCATTCGGTCTTGCTTTAATACCGTTCGGGTATGTTGTGTTTTAATTCATATTCTTGCTTTGATTTCGTTCAGCCTTCGTCTTTGCTTACTTTAATACCATTCGGTCTGTTAGGACCGAACGACCCCTTGTCCTTTTCAGTTTGCTTTTATCGTTCGGTCAGTGTAGAACCGTTCGACTTTTACTTGTGCGTTTCAGTTTTACTTTTACCGTTCGGTTTGTGCTTATACCGTTCTGTTGTCTTGTGTTTTAACTCATTTCAATTGTTTTGCTTAAATATCGTTCAGTCTGAATGTTAGAACATAGTCACTTGTAGGACCGTTCGGTATTCTTGTTTTCCACATCTCTTTCAGCGTTTTTAATTATGTTTGGTTGTCTTCAATTTCCAGTTTTAATTTATTTTAATTTTTCTTGCAAAAACACTTTCAAAACCCCCTTCCCCCAATGCGTGTTTGACCTAAGTCTCAAACCACATTTGGTCCTTGAGAGACGACCTAGGAGTCACTTCCTAGTCTATACTGTATTTTAATTGTAGATCAAATTTGTATGCGGTGCGACCTCCATTAGTAAACCATCCATTGGGAACATATTCTTCGAGATTTTTCTCTAACCCGAGGAAATGCTCAATCACAATCCGAATTTCCATTGCATTTTTTTTTTAGATGAACAACAAAAGGAAAGAGCCTGATTGTGTTTTCTTTCTTTGAATTTCCAAGTAAGCGTAATATAAGTTCTATATAGAGTTTGATTTGGTTGTAAAAGCTATGTAGTTAGAAATGGTGCACTTAACGAGGTAATGTATGTCATTGAGTTTGTATTATTCATTATTTAGTATTTTTTCTTTTTCTATTTTTATTGAACAACTCCTCCTATGTCTTCTTATAGAAGCTTTAACATATTTGGTCACACTAAAGTGGTGTCTCTTGTGCCACCTCATCAAATTTTAATATGATGTTAGAATTTTAGATTAATATTTATTCCCTGTTTTATAGAAATTGTTTTCTTTTATTTTTTATTTTTACATAATGTGGTCTCAATATTTTATTAAAAAAAGTCAATGTGATCTTTTTTTTTCGTTTGATCAACCTTAACATAGTTAAGGATGATAATAGAATGATGTGGATATTTTCCCTCTTGAAGAAATATAAATATATCACTTTGTCAAATTATCACATTCTAACAATGTTCATGCAGATAAAAAAAACGACATTGACTTTTTGGAATGAATAATGAGACCACAGTGAGACCACTACGAGTAAAAAATATTAAACGAAAATATTGAACCAATATTACAAATATTGAGAGCAAAAGAGGATTGTACCTAAAATTTATGGATGTCTAAACCTAGAATCCATTGAATAAAATGACGATGAAAAGATTTCTTAAGAAAAAGTGAAGACACAAATGCATGATTTTAGCAAGTTTAATGTTATGGCTGCATAACTCATGAATTGTTGTTACATCTTGATTAAAGGTAGTAAAACAGTCTAGCTTAGCCTATTTTAGTCCAGTCCTTCACTTAATAAAAACGAGTTGAGTCAGGCTAGTCTATTACAAAAAGCGGGTTAGAAATTAGAACCTGCCCCACCACAAAGCGGGTTAGTCTACCACTTTTTTAAAAAAATATTTTAAAAATTTGTTTATATATATACTTATAAATAAATATTTAATCATATAAATATTTTCTAAGTTTTAATTGAATGATTGATATTTTTAATTGGATAAATTAAAATAATTACTACATTTATATATTAAATTAGTCTATTATAATTAATAATTGAAACTTAATTTGTAAGCGTTAAGGATTTAAATTATAATAGTAATAGTATTTCATATTTACAATTTTACAAAAATAAAATATATAAAATTTAATCTTTTTAATTAGTTATTTTATTTATTAATTTTAAAAAATTAAAAACAAACTTAGTCAACTGATCAGGAATGGATTGACTGACTTTTTATCCATCAATTTGACGAATTAGACAGGTCGGACCAAAACGGAATGGTGGGTTGAAAATTTAAACCCGATCCACCCCGTTTTGGCACGTTGACCCATAAACAATAACCTATTTTGAAAGTCCTAATCTTGTCAACTCCGAAACCATTATGTACTTTGATTTGTATTTTATATTTGTTATGGTTTAATTTAATCTCGATCTCATGTTCCTCAACTATACTAAATAAGATAGGAAAAGATTATGGTTGAATATGCATCTTTTATTTATAGAAACTCCTGATAGAGAAGGAAACAATGGAGAGACAAGATTTGCACCCTTGACATCACAAAGGTTTCTCTTGGTTCTGATGAGTTATGTGGTCGACCACAAAGACAAAAAACTGAAAAATTAAAACCCAAAGGTGTTAGGAACTCTTATATACATTGTGGGGAGCTTCCAATTAACAATATAATAACTGTATGTTTCTGTGAAATTTTGACTCACCTTTGACCTTCCAATTTGATAAGTTAGACAGGCTAAACCAAAACTAGTTTGTGATTTAAAATTCCAACTTGACACACTACATTTTGACAGGCTGGCCCATGAGCAACAATTTGACACCCCTTTCCTTGTTGTTAACTCCAGAACTACCATTCTCTCTTATGTACTTTAATTCGTTTTGGTATATGTTATGGTTTAATTTAATCTTCATCTCAAACTTCTTAACTATACTTATAAAAAAAATAAAAAAATAACTAGTTATAGCTTAATATTCATTTTTTATTTGTAGAAACTCCTTATGGAGACACGGGATTTTCACCATTGAAATCACAAAGGTTTCTCTTTCTCATGATGAGTTATTGATTGTGGTCAACCACAAGGACAAGAAATTGAATAAATAAAAACCAAGATGTGGAAACTCTTATATATACTGTGGGAGCATCCAATTAACAATATAATAACTTTTTGTTTTTGTGAAACTTCTTCACATTAAGCTGACATGTGATCATAACAAATTAATCCTATATACATTGTTTATCCTTCTTATTTAAGTCTACTTATATTTTTAATATTTATCACGAATGCTAAAATGATTAAAAAGTGTTAAGGATCAAAGAGCTCCTGTCCAAAAATTTAGTTCATGTAAATTCCAACGCTGAACTACTTAAAACATTTAACCAAAAAATGTTCATTACTAGACTCCCAATAGCCATTATTTTACGCAATGATTCCCATTACTTATATACAATACAAGTTGTGTAACGCACAACTTGATAGTTCTAATTACCACAAAATTTGAATAATCCACTGTTTGTTCCAAGCAATCATCATGTTGAACGTGGTGGATTCAGACTTTGTTTCCACAATTGCCACAATATCTCTTTAAACCAGACAAATACAGCAGGTATGGACAGTAGACACATCAGAATGACACCACGGACTGTGGATGAGTTGAAGATTGCAGCTGAGATAGTGCAGTATCACTTTCTTCGTTTTCGTCAAAAGGCATTGATTTTCCACATGCATCCTTCCTGTGAATCAAAATAAGAAATTGATAGGAAGTTATAAATCACAATTAATTATTTAAAAGAAAATAGCAAGCCTGCTATTAATTGCTCATACAAGTGAATATAGTTCAAGCAAAAAGCAAACCTTAAATAGGAATGCATACCTTTGAGTGATGACACTCTCCTCAGATAATGCCTTTTCCAACCTCTCTTCAAATGGCGTTGCATGCCAATTCACTTTCTGATCCTGAAAATCAATCAGTAAACATTAGATGCAGATGCAATATAGAGAGAGAAAAAACTCGCCTAGGAAATAATGATTACAAGTCATACTTCTTTATACTTATTGGTTGAATTTGGTATGCCGTTACCATCCCACCACTTAGGAGGAGGAGCTTGAGAATCCTCATTCTCGTTCCAGTGAGCTGCAACCATTCCAATGATAGGCCTGTCGACAGGTGATTTCCGGACATGATTATAAGCAATCTGCATTCTCCTGTTTCTCTCTTCCAGAATGACAGCCGCAGGCTTCAACCAAGAAGATAAGCTTTCCTCCACTTTACATTCATCTTCACAAGAAATTTTCTTTAACCCTTTTTCTGGTGTTAAAGTTGTAATTTCAGAACATTCAACTGATTCACTCAGCTTCCTTGAATCTTGGGTATGACCATCTTCCTCAAGTATCATCTGAGAGACTTCATCATCAGGGTTGTTAATAGGATACACAAACTGGGACTTAAGTCTAGGCCTGACATTTTGCAAGTCTTCTTTTGTTGTAGGGTAAACAGTTCCAGGAGTTTGCATCTCGTCAGATAGCTTCATTGGGGTGGGATAAGGTGATGGTTTATAGGCACTCTCATTGTTTGTGGAATCTATTTTCTTCATTTGTGGTCTGCCATAATCAGACAAGTCACAGGACGATAAATCAGCCTCACATTCAAAACGTACAGACTTGTTTCTCTTAGTGTATGTGGCTGATGGCCAAGGTGAAACAGAAGCTGTATTTTCATTCTTATCCAAACTGTAAAGACTCCCTGTTCTATTTCCTTCCGTAGAATCGAGGGAGGCACACTGACTGCTTTGTGCATTGGAGATACAGCTGTAAATTAAACGAAATTCACATACAGTAAGGTTTTATGTAATTTTCAGGTATGACCCACAACACGTGTACATTCAATGAAAATCTCAAAAAAGTTCGTTGAAAGAAATCTAAGATGAAATGAGAGATCATCATATTTTATAACAACTCTTAATAAAGAACAAAATTTAATTTCGTGAGACCGTTTAATAATAATGGCCTGCAGCGTCAGTTGACAAGGCGGCTTTCCCATTGATCTAAGAGTGAGGAACAGAATATCCACCTCCAATGAAATTGACTAAAATGTTACATGCTCACACCCATGATACAACATTCCCATTAAAAAAGTCTAAAATGGAAAAAATAAGAATCAATTTCATCATTTTTCGGAGACCCTTATTAACCGACAAATTTTCTTATATGTTTTAATGGTTCTGAGCTGCAGTTGATTCCCGTTGCCTTAAGAGTAAGGAACAGAATATCCACTATGACACGACAAAAATATTAACATTAATTACTATTCGAGCATGAAAAAGATTCAATACAAAGACACAATAACCTGCTTGGCGTTTGCTCAAAACAATTAGTTCGCTTCTCCCCTTCCTCACAACATTTTACAGGAGTTGAGGGATTGAAAGGTCGACTCTCATGGTGGACTTTCTCAAAAGCGATCCTAGCCCCAGCTTTAAGAAACTTGGCCTGCAGAACAAGTTCATCCAATCATATAAGGAAATTTTACAAAGCATATATAAAAATGCACCCATCTAATGCGACAGATAAAATACGAACAAACTTAAAGCTTCAAAAAAGTGTTTTTACACAATTCCTGTATAATGAAAACACAGTTCACTCAAGATAGACCGAATTTAACCAGTAAGAATTTAGAAATAAATTTACAGTAAAATTCTATCAAGACTCTGTTATTTTTCCGCCAGTAAGGCAGTGATCATCTTAGCAGATCTAGTGGCTAATATTACTAAGATTCATGTGCCTGAAACTGCATATATTAGCAAGTATATATAAAGGGGATAACTAGTTATATCAGGATTACATCATGAAACTAACACAATGATATTGTAACATCATTGTCAGAAAATTGTTACGTTCATCACAAATATAATCAAGAGCGTTGATCAGAAGAGAATGATCCAGTGGAAAATAACCCAACACTATCCACTATTTTTTCATTGAATAAATTCATTCTGGTTTATTGAAGAACAACAAAGCTCATGGTGCGTGGCCACAATGTTTCTTTCATTATATATAATTAGACATGACTAAAGGTTCAAAACTTCAAAATTAGTAAATCCCTTAGTAAAATATCAAGACCATAAGAAGGTTTTCATAAGTCACCTTGCTATGAAAATCTTGAAGTAGAAGAAATAAATATTGCAACGCCAATGCTTTCCAAAATACAATGGAGACTAGCAGTGCGACACACTAACCATAGTTACCAAAGGAACTATGTCAAAGCATTTCAGGCTATTCCACAAGTTAGAGCTGGCACTGCCTACCACAAACATAACTATACTGAAATCAATGTTAAACCTCATTTCACTTCAACTAAAACTACATAATTTAAAGTTTACTCCGTGGCATCAGCAATCCAATTATCCATATTAAAACCTCAATAAAAACATTGTAAAATCAATAGAAGAAACAAAGAAGTTAGGATGCAATTGGATAAAACAATTCCGTGTTTAAGTTCCTCCCAGTTCCTTCACAAAGTCGAAAATGCCAGCTTTGTCTCCTAATTCTCATCATTTTCAAATAGTTTTTAAGAATCTCTGCTTATTAAGTTATAATTTAATTGTTTATTAGGCTTTTGTGACAAATGACACTTGCTTCCTTCACCTTGTTCTCAATGCACTTCATTCATCTATAAAAAAAAATGCAATAAAGTCCCAAAAAACCACATGGTTCTCAACTAAAACAAAGTCAAACACCTCTCTTTTCCCTCACAAACATTAACAAAATGTTCGAACACTGGACAACTCCAAATTTCAAAAGACAACAAACAACAAACAAAACTAGAAAACTCATAATCACACAACAAACAATCGCAGCTATATCAACACTAACGAAAGAAACCCACCTCACAGTCACCTTTCTGAGATCGCACTTCAAAATCCTTCACATCATCACGGACAACAGAGTCTTCTCTCTCTTTTCAAAATAAAAATCACAGAATTGGTAAACACATTCAAACAGAAGAAAAACAAACAATAACAGCGCAAAATTAAAATTCACCTTCACAGAGAAACAAAGTGGATAACTGATTTCGAGAGACAGCAACATCCTGGTAGACACAGAAAAATAAAAACCTCACACATCGAAAAACAACAACAAATTAGAACTCAAACTACACAAAACTCTCACAAAATCAGAAGAATTACTCAACGACGGTTTGAGCTTTGCTTCTGCAAAGCGAACAAAGCAGCAGAAAATCGAAATCAAAAATAAAAATTACAAAATTATAAAAAACCAGTGGAGAACAGTAGTTTTTTACGTCGGGTTTGTGTTTGCCGGAACGAGAAGAAGGCACTGTGGTGGTTGTGGCGGTGGCGGAGTCGCGAGCTCTGAAGCAAGCGAAGAAGCAACCCATAGCTGAGGTTCGGGAGAAGGATCAGAAAACGAACCTCGGTGTCGAACCTAAAGAACAGCAGCAGCAACACTACTCAGAGCGTGTCATTGAAGAGGACTCGGAGCAGGTAAGGGAACGCTACATTTTTATTTTTATTATTTATTATTTTTCATTTTTATTTTTATTTTATTTCTGAAAAAAAAAAAAAAAGTGAGGTGCGAGTGCGAACTCGATTTTGAAATTTGAACTAACGAAGGGGGAGGGAATGAATGAACGCGTGCACTGTGTGATTCACACGCTTAAGGTTATGGCATGGCGAGAACTCGCTTGGATACTGAAACACGTGGCTCATGTGGCGCGTATGATGGAGTGGCGAGTGGGATAAGGTATGAGAGTGCTGAATGTTTGTGTTTTTAGTGTCTGTGTATTGAATAAGAATGTTCTTTGGAAGGAAATTGTAATCATTTTAATCAACATGGAATCTCCCAGGTAGATCTTGCTGATTGGGGTTAGTGGTAACGTAATATTAAGGGTAAAATGTAATTATAGTTATTGGTTAAAATAAATATTTTAGGAATAATATGAAATTTAAAATTTTTTCTTAACTCAATATAACTCGAATTTGTGATTCTAATTAAATAAAAAAAAACTAATTAGTCTTACCATTAATCTTGGAAGAAGTTCAAGTCTCTAACATTTAGTATAATTATAACTTTTATTAATATAAAATTTAATATTTTATATATTTTATTGTCATACATTTTATATATATATATATATATATATATATATATATATATATATATATATATATATATATATATATATATATATATATACACTGTGAGAATCAAGTAATTGGAGTAGTTAAGTGTAGGCTGGGACGAGCGTTTATTATTAAAATAAGTTTGATATATAAATCAAATTTTCAAAAGCTTCGTTCATTTTCTCTGATACATTTATCTCAAAACTTCTATTCTCTTTTTTTCTCCTTCTCTCTAAAGTTCTTCAATCTCACTTCATCTGACCGTGTATAAGTAATATGGAAGACAAGAGCTTTTTGTTTCACCGATAGGTGTAGTGATTAGAGCTAGTAAGTTTCATTCCTTTAATTATTGTGAATTTCTGGAATTTCTGGCACATGCAAGTAAACTTTGTTGTTTACATGTGTTCATCAGTGATGAAGAGAATAAAAGGATGATAAGAAGCATGGCTAAAGGAAATCATTTTAGTTCTTGTCTTCTTTACACATTTGTAAAAAAAAGTAGAATAGGTTCATAGGCGTGTATTTTCCTCCTTATTTTCTTTTTGTTAGTTCTAGTTGAATAAATGCTTATAAACCATTATTTTCCTTTTAGCACAAGCAATGTGGGACTTCCCATGGCTTGGTCTTAAAAGAAAAGAAGAGAAAGTAGGTGTCTTAGCTTGTAGCGCAAGGTAGCATAGCTAGTTTTCATTTTTTGAACTTTAGGAGAACAAGGTAGCTTACATACCCTTTTCGAATAAGAGAACTAAGCAATGTGAGACTCCAAGCACCTAAGGGATGTGCTAAAGCTGCATGGCCAGACCTTGGAGCCTTCCAAGTCCCACATTGCTTGAAACTCTTCACCAAACTCACTCCAAAAGCTATATAAGAAGCCTAGGGGGTCTCCTTTGTACTTACCTTCGAAATCAATGAAATTTTGAGTTGAATTGCAATCTTGCATTCTTCTTAGAGATAGTTTTATGTCTCTTTAGTCCAATTTGGCAGACCTTATCTTGATGTAAAGTCAAGTGGCGGTCCTTCCTCGATACTTATCTTGGAGTCCTCTCTCAAGTGGTGTGTCATCCAGTCATAAGTTTCCTTTATCTTTCTCTTATCCACTTTTATTTTCCATTCATTCTTTCAATTGTCATTAGTATACTTCTCTCTAGGCATGCACTTCCATATCATAAGGGAAGCTAGTTAATTTAATTATTTTGTTGATGAAGTATAAAAACATTGTTTGATGATTTTGCATGTGGGTGAAATTGAATGTTTGGGTGTTCGACTTTGGTTGTTTAACATGTTAAATACTGTGATTGTTGAGTTGTAGATTATACATACTTTGGAGTGAATTCTAGGTTGAGAAAAATATTCAGTTTTGGTAAATTCTAGTGTGTATTTCATTCTGTAGAAGTTTTGCAGAATTATGCAGAAAATCGAGCATTCGTTGTTGACCGCTCGGTCAGGTTCAGGTACTTGGTAGGTAGTATTCAGTTTCGTAGTAGTATTCGGTCTTAGAGTTGCTCGGTTTCGTGCTGACGTTCGTTTTCGGCCTTGCCAATATTCGGTTTGCTATTAGCGTTCGTTAATGGTCGTACTCGGTTCTGTATTATCGTTCAATTTAGTAGTGCTAGATTTCTTATAAGCATTAGGTTTTGTATTCCTGTTTGGTCTTAGTAGTGTTCGGTTTGGTATTCGTGTTTGGTCTTAGAAGTACTTGATGTTGTATTAGTGTTCGGTCTGAGTAGGACTCATGTGTTATTTTAACGTTTGGTTTTAGTAGTATTCGGTTTAGTCATAACGTTCGGTTTCATACTAGTATTTGGTTTAGCTAGAGTTCGGTCTTGTACTGGTGGTCGATTGTTCTAGCGTTCGGCCCTTCAACTGCTTTAGGCGCTTGTTCGAGCATTGCTCGTTAAAGGACTGTTTCAATCATGATCAAGTGTTGTGAGGGTTTTACCGTTCGGTCTTATGCATTGGTTAGGTTGAGTTTTCCCGTTCGGTCGTACTCAAAGGTTGTGTTGTCTGTTTGGTTTTGTTCTATGAAATCTTATTTGGTCTTTAACTGTTGATTTCATTGCTTGGTTCAGATTGATTATTAGAGTTGTATTGATATATCTTGTATGATAAATTTGTATTAATATTCAAATAAAGTATGATGTTTCAACTGGTATGAAAGAGAATTCCAAGGAGAAATGTCTTAGTGATCGGTTAAGCAAGGTGGTGGTATAGTATGAATATGGATAGCGAAATCTATGACGTTCATCCTGACATTCTAATGATTACCAAGTCTCAAGTAAAGATGGGTAAGTCATGTCGTAAGAATAGTAGGAGGCCCTAGCCGAGCGGGGGTCCTACGGTGAGTGATAACGGGTTAACCTCGTGTGGCAGCTGATGGGTTTCCAATTACTACACCCACGAGTGCACGAACGACCAAAGCTACATATTCATAGTAGTCCGGACGGTCGTTTAAAGTGGTCGGTCAATATGTGTTATATGTTTTTCTCTACTTGAGTTTAATTATTTTATCTATTCGGTGTGTTTGGATTGTATGTTCACATAACTATTAAATTACATTAGCTTACCCTTCTTTTTTGTTTTGTTATGTTGACCGTTCGGGATTTCTTATGTGCAATGATCATCCGGTGGATGTGAGCATAGGATTGTGAGGTTTCGGTGGAACAAGCGCTGGAAGGAGAGGACCCAGCGGTTTAGACTAGGATCGATCGGTCACGTGGAGATTTTGTTTGGACCGATCGGTTGTGTTCATAGTCTTGTTTCTTAGGCTTAATTTTGTAAAGTTTTAATTTTATAGTTATTTTGGGATAACTGGACGGTTAATACTTTATTACTTAGTAAATGACTGATCTATTGTATCATATTATGTGATGATTCTATTATATAGTTATACTATATTTTTGGGATGTTATATATATATATATATATATATATATATATATATATATATTATTTATTTATTATATTTCATATGGAAAAATTGTAATTAAAAGTTGCACATGATAAATTTTCTATTTTAATTATTAAATTTAATAAATCAATACATTATGTTTATTATCAAAATAATTAATTTTGTATAAGAACATTTATTTTTTTAATTATCAAATATTTCAGTGTTACATTTGTATCTATACATTATGATGCAGTTGGCTCCTGCGAGGAATGCAATCTAAGAGATAAAGTAAAATAATAATTCTAAATTATAAAATTAATAATTAAATTATAACGGAATTAAGTATATTTAAAAGTATGTAAAAGTAATTATAATTAGGATTAAACTCTCGGATGGTCCTCATGTTTGTATGGGAATCTCAGTTAGGTTTTCATATTTTCAACTGTCTCAATTGGGTCATAATATTTGTAAAATTGAGCCAATTGGGTCCAAATATTTGAAAAATTGAGTCAACTAAGCCTGGTCCGTTAAATCTTCACAGACGGTGTTAAATGAGGCTGATGTGTTGCTTGCTGATCTCAAAGTGTTTGATTACATGTAATTTTTATTTAATTTAAGCCATTATGACATGGCAAAGGGTTTTACTAATTTTCAGATTAGGAATTTACTTATCTTCAAATTAAGTCAAAAACTGAATAAGTCCAAAGGTCCACCATCGTTGCCACCACCGGCAGTCACCATTTTCACCATTACGCCTAAACCCTCTTCAACCCCAATCTTCAATCAGTCCTTGCATCATCCAAAAATAACTTCGAACCACCAAATATCAGATCCCTTCCTCAGATGAACAATCCCAAATATCCCCAATCACAGTGATAAGCCGGAGGACGAAAACCATAGTCCCCATAGAGACATTGTCGTTGAGACGCCCACTGGCCCAAAAGATCCACTCCAAAACGCAACTACCAACGCTAACGACAATCGGCTCCGTCATGTCAGTGGTGACACTCAAATCGTCGTGGTCCACCGCTCCATCTCCTTCTCCGCCCTCATTTCGCGTCGGCTCCCAATTCTTCACCCTCACATACCGCAACGATGAATGCTACCTCGAGGAGCATTACTTTTCCATGCTTTTGTCCATGGCAGATCCTGATGGCTGCCCCAAATACACACTCACCAGAATTAATTGGACCGACACCGTCAACGGTCACCCTTATACTTATTGTCATCTTTAAGAATTGAAATTTCAAGCAAGGTACGTTTTTTTTTCTTTCCTCGTGTTATTTTATTTTATTATAGTCAAAATGATTGGAGGGTGGGTGTTTCCATCTTCAGCTTTATATATTGGAATCTGGATTTTGATGCTTGTGTTATGTGTTTTTCTTTGAATGATGATATTTCTAGGGGTTTAAAGTTAGGAATTACTTTTTCTGAATTTTCAATGCACAAAATGAAGGAGGAAGAATTTAACCAGAATCAGCTTGATCGATTATGCCGTTGACCTCATTTGGAGACTCACTACTGCATCCCCCTCCCAAAAAATCTAATTTCAAATAACCCCATCAAATAGATATAAATCGACTCCAAAAAGCGTCGACTTTTCTGACTCAAAAAAACCACAAATTCATTTTGTTTTCTTTTGTGTTTGGCATCCAGGTTTTGACAAGGAAAACCCACTTAAGTCATTGTTCAGTGAAAGGCCCCAGCAGAAGTCTCTACTCTACACAACTCGCAGGGTCGAAGGAAAATCAAGCAAACAACCTCCGCCGCCGCCTAGAACGAGAAGAAAAAATGATGGAGAATAATGTTGGTAGCTACGTTTTGGAGACAATGGAGGATGATGAAGACAATGGAGGATGATGAAGACTCTGAATCCCTAATTAAATCTTGTGCCATGTCATAAATTATTCACCTAAAAAAATTACATAATATAATATCGCCTCATCAGCATTTTAAGTATGCACCACATCAGCTCAAGTTAACACCGTCTGGGATAACTTAACGGATAGGGTAAAATTGACTCAATTTTACAAATATTATGACCCAATTGAGACAGTTGGAAATATGAGGACCTAATTGAGATTCCCATACAAACATGAGGATCATCCGAGGGTTTAAACCTTATAATCATAATAGTTAATAATGTTATTAGTGATTATTTTGCCGTATTTTACTTTAGAGTAGTCAAAACTATCAAATTTAGTGTATATATATATATATGTATATATATATATATATGTATATATATATATATATATATATATATATATATATATAAAAGAACTATTCAATTTTATAAAATTATTTTATAAGATGAAGTATGTATTTTTTTATACATGAAGTGGTATTTAAGTCTATTCAATTTTATAAAATTAGTCTTCCAACAAGTTTCCTTCTTCTCTTCTTTTTTCAACACTCACAACCTCTTAGATTTCCCTCTTCTCCACATTCTCTTGTAAAGTCTCATTCGTTCATTCAGAGTCATTCCCTCATTCGCACGGAGCCATTCGTAGAGTCTTATTGCCACATCTACCTTCGATGCCTTGTTCACTCATTCGTAGTAAAGTCTCCTTCACACAGCCACCTTCGGGGCCACATCCATCTTCTTTCTTCTCTCTTTCTTCACCACGACAGACTCAATGTTGGCGGCAAGCGCGACGAGGCACGACGAGGTGGCAGGGAGGTCGTGGTGGGTCGGGGCGAGGACGTCCTGCAGCGGTGGCGTTTCTGCGAGAATGGGAGGCATCAACCTTCAAGCGGTGCGACTGTTTGTCGGGGTTCAAACCGAGGTCCGAGAGGGAGTGGTTTCTTCGAGACGGGTCGGGTGGTTGCATGCGGAAGAACAATGTGTCCATGTGTGGAAGCAGAGAGGGGTTTGTGGAGGTGGCACATATGAAGGTTCCGGACACTTTGAAGGTGCATGTAGTGGCAATGATCGGAATGAGAGAGTGCAGAGAAGATGCTTGAAAGTTTGCATGTGTGCGACTTACATGAGTGTGAAGAGAGCTCAGAGAGTGGATGCTCTTGAATTGGGTATGTTAATTTTAAAATCAGTTATTTGTTCTGGATTGCTCCTTATGATCAATTACAAATGATGGAGCGGTTGGTTGATGATGTTTTTGAACCAAGTGTACAAAAGAAGAAAATGAATAAAAAAAAAGAATCTACGGCCTCGGTTAACTTTGAACCGAGTCAAAATTCTGTCTTTTTATGCCTCGGTTCGGAATCGAGGCAAATAGTCTATCACTTTTTGCCTCGCATAGGCAAATAATCTAAATTGTTCTTTTAATATCTTACTTTCATGCAATTTTTTATCTTCTTTTTTTTTTCTTAAAGATTTTTGTTCTCCTCTTTCTACCTTTCTTCTTTAAAACATTATTTTTTCATAATGTAGTCTGACTCGAAAGTAGTAGAAGATTTTGAAAATCGTATCAATTGAACAAGATCATCGTTAGAGCTTCTAGGTGCTAGATGTTTTCTCAATTGCTCTTGAAACTGTAAAGCCTAGTTAAAGGGAAAGTTACATTAGTTAAGCCTTAGTTAATAAGTTAAAAATACAGTTTTTCCTTTGTAAGGATCCTTATAGATCTTTTTTCACAAGCTATGTAAAGGTCACGAGGTCACATGTTGGGTTAGAAGTTTTAGGGTTCCATGTAGGAGTAAAGTTCTTCAATAAAAAACTGAAGAGCATCATTTACATTTGCATCTAATGCTCTCGAATAACCTTAGAAATTTGAAAGACATTGGTTGTATCAACACCTAATTTTCTCTAATTGCATGTAAAATTGAAGAATGTATTTTGCGTGGGTATTTGACATTCCCAATAAGCATGCAAAATTAGAGCAAAGTTAGTTGTGCCTACACTTGATGCTTCTCATATAATCATGTATATTAACTAGGGTTTATTTTATTTGTCTAAATTTAAACGTCTATAAAGTATTGAGATGTATGCAAGATCAACTCTCTAGTTTAAAAGAAAGAGTTTAGTGGTTTGAAATAGAAGTATGTGTCAACCCCTTTTGCACCTAAGGAATTAGTAAAAAAAAATCTTATTTTCCACCTAATGCGTATAGGAAGTCAACCAAGGTGTCAATCTAAGGAAATACAACTTGTTTTATAGCTAAATTGAGTTTGTTATCATCTTAAAACTAAAAAAATAGTGGGGGATTGAAATTAACATAAATCCTAATATAAAACAATCCTAAGATTCTATGGAAATAAAGCTAAAACAATTAACACGAGCCACTCACACACACCAAGTTCTAAGACAACTTTTTAAGGAAAAAGTGTATAAATATCTTTGAATTGGTAGTGTGAAGGGTTTAAAATGAGATATGAATATGAAAAACTATAAAGAAACATGCAATGAATGTTTTCTAGGTCCTAGATTGTCATAATTTTGTGTCTAAATATGGAGTTGAAAACTATTTGATGAAATGCCTAAATGAAATTCTAAGTTTCACCAAGTGTTTGACAAAGGGCTTGAATGACCTGACCTAAGATTTATGAATTAAAATTGACCTGAAAATGTTTCTATGTGACTAAATATGTATATTAAATGCTTAAACTGACTTAAAAACTCTAAAATCACTAGTTGGACTAGACTTGACAACAAACTCTCAAAAAATAGCTTTTGATACCAACTATGATTATGTAGAATTTTGGGTCTGATGCGATGCTACTAGTCTAGCTATATTGCTATATGAATAAGTGGGAAAATCCAACACTTAAATAGAATCAAATATGTTGGAAACACAAATTCAATGGTTGAATGAAATTTGGCAGCAAAGCTAATCAACCTTGAATTTGATAGCAAAATAAATTGTGCATGATTTGAAGTTTTGATGATATGTTGTGCATGAGTTGATATTTTTAGAATTTGGGAATGTATATTATGATGTTAATTAAAGACTAAAACAAGGAATTACACATGCATAAACTTCAAAATGCCTAATTCTATTATACTCTATTGATAAAAAACTGTGAAATGACATAAATTAGTAAAAACTTGATACAAACAAGAATCTAAACACTAAAAATTGTTTGAATGCTTAAATAACTGCTAAAATTAAGAAAACACAGAAATCAAAATTTAAATTGAATCAAGAACTCTAAGCGAGACAAAATAACTATTATACCTATTTTGTGGGTTTTTTATGATTTATGATTCTAATCCTAAAACTATGAATTGAAACATGTTAAAGATGATGGAAAATGGGTAGAGGCAAGATATGACAAAAATTTAAAGTAAGACTAAAAAATAATAAATGAGTTGTGAGTTGTGAAAATGGGTTTTTAAGGCAAACTTAAAAACATGAATCTTGCACTAGTGGAAAAATAGGATTTTATGATGATCTATTATGACGGGGGAAATCCACCTGTCATAATAGGTTGACCGATGACATTTTCATATTAAAAGTAATAGTTTGATGGAAGCTTGCTATGAGTGAAAATCATTGAACCAGGAAGCCATGAATGGACCATCTCCTTAGATGGTCTTCCATCAGACCCTCCCTCTTGAAAAGGATCTGTCCTCAGATCTGCTTCAACCTGTTGATCATTCCCTGTGAAAGGAATTAAGTCGCAGATGTTAAAAGTATGACTGACACCATAACTTTCAGGAAGATCTAAGATGTATGCATTATCATTTATCCTTTTAACCACCATGAATGGACCATCTCCTCTTGGACTAAGTTTGGACTTCCTTTGAGATGGAAATCTTTCCTTTCTCAAATGAAGCCAAATTAGGTCTCCTTTTTCAAAAACTATTTTCTTTCTCCCTTTGTTGTTGTATTCTGCATATTTTTTAGTTTGTTTTTCAATTTGGATTTTGACTTTCTCATGTAACTTCTTGATGAACTCCGCTTTAGAAGCACCTTCTTTATGAAGAAAAGAAGATAATTCTGGAAGAGGTAGTAAATCAAGAGGTGTGAAAGGGTTAAAACCATAAACAACCTCAAAAGGAGAAAGATTAGTAGTCTTGTGGACTACTCTATTATAAGCAAATTCAATATGAGGTAGATGTTCATCCCAAGATTTGTTATTACCTCTTAATATTACCCTTAATAATATAGATAAAGATATATTTACTACTTCAGTTTGCTCATCAGTTTGTGGGTGACATGTAGTAGAAAATAGAAGTTTAGTTCCAAGCTTTTCCCATAAAGTTTTCCAAAAATGGCTTAGGAACTTTACATCTCTATCAGACACTATAGTTTTGGGTAAGCCATGCAATCTCACTATTTCTTTAAAGAAGAGTCTAGAGATATAGCTAGCATCATCTACTTTGTGGCAGGGTATAAAATGAGCCATTTTACTAAAATGATCTGCTACCACAAATATAGAATCATACCCCCTTTGAGTTCTTGGCAATCCTAAGACAAAGTCCATGCTTATGTCCTCCCAAGGGGTATTAGCTATAGGAAGAGGTGTATAGAGTCCATGAGGCATAATTTTGGACTTAGCTTGTAAACAAGCTATACATTTAGAACAATGCCTTTTAATCTCTATTCTGATGTGTGGCCAATAAAATTTACTTTTCAAAATGTTTAGAGTTTTATCAACTCTATGATGACCCATGAGTCCTCCTTCATGACTCCCTTTGATAAGAAGTTTTCTAATGGATCCTTGGGGTATACAAAGTTTTCCTTTATTAAAAAGATACCCCTCAGAAAGATAGAATCCATCAAAAGGCTTCTTAAGACATGATGAATAAGTGGATGCAAATGTTTCATCATTTTCATATAACTCTTTTATGTCATCAAATCCTAATATCTGGGATCCTAGGTGATGGACAAATTTATGAACACCAAAATATGATGTCACAAACTTGCTTTACAATCGGCAAGTATGACCGAATCGTTCAAGTAATAAACTTGGTAAGATCAAGTATCGTTCTCCCAAAGGACTCACGGCCTAGTTTAGTTGTGTGGTTTGTT
Source organism: Vigna umbellata (assembly GCF_029865625.1). Classification (NCBI taxonomy): domain Eukaryota; kingdom Viridiplantae; phylum Streptophyta; class Magnoliopsida; order Fabales; family Fabaceae; genus Vigna; species Vigna umbellata. The sequence goes on from NC_142169.1 coordinate 39,623,672, forward strand.
GATTAGCTAAGACTTAAGAACGAAATATTTGGATTATACTATGCAAAAGACGAAAATAAACATGTATGCATGAGGTTTTGATCAATGGTAAAAGCAAAAGACAATCACTTTCAATGAAATATATATATGAATATGTTGTTGGGGTTCAATTTCATCTTATCCAATCTCATATATTTTAGGAATTCAACATTCAAATCATCATTGTTAATGCCACTCTCTAAAGTACCTTTCAAGAAGGCTTCTCCCTAATTACGAGTTCATACAATTCCTAGCATTCCTAATAATTAGTTCATCAAGTGCAGGAGCTTAACGACAACCAATATAATATTGGGAGAGATTCCCCGGATCTAGACTTCCCCGTACGTTCCCGTATCGACAAAATCAATGATCATGCATTGAATGAGTTAAACAAAGCAAGCATTAAGCAAAGAGGAAAAACCCTAACTAATGATGAAAGAAAGCATAGGTCTTAAATATAAGATGTAAAAACAAATTCCATATATGAGAGCTTCAAAAGATTACATTGATTCCCCAACAAACATACAAGGTTTAGTTCACCATATTCATGGTGAACCTAGATGAACAATAATGAAAGAATGAAAGATAAAACCCTAGAAAGGTGAAGAGGTAGCCTGAGCATCCAAGATCCTCCTTCAAAGGGGTGGAAGAGAGAGTGTTTGCTTCGTTTCTGCCAAAGATACCTAACCCTAGGAAACCCTAAAGCTTATATATTATTCGTAAATTACAGAAAATTAGGTCCAAGCCCATAAAAGTGCCGCTTAGCGGTAAAGTACCGCTCAGCGGTGAGTGCGTGAGTAGTTTTCTCCCCTCAGTGGCCATTTTGCCCCTTAGCGGACCTCCCGTGACTTCCTGAGTGCCGCTCAGCGGTAAACTGCCGCTGAGCGGTACTTGCGGCTTCTCCTTTTGCACTTTTTGATGTCTTTTCTGATTCCATCTCTCTCCTTCTTCACTTCTTTCACCAAATTCACCTTAAAACCTGCACAAAAACACTGAAATCAAGCATAAACCTGTCCAGCTCTCTTATTTCTGAAAATATGAAGAAAAGCTTGATTTCAAGCTAGTTTCTAAGTATAAAGGTTGCTTTTAGTATCAATTTTAAGCATGAAAATAATAGTTTTTCAACTGTTATCACAACCCCAAACTTAGAACTTTGCTTGTCCTCAAGCAAACAAGATGTAACTCAATCTTCAACCAATTCATATGATGGTTCACTCATTCAAAAATCCTCTTTTTCAAGATAAGTAACAACTTCACTCAAACTTATGACCAAGAGTTCAATCAAGATGTGCACATGCTTTAGTGCTCACAAAGTCATTTAAATTTCAACAAATGCTATTTTTCATGAATGATCAATCAATTAAGCATGGATGTTCATGTGCTTATGGAATATTTCCTCACTAGGTAAAGTGTTTCACTCAACACACAAGTGTATAAGAGGTAAAGTGTTTCACTCATTCACTCCACTATCACAATGTTACATGAATCAACTTTGCCTTTCATTTTACCACAATCAAAAACATTTACAAGCATGCATCATCACAAGGACTTTTCAATGGCTTATAATGTGGCTGGGCTAACAAGAAAATTGGTTTTTCTGGATCACAAAATCCTTGAGTTAAGAGAATCATAACAACACAATTTTTCTTATTCTTCCCAACTTGCCTTTGCATTTGGATTGAGCTTTGCTTCTTTTTCTTTTCTTTTCTTTTTCTTTTTTTCTTTGCATATTCTTACTTTTTAGCTCTTAGGTCAATGCTTTTCCTTTTTCATGTTTTCCCAACAACCCCAAACTTGAACATTTAACAATACCACACAAGATCTTCTACTTAACTCAAGGTAAAGATTTTCAATCAAGGGTTTCAGTGTATGTTCAAGGCTAAGGGTTCAAAGGATAGAACACAAAGTGTTCTCTTTTAGTGGGCTAACTTTATGAATTTGGCCAATAAAAAGGGTTCCAACAAACGGCCTTGATCATATGATGCAAAACAAGCAATTGATTCAATCATAGAAAACCTGGGCAAAGTCATTCATGCTTTCAAAGTAGTAGCATTCAATCATACAAAAAACTCTGGAGCTCAAAACCTCACATATAATCTCATTCACATTTGACATACACATCCTGCTTAATTTCACAATCACAATCATGATATCCTGCATTTGTTCACAAAGCTTGTGAATCACCTGTATTAGCATTTTAATGTGCACATCATCTCAACATCAATCAATCAATAAACATCATTCAACATTACTTATCACAAAATCACAGTTAATAGCAAACCATCATCAAACCAGGTGTCCAATAGAGTACATCAAACCCTAATCTAAAAACAAAAACAAATAAGTTCAGAAAACTTAAACCAACAAACGCATAAGCATATGATAACATTCATCAGTAAATGCTATCTCAGCTCCTCATTAATCTGAGCTGTCCTCTGTATCTTCCTCTTCCTCCTCATCTTCATCATCTTCAAATGCATCATCATCATCAGCTTCATCTTCTTCCATCTCTCTAACTGAAGCTTCAGTTGCTCCAGCTCCTCCTCCATGCACTGGTTCCTCTGGCCAAGCTACCACATTATGGAATTCATCCATAGTCCACCTGTGGGCTGGAGGTGTATCATACATCCCCACAATCATCTCAGCAGTGGCCACCTGCCCTCTGTGAATGGACTGCAACTGAGCACCTATAAGAGACATATACATGTCCCTCATCTGGAATGGTTCTACTTCATGTGTCTCAGCAGATGTCTGGCTCTGTGCTGGCCCTCTCTCTCTACGAGCACGGCGTGGTGGAACTGGCTGAGCTGCTTCCTCACCTCCACAATACTGTCTGTAATAAGCCTCATCAATAGCTTTTCTTGGCCTCTCAAATGGTGGAGCAGAAGTATCCACCCCAGCTATCTTGCAAAGGTGAGTGATCAAGGAGGGATGTCCTAGTGGTGCTTTGTTGTTTGAGGTATTGGCGCACACACTAATCTCATCAGCTATCACCTGCCCAATATTAACATTTAAGTTTCTGATAGCACAGTAGATGAATAGTGCCCTGCTGAGAGTAATATCTGACACATGTGAACATGGCTGAATGTTGGCATGAGAAAACGCCATCCAATACTTTGCAAGAGGAGTCAAATCCGTCCTCCTAATGTTAACCACTGAGCCAGATCGATTCCTTTGGAAGTGTCCTCCAGGTATGCATAATACTCTCTCCACATCCTCATAATCAACATCTTCCTCCATGCAAAGAGCAAACTGGCATTGCTCACCAGCCCACACAGTGTCCAAGAAGTTATTGATAGAATCAGGATCATACCTGATAGCATGGCCTCTGACATAGCCCAAATAATTCTCAACTGGATAATCACCAATCTTCTTTGCATTGGTGTAAAATTCCTTTACCACAGCTATGTTGGCAGGTGTAGGATAGGTGGCTAGCTTTCCCCAGTCATTCCCTAACACTTGCTCTCCAAATTGAGAAGCAAAGTTAGGTATTATTCCAACCTTTCTCTCCATCAGAAGTCTCCTGTCCTGAACCACCCTAAAGTGCTTCTCATGTTTCCTAGAGAGGAACCTGCTAGAGTGGGGTTGCTCTGGTTCCTTTTCCTTTCTCTTGGTTGCCATGGTTTTCAATCTCTTTCCTGAAGAGGATGCCATTCCTGCATTCAAACACAAATACAAAACCACAGAACATGATGTTAATCATTAGTAAAACATAGATCACAACTCCTTTTGAAGCTAAACCACCGCTGAGGGCCAGAATTTTCCCTCAGCGCCACCAGTGCCACATTCCAAATCACAAAAAATCAGAAAAACCAAATCTGGCAGAGTGCCGCTCAGCGGCAGTTTACCCCTCAGCGGTAACTCTGCAGATTTTTGAAAATCTTGTTTTAAAGCTGTCCTAACTCCACCCAAATGCAATTTTCAGTTTTCCAGTTCATAATCATGCATTTTAATCGGTTCAAACATCAAATATATCATCAAATCATGCATAGAAATCAAAACCCCTAAATATTCATGCTTTGACAATCACATTCAAATTCAAGAACCCTAGAATGAACAAAATGCATTTTACTTACTTGGGTGGAGATACTAAATGCAATGAGAATGCTTCCAAGCTAGAATGCTCTCTTCCAACCCCAAACTTTGATAGCACACTAGTGAAAAAGTGAGTGGAAGAGAAATTTTCTTAAGAGGGAAGAGTGAAAAGATGTGGAAAACCTTAGAGAAGGTATGTGGGAGTGTTTGTGCAGAGAAGAGCCTGAAAGTATGAGAAATTGCGCAGCTTAGGGTTTAAAAATACCCTAATGGGCTCGGATCCCGCTAAGGGGAACTAAAGCCCATTTGCGAGAGTACCGCTCAGCGGTAAATTACCGCTCAGCGGCACTTTCGTGATGTGCTCTTCTCCTTCTTTTCTTAACCTACGTGCCTCCCATACATGCCCCTCACTGGTTCCCTGCAATTCAATGTTCAAAATGCTTATGCAAACCCTAACTAAAATAAACAAAAACAATCAATCAACTGGGTTGCCTCCCAGGTAGCGCTTGTTTAACGTCACGAGCCTGACCCAAAATCCACCAACACCCATTAGTAGGTGTTACAAACTTAGTATCCTTCAGTCGATACTGAACCACCTAGCATCCTTCAATAGATGTTGTATTCAACAAAATATTTACAAAAATAATGTCCACAAATTAAAAGTTACAAAACCAAATCAAAAGTTTTTAAATCCACTGGGTTGCCTCCCAACAAGCGCTCTTTTAACGTCATTAGCTTGACCTAATAAAGTTCAAGTTCCATCTTCTTTATAGTTGATGTTGTCATTCCACCAACTCCTCAGCTGTTTCCTGTGAACTGTTTTGGTCCTTCTAGAATGTGGAGACTCTATCTCTATCATCTCCTTCTCTTTAAAGCCCTTCACAACCCACAACTTGTTCTTGATTCTTACAGGTGTGCCAAGTTGAAGTCTTCTTTTCTCCCAGTCACTAGGAATTTCTCCTCCTCTTCCAATCTTTTCTTCCTTGGGTACCTGAAACAACAAACAATGGTTACCTGCAACCTTTAGATTTTCATCTTTACAGGCTAGTCATGGGTGCATCTTGAAATGCAGCTTTATAACTAGCTTCTTGTTCCTGTGTTTGCATCTCATCTTTAAAGACGTCTATAACCACTCTCTCCTCCCTATCCTGGAGCACCACTATACCTTCATTTACATCAATGATAGCTCTGGCCGTTTTCATAAACGGTCTTCCAAGTATGATAGGTATCTTCTCTGTCTCCATCTTCATCACCACAAAATCTGCCACGAACTGAAGTTTGTCAACACAAACTATAATGTCCTCTGCAATCCCACATGGCTCCTTTGAAGATCCATCGGCCATTACTAGATTAACCTTTACAGGTTTCACTTTAACATTGCCGATTTGCTCCAGTAAAGAATAAGGTATCAAGTTAACACTTGAACCTAAATCAAGGAGAGCTTTCTTCACCTTTTTCTTCCCTATGGTACAAGGGATAGAAAAACTGCCTGGGTCTGTTGCTTTAGGAGGGAATGACTCTTTTTTAATAGTTATACACTCCTTTGCTTCATCATCTCTACGTCTTTTCTTTGTAGAGATGTTTTCATCAGATTTTGTGTAAACTGTGATTTGCTGTAGAATTTGTTCCCAAGGTGCTTCATTATCCACCATTCTGAATAATTCTGTGAAGTCCAGTTGTTTCCCTTGATGGATTGGAAAAGGAAAAGTACTTTTGCTCTCTATTTCTCTTCTCTCTTCTGTATCTAACTCAACTTTCTCATCATCAACACTCTTTACCACCTTGCACTCTTCTCTGGGGTTAACCTTAGTATTAGCCCCAAAATTTCTATTTGGCCTTTCTTCCAATTGCTTGGTAATCTGACCCATTTGAATCTCCAAGTTCTTAATAGCGGCTTCAGTGCTCTTTTGAGATGATTCAGTTTTCTGTATGAATTGCTGAAGAGTTTCTTCCAACCTTGATGATCTTTCATTAAGCATATATAACTGTTGCCATAAGGTGGGTTGCTGCTGCTGCTTATTATATTGACTAGCTTGCCCAGTTTGTCCTTGACCAATACTTGGGTGTGGTTTCCACCCTTGATTGTAGTTCCCTTGACGGTATGGAAATTGATTGGTCATGAAATTAACATCCTCTAAAGCTTCCACTGGAAAGGCGCATTGACCATTGATATGGTCGCCTCCACACAATTCGCACAACTGGGTTTGTACCTGTGCAACAATTTTCAACTCTTTGGGTAATTGTGCAAGAGTTAGTCAGAGTCTCCAACTGTTGAGTTAGAATTTTGTTTTGAGCTAGCAGGGCATCATGTGTCTGTAATTGGAGGACTCCTTTTTGCATAGGAGCTCCTCTCTCATTGTGTAGCTCATTATCACTAGTAGCCATGTTTTCTATAATCTCTGTTGCTTCCTCTGGAGTTTTCCATTTAATATTGCCTCCTGCTGAGGCGTCCAGCATCATCTTGGTTTGTGAACCAAGCCCTCCAAGGAAAGTTAAGACTACTTCCTGATCTTCAAAGCCATGCGTGGGTGTTTTTCTTAGCAAGCTTTTGTATCTGTCCCATGCATGCCCCAGTGATTCTTCCATACCCTGCTTAAATGAAGAAATCTCTTGCTTGCCTTTTGTCACCTTAGATTGTGGGAAGTAATTGCTTAAAAATTTTGTAACCACTGCTTCCCACTCTGTGAAACTTTCTTCTGGGAAGGAATTCAACCAAAGCTTAGCATTGCCTCCCAATGAGAAAGGAAACAAGCTAAGTTTGATAGCTTCGTCTGGCACCCCATTAATTTTGACTGTGTTGCAAATCTCATTGAATGTAGTGAGGTGCTCATATGGGCTTTCATGAGATAACCCATTGAATTGATTGCTTTTCACCAGTTGAATCAGTGCTGGTTTGACCTCCATATTAGCTGCATTGACTCTAGGTCTAGCTATACTGTTAAAGTGCTGAGGTCCAGCTATATTGGTGTAATCAGCAAGAGTTCTTCTAACATTGTTGTTCTCCATATTTTCTGTGCTATGAACAGAACCTTGTGGTGATGGTTGCAACAGAGTTTCCGGAGGAGGGAAAAGTTCTCTAGATGTTCGGATTCTTCTCCTCCGTCTACTCTCGTCTAAACCTTCATGAAGAGCTTCTGTTGTTTTCTTGCTCCTTGTTCTAATTGCCTCCTGCATGCACAAGAAAACAAAACCCTAGAAAAGATTTGTTAGCACAAAAAGATATAGGAAAAGATATAGATTCAGAAGATAAAAGATTCAGAGGATAAGATAAAATAAAATAAAATAAAATCTAATCTAATCAAATAAAATAAAATAAAATAAAATCTAATCTAATAAAAACCGAAAAAATAAAAACAGAAAATAAAAACAGAAATTCAAAATTAAAGTCAAAGATAATCAATAATCACACAAATTAACCAGTTAAACCACGAGTCCCCGGCAACGGTGCCAAAAACTTGATGGACAAATTTATGATCACCAAAATATGATGTCACAAACTTGTTTAACAATCGGCAAGTATGACCGAATCGTTTCAAGTAATAAACTCGGTAAGACCAAGTATCGTTCTCCCAAAGGACTCACGGCCTAGTTTAGTTATGTGATTTGTTGATTAGCTAAGACTTAAGAACAAAATAATTGGAGTTTAATATGCAAAAGACGAAAATAAACATGTATGCATGAGGTTGATCAATGGCTAAAACAAAAGACAAGCACTTTCAATGAAATATATTGATGAATATGTTGTTGGGGGTCAATTTCATCTTATCCACTCTCATATATTTTAGGAATTCAACATTCAAGTCATCATTGTTAATGCCACTCTCTAAATTACCTTTCAAGAAGGCTTCTCCCTAATTACGAGTTCATACAATTCCTAGCATTCCTAATAATTAGTTTTTTTAGCACAGGAGCTTAAGGCAACCAATATACTATTGGGAGAAATTCCCCGGATCTAGACTTCCCCGTACGTTCCCGTATCGACAAAATCAATAATCATGCATTGAATGAGTTAAACAAAGCAAGCATTAAGCAAAGAGGAAAAACCCTAACTAATGATGAAAGAAAGCATAAATCTTAGATTAAGATGCAAGCACAAATTCCATATATGAGAGCTTCAAAAGATTACATTGATTCCCCAACAAACATACAAGGTTTAGTTCACCATATTCATGGTGAACCTAGATGAATAATGAAAGAATGAAAGATAAAACCCTAGAAAGGTGAAGAGGTAGCTTGACCATTGATAACAGTTGAAAAACTGTTATTTTTATGATTAAAATTGACACTAAAAGCAACCTTTACACTTAGAAACTAGCTTGAAATCATGTTTTTCTTTATATTTTTGGAAATAAGAGAGCTGGACAGGTTTATGCTTGATTTCAGTGTTTTTGTGCAGGTTTTAAGGTGAATTTGGTGAAAGAAGTGAAGAAGGAGAGAATTGAAATCAGAAAAGACAACAAAAAGTGCAAAAAGGAGAAGCCGAAGTCACCGCTCAGCGGCAGTTTACCGCTGAGGGGAGAAAACAAGTCACGCACTCACCGCTGAGCGGCACTCAGGAGCTTGCGGGAGGTCCGCTGAGGGGCAAAATGGCCGCTGAGGGGAGAAAACAAGTCACGCACTCACCGCTGAGCGGTATTTTACCGCTGAGCGGCACTTTAATGGGCTTGGATTTGACTTTTTGTAATTTACGAATGATATATAAGCTTTAGGGTTTCCTAGGGTTAGGCATCTTTGGCGGGAACGAAGCAAACACTCTCTCTTCCACCCCTTTGAAGGAGGATCTTGGATGCTGAGGCTTCCTCTTCACCTTTTTAGGGTTTATTCTTTCATTCTTTCATTGTAATTCATTTAGGTTCACCATGAATATGGTGAACTAAACTCTGTATGTTTGTTGGGGAATCAATGTAATCTTGTGAAACTCTCATATATGGAATCTGTTTTTACATCTTTTAATTAAGACTTATGCTTTCTTTCATCATTAGTTAGGGTTTTTCCTCTTTGCTTAATGCTTGCATTGTTTAACTCATTCGATGCATGATTATTGGTTTTGTCGATGCGGGCACGTACGGGGAAGTCTAGATCCGGGGAATTTCTCCCAATTTTATATTGGTTGTCGTTAAGCTCCTGTACTTATGAATTGATCATTAGGAATGCTAGGAATTGTATGAACTCGTGATTAGGGAGAAGCCTTCTGGAAAGGTACATTAGAGAGTGGCATTAACAATGATGATTTGACTGTTGAATTCCTAAAAATATATGAAGTGGATAAGATGAAATTGACCCCCAACAACATATTCATATCTATATTTCATTGAAAGTGTTTATCTTTTGCTTTTTGCCATTGATCAAAATTCATGCATACATGTTTATTTTCTGTCTTGCATATTAAACTCCAAATATTTCGTTTGTAAGTCTTGGTTAATCAAGAAACCACATAACTAAACTAGGCCGTGAGTCCTTTGGGAAGAACGATACTTGGTCTAACCAAGTTTATTACTTGAACGATTCGGTCATACTTGCCGATTGAAAACAAGTTTGTGACATCATAATTTGGTGTTCATAAATTTGTCCATCAAGTTTTTGGCGCCGTTGCCGGGGACTCTGGTTTAACTGGTTAATTTGTGTGATTATTGATTATCTTTGACTTATTTTTTTATTTTATTTTTAAATTTCGAATTTTTATTTTATTTTTCTGTTTTTTATTTTTATTTTCTGAATATTATATCTTCTCTTATATCTTTTTGTGCTAACCAAATCTTTTCTAGGGTTTTGTGTTCTTGTGTATGCAGGAGGCAATTCGAACTAGGAGCAAGAAAACAACAGAACCTCTGCTTGAAGGATTAGAAGACAGTAGACGGAGGAGAAGAATCAGAACATCTAGAGAACTTTTCCCTCCTCCGGAAACTCTGTTGCAACCATCACCACAAGGTTCTGACAATAGCACAGAAAATATGGAGAATAATAATATCAGAAGAACTCTTGCTGATTACACCAACATAGCTGGACCTCAACACTTTAACAGCATAGCTAGACCTAGAGTCAATGCAGCCAATATGGAGGTCAAACCAGCACTGATCCAACTGGTGAAGAGTAATCAATTTAATGGGTTATCTCATGAAAGCCCATATGAGCACCTTACTACATTTAATGAAATTTGCAACACAGTGAAAATCAATGGGGTGCCAGACGAAGCAATCAAACTTAGTTTGTTTCCTTTCTCATTGGGAGGCAATGCTAAGCTTTGGTTGAACTCTTTTCCAGAAGGAAGTTTCACAGAGTGGGAAGCAGTGGTAACAAAGTTTTTGAACAAATACTTTCCACAATCAAAGGTGACAAAAGGCAAGCAAGAGATATCTTCATTTAAGCAGGGCATGGAAGAATCACTGGGGCATGCATGGGATAGATACAAAAGTCTGCTAAGAAAAACACCCACGCATGGCTTTGAAGAACAGGAAGTAGTCTTAACTTTCCTTGGAGGGCTTGGTTCACAAACCAAGATGATGCTTGATGCCTCAGCAGGAGGCAATATTAAATGGAAAACTCCAGAGGAAGCTATAGAAATCATTGACAACATGGCTACTAGTGATAATGAGCTCAACAGTGAAAGAGGAGTTCCTATGCAACAAAAAGGGGTTCTCCAATTACAGACACATGATGCCTTGCTAGCTCAAAATAAAATTCTAACTGAACAGTTGGAGACTCTGACTAAAACTCTTGCACAATTACCTAAAGAGTTGAAAACTGCTGCACAGGTACAAACCCAGTTGTGCGAATTATGTGGAGGTGATCATATTAATGGTCAATGTGCTTTTTCAGTGGAAGCCTTGGAGGATGTTAATTTCATGGCTAATCAATTTCCATACCGTCAAGGGAATTACAATCAAGGGTGGAAACCACATCCAAGCATTGGTCAAGGACAAACTGGGCAAGCAAATCAATATAATAAGCAGCAGCAACAACCAACCTTTTGGCAATAGTTATCTATGCTTAATGAAAAATCAACAAGGTTGGAAGAAACTCTTCAGCAATTCATACAGAAAACTGAATCTTCTCAAAAGAGCACTGAAGCTGCTATAAAGAATTTGGAGATTCAAATGGGTCAGATTACTGATAACGGTTGAAAAACCGTTATTTTTATGCTTAAATTTGATACCAAAAGCAACCTTTAAGACTTAAAAACTAGCTTGAACTCATATTTTTGCTTTAGTTTTGAGAATAAGAGAGTTGAAAGTGCATTTAATGGTTTTGTTCAAGATTCCCTTCATTTTGTAGGCTAATTGAATGATTTGAAAGAAGAATTGAAATACCGAATGATTGGAGTGCTGAAAAGTCAACCAGAAACCAGAAAAGTCAACCAGTCAACCAAAAAAGTCAACCAGTCAACCAGAAAAGTCAACCAGTCAACCAGAATGCTGAAAAACCAACCAGAACGCAGAAAAAGTCTGACCGAGTGGCGCTGAGCGGAAATTTGGCGCTGAGCGGCAGTTTTCAGGTGCCGAAATCACCGCTGAGGGGCAAAACAGCAGCTGGGGGGCAAAATGGATCAACCGCTAGTACCGCTCAGCGGTAAAATACCGCTGAGCGCCATTCTAAATGGGCTTGGACTGTTTTTTTGGCACTTTTATAGGCTTGGGCCTAATTTTTCTGTATTTTTGGAATAGTATATAAGCTGTAGGACGTCCTAGGGTTTGTATCTTTGGCAGAAACGAAGAAAACACTCTCTCTTCCACCCCTTGGGGTAGATTGGGAGATGGTGACAGCTCTCCTCTTCTCTTTCACGGGTTTTTCTATCTCTTTCATTCTTTCATTATTGTTCATCTAGGTTCACCATGAATATGGTGAACTAAACCTTGTATGTTTGTTGGGGAATCAATGTAATCTTGTGAAACTCTCATATATGGAATCTGTTTTTACATCTTTTAATTAAGACTTATGCTTTCTTTCATCATTAGTTAGGGTTTTTCCTCTTTGTTTAATGCTTGCATGGTTTAACTCATTCGATGCATGATTATTGGTTTTGTCGATACGGGAACGTACGGGGAAGTCTAGATCCGGGGAATTTCTCCCAATTTTATATTGGTTGTCGTTAAGCTCCTGTACTTATGAACTAATCATTAGGAATGCTAGGAATTGTATGAACTCGTGATTAGGGAGAAGCCTTCTGGAAAGGTACATTAGAGAGTGGCATTAACAATGGTGATTTGATCGTTGAATTCCTAAAATATATGAGAGTGGATAAGATGAAATTGAACCCCAACAACATATCCATACATAAATTTCATTGAAAGTGTTTATCTTTTGCTTTTTGCCATTGATCACAATTCATGCATACATGTTTATTTTCTGTCTTGCATTTTAAACCCCAATTAATTCGTTTGTAAGTCTTAGTTAATTAAGAAATCACATAACTAAACTAGGCCGTGAGTCCTTTGGGAAGAGCGATACTTGGTCTTACCAAGTTTTATTACTTGAACGATTCGGTCATACTTGCCGATTGAAAACAAGTTTGTGACATCATAATTTGGTGTTCATAAATTTGTCCATCAAGTTTTTGGCGCCGCTGCCGGGGACTCGTGGTTTAACTGGTTAATTTGTGTGATTATTGATTATCTTTGACTTATTTTTTTTATTTTTTTTTAAATTTCGAATTTTTTTATTTTATTTTATTTTTCTGTTTATATTTTTCAGTTTGTATTTTATTTGATTTTATTTTATTTTTCTGTTTTCTGTTTTCTGTTTTTCTATTTTCTGTTTTTATTTTCTGTTTTTTATTTTTCGGTTTTTATTTGATTTTATTTGATTTTATTTGATTAGATTAGATTTTATTTTATTTTATTTTATTTTCTGTTTTTATTTTCCTGTTTTTATTTCCTATCTTCTTATCTTTTCAATTATATCCTTTGATTTTTTTTTTGTCTATCTTTTTGTGCTAACAATTGTTTTTAGGGTTTTGTGCCTAATGTCTGCAGAATGCAATTTGGTCAAGAATTTAACTATATGGGCACTCAATTCTACCAAAGTAATCTCAACCACTGGTGGGAACATGACTCAAGCATGGATCAAAGCCAATTTTGGCAAGCTGCCGGACAATTTGAGAACCAACCACAACAACAATGGCAGCAACAAAGTTTTAAAATCAACAAAGGGAAGCAAGATATCTCTTCATTTAGACAAGGCATGGAAGAATCACTGGGGCATGCATGGGACAGGTATAAAAGCCTATTACGAAAGACTCCCAAGCATGGATTTAACGAAGGAGAAGTAGTCCTAATCTTCCTTGGAGGTCTTGGTTCACAAACCAAGATAATGCTTGACGCCTCAGCTGGAGGCAATATCAAATGGAAGACTCCAGAGGAAGCCACAGAAATAATTGAAAACATGACTACTAATAAGTGGAACAGTGAAAGAGGAGCTCCTATTCAACAAAAAGGAGTTCTACAGTTGCAATCTAATGATGCCTTGATAGCTCAGAACAAGTTAATAACTCAACAATTGGAGAATCTCTCAAAGATACTTGAACAATTGCCACAAGAGTTAAAGTCTGTTGCACAGGTACAATCCCAGTTATGCGAATTGTGTGGAGGTGACCATATCAATGGTCAATGTGCCTTTCCAGTTGAAGCCGTAGAGGATGTAAACTACATGACCAATCAGTACCGTCAAGGGAGCTACAATCAAGGGTGGAAAGCACACCCAAGTATTGGTCAGGAACAAAGTGGGCAAGCTGGACAAACTGGGCAATTTAACAAGCAACAACAACAAACCTTTCTATCAGGAAGTTTGGATGACACCCTTCAACAATTTTTGAAAAATTCTGACGCTACTCAGAAAAGCATTGAAGAATCATGTAAAAGGATGGAGATGCAGCTTCATTCCATTAGTCAGAGATTGAGTGATGAGGTTAATACTGAAGTTAACCCTAAGGAGGAAGGGCAAGCCATTATCACTGAAAGTGACAAGATTCTTGATGAGAAAAAAATAGGGGGCGATGAGGAAAAGATAGAGAGAAAAGAAAAAGAAGAATTGAGTGAGAGAAATAAAGATGAAGAAAAAGAGAAAGAAGTGGTTGAGAGAGAAGAGAGAAAGAAAATTTGTGTGGAAATAAAGAAGTTGAAAAGAAAAAGAAAAGGGAAGAAAAAAATAAAAGAAAAGAAAAAGAAAAAATTTAGGGAGAGAAAAAGGAAGAAAAAGAAGATGAGAGGAAAGAAGAAGAAATCATATGAAAAATCACATCCTCATCTAAAGAAGAATCATAGGAAGGAAAAGAAATTCAAGTGCTTTATGGAAATCTTCAAGAAATTGGAGATTAAAGTTCCTATGGTTGAGACATTGCAACAGGTTCCTGGTTTGATCAAATTTCTGAAGAAGTTCAGTAGAAAGAAGAAAAAGAAGAAGGAACTTGAGGTTGGGTCAAGCTAATGACGTTAAAAGAGCGCTTGCTGGGAGGCAACCCAGTGATTTAAGAACTTTTGCTTTTATTTTGGTTTTGTAATTTTTAATTTGTGGACTTTATTTTTGTAACTATTTTGTTGGAGATAGCATCTACTAAAGGATGCTAGGTGGTTAAGTATCTACTGAAGGGTACTATGTTTGTAACACCTACTGATGGGTGTTGGTAAGAAAATTTTGCACCTACTGATGGGTATTGGTAAGTTTGTTACACCTACTGATGGGTGTTGGTGGATTTTGGGTCAGGCTCGTGACGTTAAACAAGCGCTACCTGGGAGGCAACCCAGTTGATTGATTTTATCTGTATTGTTTGTTTTGATTCTACTTTAGTTGCATGATAGGGATTGAATGTTTGAGTGATTTGAGAAATTAATTGCAGGGAGCAAGTGAGGGGCATGAGTAGAAGGCACCTAGGGTAAGCTAGGAAGAAGAAAAGCACAACACAAAAGTGCCGCTGAGCGGCAAATTGCTGCTGAGCGGTGGTATCGTAAAAGGGGCTTAGGTTGCCCCTTAGCGGAACCCGAGCCCATTAGGGTATTTTTATACCCTAAGTCACGCTTTGGCCTTTATTTTTTAGATTCTTCTCTGCACACACACTCCTAAACATTTTTCCAAAGGTTCTTTACATTTTTCCTTTCATTCCTCTTTAGAAAATCTCCCTTCCACTCACTTTCTCACTAGTTTTCCATCTAAGTTTGGGGTTGGGAGAGAGCATCATTGATGGGGCTGAGTTTTTCAAAGCACTAAAGTAGGATTTGTTTTATCAATCACTTTTGTTTTTAGAATAGGATTTGATGTACTCAATTGGAAACTTTGTCTGTCATGATGGTTTGCTTAGGATTGTTGTTTGATAAGTAATGCCTGATGATGCTTTGATATTGATTGATGTTGAGAATGTGCACATTATATGCTTATACAGGTGGTTCACAAGCATTGTGAACAAATGCAAGATGTTATGATTGTGATTATGATTCTAAGCAGGATGTTATATGTGGAATGTGAATGAGCTTATATGTGAGGTTTTGAGCTCCAGAGTTGTTATTGTTGAATACTATTACTTGAAAGCATGAATGACTTTGCCCAGGTTTTCTATGATTGAATTACTTGCTTGTTTGCATCATATGATCAAGGCCATTTGTTGATAACCCTTCTATTAGCCAAATTCATAAAGTGAGCCCACTAAAAGAGAACACTATGTGTTATATCCTTTGAACCTCTAGCCTTGAACATGATTTGAAAACCCTTGTTGAAAAGCTTTACCTTGAGTTAAGTAGAAAATATCTTGTGGTACTGACAAATGTTCAAGTTTGGGGTTGTTGGAAAATAGAAAGGGAAATTGAAAGCATTGAGCTAAGAGCTAAGAATTAAGTATGTGAAAAGAAACAGAAAAAAAGAGAAAGAAAAAAAAAAGAAAAAGAAAAGCTCAATGCAAAAGAAAGTTGGGAATAAATAAGAATGATTGTGTTTATATGTTTCTCTTAACTCAAGGGTTTTGTGATCTAGAAAAACCAATTTTCTTGTTAGCCCAGCCACGTTATAAGCCATAGAAAAGTCCTTGTGATGATGCTTGCTTGTAAGTGTTTTTGATTATGGTTAAATGAAAGGCAAAGTTGATTCATGTGACATTGTGATAGTAGAGTGAATGAGTGAATACCTCTTATACACTTGTGTGTTTGAGTGAAACACTTTATCTAGTGAGGAAAGATTCCATGAAAATATAAGAACATCTTTGCTTAGTTGATTGATCATTCATGAAAGGTAGCATTTGTTGGATAGTATGTGATTGTGTGAACATTAAAGCATGTGCATGTCTTGATTGAAATCTTTGAAATGAGCTGAATTGAGCACTTACTTATCTTGAAAGAAGGATTTTTGAATGTGGTGAACCATTATATGGATTGATGGAAGATTGAGTTACATCTTGTTTGCTTGAGGACAAACAAAGTTTTAAGTTTGGGGTTGTGATAACGGTTGAAAAACCGTTATTTTTATGCTTAAATTTGATACCAAAAGCAACCTTTAAGACCTAAAAACTAGCTTGAACTCATATTTTTGCTTTAGTTTTGAGAATAAGAGAGTTGAAAGTGCATTTAATGGTTTTGTTCAAGATTCCCTTCATTTTGTAGGCTAATTGAATTATTTGAAAGAAGAATTGAAATACCGAATGATTGGAGTGCTGAAAAGTCAACCAGAAACCAGAAAAGTCAACCAGTCAACCAGAAAAGTCAACCAGTCAACCAGAATGCTGAAAAACCAACCAGAACGCAGAAAAAGTCTGACCGAGTGGCGCTGAGCGGAAATTTGGCGCTGAGCGGCAGTTTTCAGGTGCCGAAATCACCGCTGAGGGGCAAAACAGCAGCTGGGGGGCAAAATGGATCAACCGCTAGTACCGCTCAGCGGTAAAATACCGCTGAGCGCCATTCTAAATGGGCTTGGACTGTTTTTTTGGCACTTTTATGGGCTTGGGCCTAATTTTTCTGTATTTTTGGAATAGTATATAAGCTGTAGGACGTCCTAGGGTTTGTATCTTTGGCATAAACGAAGAAAACACTCTCTCTTCCACCCCTTGGGGTAGATTGGGAGATGGTGACAGCTCTCCTCTTCTCTTTCACGGGTTTTTCTATCTCTTTCATTCTTTCATTATTGTTCATCTAGGTTCACCATGAATATGGTGAACTAAACCTTGTATGTTTGTTGGGGAATCAATGTAATCTTGTGAAACTCTCATATATGGAATCTGTTTTTACATCTTTTAATTAAGACTTATGCTTTCTTTCATCATTAGTTAGGGTTTTTCCTCTTTGTTTAATGCTTGCATGGTTTAACTCATTCGATGCATGATTATTGGTTTTGTCGATACGGGAACGTACGGGGAAGTCTAGATCCGGGGAATTTCTCCCAATTTTATATTGGTTGTCGTTAAGCTCCTGTACTTATGAACTAATCATTAGGAATGCTAGGAATTGTATGAACTCGTGATTAGGGAGAAGCCTTCTGGAAAGGTACATTAGAGAGTGGCATTAACAATGGTGATTTGATCGTTGAATTCCTAAAATATATGAGAGTGGATAAGATGAAATTGAACCCCAACAACATATCCATACATAAATTTCATTGAAAGTGTTTATCTTTTGCTTTTTGCCATTGATCACAATTCATGCATACATGTTTATTTTCTGTCTTGCATTTTAAACCCCAATTAATTCGTTTGTAAGTCTTAGTTAATTAAGAAATCACATAACTAAACTAGGCCGTGAGTCCTTTGGGAAGAACGATACTTGGTCTTACCAAGTTTTATTACTTGAACGATTCGGTCATACTTGCCGATTGAAAACAAGTTTGTGACATCATAATTTGGTGTTCATAAATTTGTCCATCAATTACCAAGCAATTGGAAGAAAGGCCAAATAGAAATTTTGGGGCTAATACTGAGGTTACCCTAGAGAAGAGTGCAAAGTGGTAAAGAGTGTGAATGAAGAGATAATTGAGTTAGAAGAAGGAGAAACAGAAGAAAGAAGAGAAATAGAGAGCAAAAACAATTTTCCTTTTCCAATAAATCAAGAGAAACAAATGGACTTCACAGAATTATTCAGAATGGTGGATAATAAAGCACCTTGGGAACAGATTTTACAGAAAATTGCAGTTTACACAAAATCTGATGAAGAAATCTCTACAAAAAAGAGACGTAGAGATGATGAGGCAAAAGAGTGTATAACTGTTAAGAAGGAGTCATTCCCTCCTAAAGCGTCAGATCCAGGCAGTTTTTCTATCCCTTGTACTATAGGGAAGAAAAAGGTAAAGAAAGCTCTCCTTGATTTAGGTTCAAGTGTTAACTTGATGCCTTATTCTTTACTGGAGCAAATCGGCAATGTTAAAATGAAACCTGCAAAGGTTAAAATAGTAATGGCCGATGGATCTTCAAAGGAGCCATGTGGGATTGTAGAGGATATTATAGTTTGTGTTGGCAAACTTCAGTTCTTGGCAGACTTTGTGGTGATGAGGATGGAAACTGAGAAAATACCTATCATACTTGGAAGACCGTTTATGAAAACGGCCAGGGCTATCATAGATGTAAATGAAGGTATAGTGGTGCTCCAGGACAGAGAAGAGAGAGTGGTGGTAGATGTCTTCAAAGATGAGATGCAAGCAAAGGAGGAAGAAGCTAGTTATAAAGCTGCATTTCGAGATGCACCCATGACTAGCCGTAAAGAAGAAAAGCTTGAGTTTTCAGGTAACCATTGTTTGTTGTTTCAGGTACCCAAGGAAGAAGAGATTGGAAGAGGAGAAGAAATTCCTAGAGACTGGAAGAAAAGAAGACTCCAACTTGGCACACCTGTAAGAATCAAGAACAAGTTGTGGGTTGTGAAGGGCTTTAAAGAGAAGGAGATGATAGAGATAGAGTCTCCATATTCTAGAAGAACCAAAACAGTTCAAAGGAAACAGCTGAGGAGTTGGTGGAATGACAACATCAACTATAAAGAAGATGAAACTTG
Organism: Vigna umbellata; assembly: GCF_029865625.1. NCBI lineage: Eukaryota > Viridiplantae > Streptophyta > Magnoliopsida > Fabales > Fabaceae > Vigna > Vigna umbellata. The sequence continues at coordinate 39,642,667 of NC_142169.1, forward strand.
AACTTTATTGGGTCAAGCTAATGACGTTAAAAGAGCGCTTGCTGGGAGGCAACCCAGTGAACTTTTGATTTGGTTTTGTAATTTTTAATTTGTGAACATTATTTTTGTAATTATTTTGTTGGAGATAGCATGTACTGAAGGATGCTAGGTGGTTAAGTATCTACTGAAGGATACTATGGCAGTAACACCTACTGATGGGTGTTGGTGGATTTTGGGTCAGGCTCGTGACGTTAAACAAGCGCAACCTGGGAGGCAACCCAGTTGATTGAATATTTTTGTTGATTTGTTTTAGTTAGGGTTTGCATAAGCATTTTTGAACATTGAATTGCAGGGAGCCAGTGAGGGGCACATATGGGAGGCACGTAGGTTAAGAAAAGAAGGAGAAGAGCACTTCACGAAAGTGCCGCTGAGCGGTACTTTACCGCTGAGCGGTACTCTCGCAGAATAGGGTTTTAGTTCCCCTTAGCGGGACCCGAGCGCATTAGGGTATTTTTAAACCCTAAGCTGCGCATTCTTTCACACTTTCAGACTTTTCTTTGCACAAACACTCCCACATACCTTCTCCAAGGTTTTCCACATCTTTTCACTCTTCCCTCTTAAGAAAATTTCTCTTCCACTCACTTTTTCACTAGTGTGCCATCAAAGTTTGGGGTTGGAAGAGAGCATTCTAGTTTGGAAACATTCTCATTGCATCTAGTATCTCCACCCAAGTAAGTAACATGCATTTTGTTCATTCTAGGGTTTTTGATTTTGAATATGATTGCCAAAGCATGAAGATTTAGGGGTTTTGATTTCTTTGCATGATTTGATGATACATTTGATGTTTGAACCGATTAAACTGCATGATTATGAACTGGAAAACTGAAAATTGCATTTGGGTGGAGTTAGGAAAGCTTTAAAACAGGTTTTTCAAAAATCTGCAGAGTTACCGCTGAGGGGTAAACTGCCGCTGAGCGACACTCTGCCAGATTTGATTTTTCTGGTTTTGTGTGATCTGGAATGTGGTACTGGTGGCGCTGAGGGGGAATTCTGGCCCTCAGCGGTGGTTTAGCTTCGAAAGGAGTTGTGTTCTGTGTTTTACTAATGATTAACATCATGTCACTACAAGAAAAAACTGTATTACATACAGCAAAAATCCGTATATAAGACCCAAAATCCGTATATATTCTGTGTTTATATACGGATTACATACGGACAAAAATCCGTATATAATACCATCGTAGCTAAGTTTACATACGGAAAAATCCGTATATAACTTATATACGGAAATTATATACGGATTTTTCCGTATATAAGTTATATACGGAAAAATCCGTATATACGTTATATACGGAAAAATCCGTATATAACTTATATACGGAAAAATCCGTATATAACTTATATACGGAAAAATCCGTATATAATTTCCGTATATAAGTTATATACGGATTTTTCCGTATATGACGTATATACGGAAATATGCGTATATAACTTATATACGGAAAAATCCGTATATAATTTCCGTATATAAGTTATATACGGATTTTTCCATATATAACTTATATACGGATATATCCGTATATAATGGTTTAACGAGAGCTAAATAAATTCTCTGTATATAACAGTTCTCCATGCACAGTATACAAGCAGACCTGGACATTGTAGTGAACATTTAGCATTGTTACAAGCAAACCTGGACATTATACATTGCACATTGACATATAAATTTAATAAGGTTTTCAAATACACTTAATCCACAAAGAAAACATTGTATATGAATACATAAATATTGTATAATGTAAATATAACTACAACATTTGGAGTTCATAAACAGATTGTAGTTGTGGTTCTAAATAAGTTCAACAGTAATGGAAATAAGTTCTATAAAATTCCTAATAATGCATGTAATCATCATTTCCATCTTCTGGTTCTTCATGTGGTGGTTGCTGTTGTGGTGGTTGCTGTTCTGGAGGTTGCTGTTCTGGTTGGACTGTATTGGGTACGTCATTTTGAACTTGAGGATTTTGAAGGTTTAAAAATTGTTGTGCAGCCGCGGCTGCTGAAGGCGGAAGGAATGGCAGGAGGACGCCAATAAATCCTTCAAACTTTTGAAGCTGCTGACCATATTGTTCTAACTGCGATTTCAGGTTAACAATTTCTTCTGAATTTTGAGGTTGAGCAGTAGAAGATGCCTGTGTTTGTTGGATGTAACTATCAACACAGTCATCTTGGGAAGTGACATTTCCAATGCCGTATACGGGTCCCTTGTATTTTCCACCAGCAGCCTCTAACCAACATCGGTTTCTCAATCTTTCCTCCTCCGCAGGGTCTAGAGGAGAAGATGTTGAGACACCAACAGATGCAGTCTCAGATCTAATTTCAGAAAATTTTGCAACAAATTGTTCCTGTTAAATGAATAAATATTATCATTACACATGAGGTTTAAAAAACAAAAATTTATAATGTGATAGAGTTAGTACAAACTTACATGGGTCTGCCTAGACCTTTCGTCCACAAATTCTCCCGTTGCTTGACGAATATGTGTCTGCTGAAATATTTCATCAACATGCACAGACCGACCAAGCTCTTGTGACTGCAAACAAAAGGAGTTGTTAATAAATATTTGTAAAGTTTATGATTACAAATATAAGAAAAAAAAATGTACAAGTTATATACCAAACGAATAGCATGCTCATGCACGCTTATAGATCCTCCAGTGTGCAAACATCCACCCTTTTCAGATGTCCGATTCTTCTTTGCCGTTTCACACTTTTGTCTATAAAGTGGCATGTTCCACTTTTCCAAAAGAGCATTCCAAGTATCGTCCCCCAGCCAATCAGGTCTTTTTCCTAGAGTTCTAGCTTTTTTATACATCTCTGAGAGTCTATGAGATGCCTTGGTGTGATAATTTTTTTTGACCTTTTCCTCATCTTCAGGCTTCCATGAAACCTTTCTCTGTTGTTATATTAGAAATAATAGGTTTGAATAAGTAAAGAAGTTCAAAGTATAAATTAAATGCAGGACACCAACTATTGACTTGTAACAACAGGATTAGGAATGAAAAGTGTTTACCTTAAAACGTTCGAAGAAGACATCTCTGGTTGACTTAGGGATTGCACCCCATGTTAGCCATGGCTCATCAAGCTGTTCCTTGATGGTTGCTGTGTGACTCTAAGATCCCCATCACAAGTAATGCCTTCCCAAGCACAACAGTCAAGAGAATCAGACCAATTGAGATAAGGAAAAGGAGGAGAGGTTGATATGTTCCCAGAGAAAGCCAAGAGGGACAGTTTATCAATCTGACTACAAGAGGAAACATGAACAACAAACAAGGAGAAGAGGAATAAGGGGACTATGATAGAGACCATGAAGTTCGAAACCATGTAAGAATTGTAAAGGGAATATGCAGAGGAAGATGAAGATGGTGATGGCATGAGAAAAACTGACAGAATGGTGTGTTTGAAGTGATGGTTGGTCATGAGCAGGGGATCCATGATAGACCTTCTGGTATCCAAACAGCAAGCTCATCTGAATTGGCAAAGGCCGAGATTCTAAGGTCTGATGAAGCAAAGAAGAACAAGCCATGAGCAGGGGATCCATTGAGGTAATGAAAGATTCTTTGAGCAGCATTGTAATAAGTATCAAGAGGTTTGCATAGAAATTGGCTGAGTTGTTGTACACATAATCAATATCTTGCTTGATGATGGTGAGTTGCAAAAGTTTGCCAACTAACTGCCAGTAACCAGCAGCATTACATAAAAGTTGTCCATGATTTGCCATAAGTTTAATAGAAGGATCAGAAGGAGTGTTAGTAGGTTTAGAACCAATCAAACCACTGTCATCGAGAAGTTCAAGAATATATTTTCTCTTATTCATGTGAATTCCAGATTTGGACCTTGTAATTTCAAGACCGAGAAAGTATCTTAAAGATCCTAGGTCTTTGATTTTAAATTTGGTATCTAAGATGTGCTTAAGATGATTAATTTCTGCCATATCATTGCTAATTAAAACAATATCATCCACCTAAACAAATAATGCAGTAAAAGAAGGAGAAGCAGATTTGACAAACAAAGCTTGATCTGCAGAAGATTATTCCTAATTAAGAGAAAGAAGAGTAGCATATAAGGTACTATGCCATTATCAACAAAGGGGAAGTAAACTAGGAGGAGGGACAAGATGAATTGCCAAAAGCTATGCTTTTAGATGATGACATTTTCCTGGGTAAAGTTATAGATAAACCTAGTAAATTCATGAAGGGACAAATAAAGAGAACAAGGATGTTTTTTGATGAGGCAGAGAAAGGAGTTGCAGAGCTAAACCCTGCTAGCAGGTGGCCAGTGTGGGCATCCACAAAGTCAGTTCAACTAACATGCACACTAACTACAACAAAATCTATCTAAGGGTAATCTAAAAATCCACTAAGTTGTCTAAAACAGTTTTTAATGTTCATCTAACACAACTAAGAAGTACTTCTTTTGGTGAAATTCAAATCAATTTTAGAATGAAAAGCCAAACAATTTAAACTACTACTAAACTAAGTGAGTGAAATCTATCAATTTAAGACACTACACTAATAATGGTCTAAAAACAACTAATTAGCATAGGAAGTGTTGATCATCAATATCATCAAGACTAACGTCACAAAGTTGTGGTGATGCCAAGTTTTTCTAAATTTTATCTAAAATAGAGTGGCACTTCTAAATTACTTCTAAACATTTAACAGTAGTAGACCTTGGTGGAACATCCTTCAACACCACAGAACCAGATTTGGAGCTAAGACTATCTCTTCCAGCTGCTGCCATTGAAAACAGTGGAGAGTTCTAGTAATTGTAATGCTTTTGTTTACAATTATGATTTGAAAAAACACATGAACAATACATGCATCGTTTCAAGAGTTGAAACCCTTCACAATGGCGTTTCAGAGGTTTGTTATGGCTGGTTATACACCTAATTAAGCTTAGTTATATATATGTTTAGGGTTAGTTAGTACAATATAATGAATGTGTATACCCATTCCCTGCTCAACCCTTCTATAATCCCTTATACCCCTATACCACCATTATTCTTCCCAAATAATTTACCCTTAAACTCACTATGACCCCTGGAATCATCTCCACCCTAAAACCAACTATATTTCCTAGTTACAATATTCCTTGCATGTTCCCTGCACATGCCGAACCCTTTCTTATTATCTTTCTTTCCCAACATAACCACGATGAGAAACTAAGCCCTTCACACATTATTTCATTCATGCTACCCAACCCGAGGCACTCTCACTATTAAGTCCTTCACCTGCAACCTACCAACCTCTCCCTCTCTTCCACTCATACTCCTTTTCCACAACACCTACACCCACCACCTCCTTTCTCCATAATTATTCTACCAATCGACTCTCATTCCCTTCAATGTTCACACCTCACTATACCCTTCTTTCCTTTTTCTTCCAACTATGTGATATATATATAACCTAACCAGTACTTGATACAAAGAACTTATGCATGAAACCAACTTCTTCCTTTACTACCAACCCACACCAATTATGACAACCTCAAAAGGGACTTAAGCTTACTTCAGTACGTTGCAATACTAAATTTTGATATAGAACATTCTAGCACTGCATTAAATATTTACAGGCCCAGCCACTTGACAAGGAAAGAGACTTAGTCACTGTGACACTAAAGAAGAAAGAATCGTACCAGTCTATACAATTCAAATACAAAACAACATATTGTTTACCAAACGAAGCAAAATAACACAGTACAAATCATTTTTCTACATCTAACAAACTTTAAATGCAAACGAACTCACTCACATTCGCAACTCCAGATGCTATATGTCTCAGTCCATAAAACCAGTACGAATCTACTTAACCCGCCACACAGTAGCCTCAATCGATGCTTCCAAACACTCCAACCACGGCTTGCGACCCGAACCATAGATGTGACAAATAAAACACACAAAAATGAGATTAGGGTTCACGATTTTCACCATTAAACAATTACTAAGCATTACAATTTACTTACCAGATGAAGCTACTCTTTCAGCGCCCAACTACGGCACCGCACCGAACAATGAGGCCCAACGACAGTGTTTGATGAAGGATTGATGAAAGTCACAGTTCGAAACAGAGAGAGACGGAAGAACCAAAGCCACACCGAAGAGGGATGGAGACAACAACAACCAGACCGAAAGGGCTCGAAAGAAGGGATACGACAGGGTTCGAGAGAGATAAGAATGCACCACGGTTCAAGTGAAAACAAAGCACCAGGTTCGAATGAGAGGAAAGCTCGAGCTGAGAGTGTAGGGTTCCAGCTTCAGCGTAATTAGAAATACATTTTTCTAATATTATTTCCCAAATCCGTATGTAATATCTGCAGATAAAATTTGGTTCCAACTACATACGGATAATACAGGTTATATACAGATCCTATCCTTGGGTAATTTTCCCGCCACCCCGCGCCAACATTATATACGGATATTATATACGGATTATCCGTATATAAAATTCCGTATATAATATCCGTATATAACGCCTTTCTTTAACATCCGTACATAATTTCCGTATATAATTCCCACTTTACATACAACTCTAGATCCGTATATAATATTCCGTATGTAATACACTTTTTTCTTGTAGTGTGTTCTGTGGTTTTGTTTGTGTTTTGAATGTAGGAATGGCATCCTCATCAGGAAAAAGATTGAAAACCATGGCAACCAAGAGAAAGGAAAAGGAACCAGAGCAACCCCAATCTAGTAGGTTCCTCTCTAGGAAACATGAGAAGCACTTTAAAGTGGTTCAGGACAGGAGACTTCTGATGGAGAGAAAGGTTGGAATGATACCTAACCTTGCTCCTCAATTTGGAGAGCAAGTTTTAGGGAATGACTGGGGAAAGCTAGCCACTTATCCTGCACCTGCCAACATAGCTGTGGTTAAGGAATTTTACACCAATGCAAAGAAGATTGGTGATTATCCAGCTGAGAATTATTTGGGCTATGTCAGAGGACATGCTATCAGGTATGATCCTGATTCAATTAATAACTTTCTGGACACTGTATGGGCTGGTGAGCAGTGCCAGTTTGCTCTTTGCATGGAGGAAGGTGCTGATTATGAGGATGTGGAGAGAGTACTGTGTATACCTGGAGGACACTTCCAAAGGAATCGATCTGGCTCAGTGGTTAACATTAGGAGGACAGATTTGACTCCTCTTGCAAAGTATTGGATGGCGTTTTCTCATGCCAACATTCAGCCATGTTCACATGTGTCAGATATTACTCTCAGCAGGGCATTCTTCATCTACTGTGCTATCAGAAACTTGAATGTTAATATTGGGCAGGTGATAGCTGATGAGATTAGTGTGTGCGCCAATACTTCAAACAACAAAGCACCACTAGGACATCCTTCTTTGATCACGCACCTTTGCAAGATAGCTGGGGTGGACACTTCTGCTCCACCTTTTGAGAGGCCAAGAAAAGCTATTGATGAGGCCTACTATAGACAGTACTGTGGAGGTGATGATACAGCTCAGCCAGTTCCACCACGCCGTGCTCGTAGAGAGAGAGGGCCAGCATAGAGCCAGACATCTGCTGAGACACATGAAGCAGAGCCATTCCAGATGAGGGACATGTATATGTCTCTTATAGGGGCTCAGTTGCAGTCCATTCACAGAGGGCAGGTGGCCACTGCTGAGATGATTGTGGGGATGTATGATACACCTCCAGCCCATAGGTGGACTATGGATGAATTCCATAATGTGGTAGCATGGCCAGAGGAACCAGTGCATGGAGGAGGAGCTGAAGCAGCTGAAGCTTCAGCTAGAGATATGGAAGAAGATGAAGCTGATGAGGATGATGCAGAAGAAGATGATGAAGATGAGGAGGAAGAGGAAGATACAGAGGACAACTCAAATTGATGAGGAGCTGAGATAACATTTACTGATGAATGCTATCATGTGCTTATGTTTTGTGGTTTAAGTTTTTTGAACTTATTTGTTTTTGTTTTTAGATTAGGGTTTGATGTACTCTATTTGAAACCTGGTTTCTTGTGATGGTTTGCTATTAACTGTGATTGTGTGATAAGTAATGCTGAATGATGCTTATGATTGATTGATGTTGAGATAGATGTGCACATTAAATGCTTATACAGGTGATTCACAAGTTTTGTGAACAAATGCAGGATATTATGATTGTGATTGTGAAATTAAGCAGAATGTGTATGTCAAATGTGAATGAGCTTATATGTGAGATTTTGAGCTCCAGAGTTGTTATTGTTGAATGCTATTACTTTGAAAGCATGAATGATTTTGCCCAGGTGATGGAATCGTACTTGACGAAGTCCTCCTTTTGTATTTTTACTTTTTATAGTTTAGCTCTTAAGGAGCATGGGTTACTATAAATACCCAGCTCCTTTATTGTATTGTCACTTTTGAGATTAATGAGAATTAAGTTTTCTGAAATAGAAACAATTCTCTCTTGAAAGTCAGGCTAGAGAGTCCAAAGACTCCCTCTAGCCACCTTCCAAGCACACTCTCATTCTTTCATTTCTTCAAACTTCACGGTGCTTCTCTTTCATTTCCACGCTGATCCTCCACTGCCACATCTGGCACGCGTCAGCTGCCAGTACGTCTCCAGCTTCCTTGCATCAGCGCTCTTCAGCCACGCGTTCTCTGTCGAACGCATCACTTTCCATTTTCCCACTTTTGCATCCACATTTCTCTCATTTTCCATTTCGAAGAAACCTCATCTGCTAGGGTTTCTCCCTCTCAAACGCATCATCATCACAGTAAGCCTCTACTCCATTTCTATCTTCACAGATCCACGTCTCTTCCTCCGTAAGTTTCATTCCTCTTCATGAATATACATCTCCTTCCATATTTGCACCTCATCTTCACCATTTCTTTTGATTTCCACCGATTAAAACCTTGTTTCACCTTCGATCCAGACTTTCCACCGATTGTTTTCCTCCAATCTTATGTTTGAACCGATTAATCGGTTCATTTTGAGTTTTCCCTCTTTTCTAGGGTTCGTTCATGATTTTAGGGTTTTCTATTCGAGTTTAATCTTCTGTTTTTGTTCTTCTTCGAGTTTTTGTCCATTTCCGCTGCGTCTTCACTCGTCGGAGAAGCTTCGAGGAGTCCGAATCGAGCTCGCACAGCTTCGGTCGTCAGCTTCTCGGGCGTTCGTCCATCAAGTGGTATCAGAGCCAGGTTGAACACGCTTCGAAGATAAGTATCACTTTCCTTGCGTCTTTTCGCTTTGTCTTGATTCTGAGTATTTTGTGTTGATTTGTTGTAATCTGTGTTTGTCTTTGTGTTCTGGTTTAACGCTGTGCGTTTAACTTCTTTCATTTTAGCGTTTATGTTTCGTTCATTGTTTCTGTTCTGAGTTTCCTTCAATTTCTGAGTTAAGTTTGTTTCGCCTCCCTATTTTATTCATTGTTTGTGTTGTTTCGATTTTGTTCTCACTGTTTCGCGTCTATGTTGAATTTTCTTCTTCTTCCGCGTTGTTCAACACATGCGTTTAACTGTCTTGCGTTGTTTCGGTATGTCTTATGTTGATTCATCTTGTTTTTGTCTTGTTTTGAGTTCTATATTGTGATTCGGTGCATCTGTGTGTTTAATCTGTGCTTGAGTCATTATTTTTTAGTCTTATTATCATTTTATTTCGGTGCAAGTATTGGTTTGAGTCTTTTCATTTGAAAATCACATTTCTGTCATGTTCTAGTCTTGTGCATTGTTTTTAATTGTCAGTTTAATTCGAGTTTAACTAGCTGATGCTTGTGTTTTGTGATTCATTTGTGTTGCTTGCACTGAGTAAGTTCTGTTCACCGTATATAAGCTATGACATTTAGATAAATGAGCTTGGTGGCAGATTTCAGTGGTAGAGATAATGAATCTCATGTTCTTGAATCTGTTTAATGATAGCTTTGCTTGGTTTCTGCCTAATCAATAACAAGTGCATACCAAGTGAGCAATGAAAGGCTCAGCCTAGCTCGGTTGCACATTGATTAATCAACAGATTTGTGATTTGGCCAGCTACACCGAACTGGTTTTTCTTTGAAGTCTGTGTTAATGTTTTGAGTGTGTGTTTGTTCTGCTTGGTATAAGTTCATTGCTAAGCTTCTAGTTCAATCATATTCAAGAGTCATTTGTGTTTGCTGTTTTGTTATTCAAGTTCAATTTCTACAGTTTTGGTTAAAAGTGAAATTTGATGCTAGAGTCAAAAGTTATCAATGAAACCAATTATGTCTTTTTTTTTATTAAGTTGAACCATTAATCTGATACAAGTCAAGTGCTGATTTGTAAGCTGCATTGATCTTAGTCTATTGTGGATTGTAGCAAGAGTTGTAAGTCAATAACATTTGAAGCAATTAAGGATTAATCCTACTGTTAAAAAAAAAAAAAGAGTTGAAGGACTTAGTGCAATTCACAATAGCTGCCTCTAATTCGGAACATCAAATATGAGAAATAAAACAAGTTTCTCTGAGGCACAATGTCAAACAGTTTGGTATGCCAATTTATAAATCAAATCTGTTCAGTATTGGTTCAACTTAAGTCCCTTTTCTTGCTTTACTAATCTGTTCTAGTTCTATTCCTTAGGTTCTATTTGAGTGCTCACATTATTCAAAGCTTTGTTTCTTGCTTGTCTTGGTTGATAACTCTGGTTTTGTCTATCACATGTGCAATCTATTCTGCTGATCTTAATTTGAAGCTTTTACTTGCTTTATTCATCTGATCTAGAGTTGTCTTAAGCAATAGATCTGCTGTGCTGTCATTGTTTTGTGGCTGTCTTACTATGTTCTGCATATCACTTTGCATTGTCTAGCCTCTGCCTGTTTGAGAAGTTGTTACACTCTGGTTTCTGGAAATTGAAAGAAGGTTTGTGTGCTTGGTAGCATCTTAGGTGGTGGTGGTCTAAAAGACTCTCAAGTCTTGAACTGCCAAGGGAGAATCTCCCTTCCAAACCTTTCCATTTTGAGTGCTTTAAGCTTTTAAAAAGAAGCCTGAGTGTTGTGAGTTTTGTAAGGCTGATTTGGCCTAATTCCTTGGCACTTTGAAATAGAGAATTCATTGTTAATCTAACTGTTTTGTGATTGTTCATTGTGCAGGAAAAGAAATTGGATCAATTAGATTGGAGCAGTTGTGATTTGCTTAAACTGACATTGCATTCATTTTGGATTATAAACTGCTTGCTGAAATCATTGAGATATTATATGTCTGAATGTGATTACTGATTTCATGGTTTGCTTACAATTGTTGAAATCTGTTGAATACTTATTAGCACCATCACTCTTTCTTTGTTGAGATCATTTTTCCCAAATGCATATAGAAAATATTTTCCTGGTATTAATCACATGCAGATTTCAGTTTTGTTCAGATTGATTGATTGCATACCCTTGCATGCCACCTAGTTAGTTGTTCATGGACTGATTTATGCATGAATTGATTTGCTTGGAGTAATTAGGCTTGTGCATGAACTTGTTTTAACTGCCAAAGCATCATTCCATTTGAAGAAGTGACTAAAGCACTTATTTTCCAATTCTGACGTTGTGGTTGAATTAAGCACATAATTCTTTTTACCCATTGGATTGATCAGAATTTAAATTAGAATTGAATGGTTGTTTAAATCAGTTTAGTTCAGCTTTGAATTACACCCATTGCATCTGGTTTAATATCCATGTCCTTGTGTATTTTGCTGGATTTGGTGCAATTTCTGTAAGCAGATCTGAACCGAATCAGTGCAGGGAGAAAGTGAAGAATGAATCTGCTGATTAGTTGAGCACAAGGAAGAACCTACAACAAAGTCCACTAAAGCCAACAACTAGAAATAGCATTAATTAGGGAAGTTGCTTAGCTATATTGCTTTTGTTTGTTTAAACTGTTTGTGTTATAGCTTGCAATTTGTTGGATGTTGTGATTTGCTGAATTGGGTGATTTTCTTGCAGTATAGCCTTGAAATCATAGTATCTCGTGAATGCAGATTTCAAGTTGAGAGCAAAAGGAATCTGCATCAACTGTACCGAGAGAAAGGGAAGTTTACTACCCTATATCTTTGTCTGCCATTTGTTTTAATTAAGTGAATCCTCACATCAGTTTCGGCATATGTGTTTGTAGAACTTGATCAATAGAAACCAAGAAGATTTGATAGCAGCAGTACTAAGTTGAGCACGTGGATCTTCATTTGAACAAGGTGTTTGGGTCAGATCGTGGCAGCAGCAACATCTCTAATTGGACAGGACTGAGATTGACACGAAGCAAAGTGGATTACGTGAATGTGGGTACCAAGAGCACCGTAGCATAGGATTTCAATTTTTGTTTGTATTTGTACTGGGTTTGTGTTTGCCCACTGTTAGTTTTAGTTTTTGTTTTGTAAAAGGGCCTTTTATAAAGTCCAAGTGTTTAGGAAGAGTCCTTGGTGCTCTTTCAAACTCTTGGCAACTTTATTTGCTTTTATTTTTTTAGCATAGCTAGACAGGTGAATGTGTCTTGTTAGCCAAAGCTACAAGCTTCACTATAGGAGTAGACTTTAATATTGATTTGAATTGTGTTTCTCGTAGGGGTCATTAGAGTCCGCTGGATTCTTAGTGTTTTGTTTATATTGATTTGTTTTGAGTTTTACGTTTAGGGGTGATTTAGGCTAAAAGGGATTAAACTCTAAGCCTTTTCACATTAGAGTCCGAGAGTCTAGTCTTTTATTTGTGCTTAATTGTTTGAGTTGTGTACTTTGTTTCTAAAGGTGATTTTAGTTTAAGGGGTAATTAGTTAGTAGCCTAAGACATTTCTGGCAAGGCAAGACTTGGTACTTAAGCAGCTCTTTAGCTCACCTCTCTTACCTGGGACTTGTCTAAGTGAAAGTTTTGAACCCTTTAGATTAAGAAAACTTTTAAAAACAAAGATGTTTTCTTATAGTTCATATAGGTCTTCTAGGTTAGATAAAGTTGATGAAATGTTTAAACAAGCTAGGAATCTTCCATCATTTGGTAAAGACATAGGTGCATTAACATACCTAGCTTGGGAAAAGAAATTGATAAAATAAATCCTTGGTTTTGTGAAGAGAGTGAATATTATGTTCTTAGTATATATCTCTCTAAGTTAGAAGTGCATGCAAGTGAGTGGTGGGATGAAAGACAATATCATGTTAGGAAAGGTAGAAAGTCCTCCATACGTGATTGGCATGATTTAAAAGCTTGCATGAGAAGAAAGTTTGTGCCTTCAAGCATTAAAAGAAACCTAGAACTAATTAGGGATTGCATTAATAATGGAAAATTATTTCTTGAGAGTTTAAATGATCATGGGTTTCTTCGTAGAGAATTAGAATTTGGGGCAACACTTAAGGAGATCAAGGATAAGAAAAGAGAACGAGAGATTGAGAGAAAAGAAAAGAAAGAAAAGAAAGAAGAAGAGAAGAGAGAGAGAGAACAAATAGAGAAAAGAGAAGAGAGAAGAAGAGAGGAATTAAGAAGAGAAGAAGAGAGAAAAGAAGAAAAGAGAGAAAGGCAAGAAAAAGAGAAGAAAGAAAAGGAGAATTTGTTACTGATGACAAATCCTATTCTTTCAAAGACGGTGGAACCTAAAAGGGAAGGTTTCCAAATCTTTACTTCTTTTCCAATAATTGATCACTTTTCAATTTTTGACTTCTCTTTCAAACCAATTGTCATGAAAACATTTTCAAAAATTGACAATTCAAATCTTGAGTTATTCTTATTTTTAAGAAAACAATTAACTCAAGATAAAATTGAATTTGGACTTCTAAAAATTTCAAAGATTACTAATCAAAGTATTAGAAGTTCTTATTCTCTTGTTTTTAAAGAAAAATTCTTTCTTGGATTGATATTAACCGAAGATATATTTGATGTGTATTGCAGATTTGTGTTTGATCCAGGAGGAAGAAAACTAGATCTAAAAGAATAAGGCCACTCGAAGATGGCCATGCTCCCAAAGATTGTGTGGAGTTTCTTCATAAGGCGATTGTCAGATTTGAGGACAAATCTTTTTTTTAAGAGGGAGGGTATGATGGAATCGTACTTGACGTAGTCCTCCTTTTGTATTTTTACTTTTTATAGTTTAGCTCTTAAGGAGCATGGGTTACTATAAATACCCAGCTCCTTTATTGTATTGTCACTTTTGAGATTAATGAGAATTAAGTTTTCTGAAATAGAAACAATTCTCTCTTGAAAGTCAGGCTAGAGAGTCCAAAGACTCCCTCTAGCCACCTTCCAAGCACACTCTCATTCTTTCATTTCTTCAAACTTCACGGTGCTTCTCTTTCATTTCCACGCTGATCCTCCACTGCCACATCTGGCACGCGTCAGCTGCCAGTACGTCTCCAGCTTCCTTGCATCAGCGCTCTTCAGCCACGCGTTCTCTGTCGAACGCATCACTTTCCATTTTCCCACTTTTGCATCCACATTTCTCTCATTTTCCATTTCGAAGAAACCTCATCTGCTAGGGTTTCTCCCTCTCAAACGCATCATCATCACAGTAAGCCTCTACTCCATTTCTATCTTCACAGATCCACGTCTCTTCCTCCGTAAGTTTCATTCCTCTTCATGAATATACATCTCCTTCCATATTTGCACCTCATCTTCACCATTTCTTTTGATTTCCACCGATTAAAACCTTGTTTCACCTTCGATCCAGACTTTTCACCGATTGTTTTCCTCCAATCTTATGTTTGAACCGATTAATCGGTTCATTTTGAGTTTTCCCTCTTTTCTAGGGTTCGTTCATGATTTTAGGGTTTTCTATTCGAGTTTAATCTTCTGTTTTTGTTCTTCTTCGAGTTTTTGTCCATTTCCGCTGCGTCTTCACTCGTCGGAGAAGCTTCGAGGAGTCCGAATCGAGCTCGCACAGCTTCGGTCGTCAGCTTCTCGGGCGTTCGTCCATCACCAGGTTTTCTATGATTGAATTAATTGCTTGTTTTGCATCATATGATCAAGGCTGTTTGTTGAAACCCTTTTTTATTGGCCAAATTTGTAAAAGTTAGCCCACTAAAAGAGAACACTTTGTGTTCAATCCTTTTGAACCCTTAGCCTTGAATATACACTGAAACCTTTGATTGAAAAATCTTTACCTTGAGTTAAGTAGAAGATCTTGTGTGGTATTGTTAAATATTGAAGTTTGGGGTTGTTGGGAAAACATGAAAAGCATTGAGCTACGAGCTAAAAAGTAAGAATATGCAAAGAAAAAGAAAAGAAAAGAAAAAGAAGCAAAGCTCAATGCAAAGGCAAAAGAAAGTTGGGAAAGAATAAGATTATTGTGTTGTTATGATTCTCTTAACTCAAGGATTTTGTGATCCAGAAAAACCAATTTTCTTGTTAGCCCAGCCACATTATAAGCCATAGAAAAGTCCTTGTGATGATGCATGCTTGTGAATGTTTTTGATTGTGGTAAAATGAAAGGCAAAGTTGATTCATGTAACATTGTGATAGTAGAGTGAATGAGTGATCATCTCTTATACACTTGAGTGTGAGTGAAACACTTGACTTAGTGAGGAAATATCACATGAAAACATGAACATCCATGCTTAATTGAATGATCATTCATGAAAATAGCATTTGTTGGAATTTAAATGACTTTGTGAACACTAAAGCATGTGCACATCTTGATTAAAATCTTGATCATAAGTTTGAGTGAAGTTGTTACTTATCTTGAAAAAGAGGATTTTTGAATGAGTAAACCATCATATGAATTGGTTGAAGATTGAGTTACATCTTATTTGCTTGAGGACAAGCAAAGTTTTAAGTTTGGGGTTGTGATAACAGTTGAAAAACTGTTATTTTTATGATTAAAATTGACACTAAAAGCAACCTTTACACTTAGAAACTAGCTTGAAATCATGTTTTTCTTTATATTTTTGGAAATAAGAGAGCTGGACAGGTTTATGCTTGATTTCAGTGTTTTTGTGCAGGTTTTAAGGTGAATTTGGTGAAAGAAATGAAGAAGAAGAGAATTGAAATCAGAAAAGACAACAAAAAGTGCAAAAAGGAGAAGCCGAAGTCACCGCTCAGCGGCAGTTTACCGCTGAGCGGCACTCAGGAGCTTGCGGGAGGTCCGCTGAGGGGCAAAATGGCCGCTGAGGGGAGAAAACAAGTCACGCACTCACCGCTGAGCGGTATTTTACCGCTAAGCGGCACTCAGGAGCTTGCGGGAGGTCCGCTGAGGGGCAAAATGGCCGCTGAGGGGAGAAAACAAGTCACGCACTCACCGCTGAGCGGTATTTTACCGCTGAGCGGCACTTTAATGGGCTTGGATTTGACTTTTTGTAATTTACGAATGATATATAAGCTTTAGGGTTTCCTAGGGTTAGGCATCTTTGGCGGGAACGAAGCAAACACTCTCTCTTCCACCCCTTTGAAGGAGGATCTTGGATGCTGAGGCTTCCTCTTCACCTTTTTAGGGTTTATTCTTTCATTCTTTCATTGTAATTCATTTAGGTTCACCATGAATATGGTGAACTAAACTCTGTATGTTTGTTGGGGAATCAATGTAATCTTGTGAAACTCTCATATATGGAATCTGTTTTTACATCTTTTAATTAAGACTTATGCTTTCTTTCATCATTAGTTAGGGTTTTTCCTCTTTGCTTAATGCTTGCATTGTTTAACTCATTCGATGCATGATTATTGGTTTTGTCGATGCGGGCACGTACGGGGAAGTCTAGATCCGGGGAATTTCTCCCAATTTTATATTGGTTGTCGTTAAGCTCCTGTACTTATGAACTGATCATTAGGAATGCTAGGAATTGTATGAACTCGTGATTAGGGAGAAGCCTTCTGGAAAGGTACATTAGAGAGTGGCATTAACAATGATGATTTGACTGTTGAATTCCTAAAAATATATGAGAGTGGATAAGATGAAATTGACCCCCAACAACATATTCATATCTATATTTCATTGAAAGTGTTTATCTTTTGCTTTTTGCCATTGATCAAAATTCATGCATACATGTTTATTTTCTGTCTTGCATATTAAACTCCAAATATTTCGTTTGTAAGTCTTAGTTAATCAAGAAACCACATAACTAAACTAGGCCGTGAGTCCTTTGGGAAGAACGATACTTGGTCTAACCAAGTTTATTACTTGAACGATTCGGTCATACTTGCCGATTGAAAACGAGTTTGTGACATCATAATTTGGTGTTCATAAATTTGTCCATCAACCATCCAAGATCCTCCTTCAAAGGGGTGGAGAAGAGAGTGTTTGCTTTGTTTCTGCCAAAGATACAAACCCTAGGACGTCCTAAAGCTTATATACTATTCTAAAATTACAAAAAATCTAGGTCCAAGCCCATAAGTGTGCCACTCAGTGGTAAAGTACCGCTCAGCGGTAAGTGCGTCAGTCGTTTCTTCCCCTCAGCAACCATTTTGCCCCTCAGCGGTCCTCCCGTGAGCTCCTGAGTGCCGCTCAGCGGTAAACTGCCGCTGAGCGGTACTTGCGGCTTCTCCTTTTGCACTTTTTGATGTTTTTTCTGATTCCATCTCTCTCCTTCTTCACTTCTTTCACTAAATTCACCTTAAAACCTGCACAAAAACACTGAAATCAAGCATAAACCTGTCCAGCTCTCTTATTTCTGAAAATATGAATAAAAGCTTGATTTCAAGCTAGTTTCTAAGTATAAAGGTTGCTTTTAATATCAATTTTAAGCATGAAAATAACAGTTTTTTAACTGTTATCAAAGCACACAAAGGAAACTAAAATTGAATGACTGGAAAAGCAATATAGAATTGAAAACAGCACAAACTAGACTGAAAACAGAAACAAAAATAGCATAAAGTGGATTGGAATTAAACAGCAGAATGGAAAGGCACTTAGCTATGGTTTGCGTTGACAACCAGAGCTCTGATACCACTTGATGGAAGCTTGCTATGGGTGAAAATCATTGAACCAGGAAGCCAAACAACAAACATTCTAGTGAGTAGAATTAAGGCAGCGGAATTATGCAGAGAATGGTATGGTTGCGGTGAAGAATAGAGTGGGTTAGAACCTCTCAGCTCAGAGGGCCTTCTACTTTGGAAGGAAGCTAGAGGTAAGGAGAAAGAAAGTGAAGAATTGGGTTGACTCAAGAGCAAAGGTAAGCTGGAATTTCATTTCTGCAACAATTAGACTAAGCTCAAAAGTATTTACAAAAGGGGGAAGAGGTCTCCTATTTATAGGAAAATAAGAGCCTCAAATCTGAAATGAAATTCAATCCAAAAGCAAATGAAATTAAAGAAAAGAAAGGCGCCAATTTGCTTCAGCTTCAAACATGCCTCATTCCAACTAAGCAGCACACGTGAGACAACACCAATTCTGAAACGTTGGGCTAGCTAGGTTATTGGCTGAGCTTTTTGATAGCTTTGGCAGCAAACTTCTCCCTCCAAGTCTCTCTTTTCACGTGCTCAAATGCTATGCTGGCAGCTGCTCCTCCAATTTCATTAATCCTACAAAGCAAAGAAAAATGTGCTTTTAATTATGGGAATAATGATTAATGTAAATTACCTTTCATAGAAGCAAAATGGTAGGTTTTCCTTCTTCCTCTTGAATCCTCTTTGCCATGGCTCTAGTAAGAGGTCCAATGTGTGTCTTAGATGGTCTTCCATCACAGTTATTATGATGTACTTTTGAAGGCTAGTCATAATATATCAACGTGGTGGCAAATTAAAATTATGTATTATGATAGGTCTAGGAAGACCTGTCATAGTAGACCTTTTTTATGGTTGTTAACTTAGCATCTGTCATAATACATGGGACACTGTGACAAACTCGAAATTAAAGAACCTGTCATCGAATCTCTTATATCCTAATTTTCACGTGTCCTCTCTAACCACATCTTCACGCTTCTCAATCCCTAATTTCTTATTCATGTTCCTTGTATCCTCTCTTTTCTTAGTTCATGATTCCGGTCACCAAACCATCAACACTGTGCAAGAACACTATCGTCGAGTTCGCTGGTCATAAAATCCCTAATTTCTTGTTCACGTTCCCTAAATCCATCAATTGAAGAGATCGAGTTTGCGAGAAGTATTTGGGAAGGGTCGGGTAACGAATTCCCTTTTGTTCTAAGGTTTTTTTGTTCGATCAAGCATTGAGTGTGTCGCAACCAGAATTGCGACGGGATGACGAGTCGAAAAGTAGACGGGTTTGAGAAAAAGATTTTGGGAGTCGCCACCATAATTTATTATGGAAAAACTATGGAAAACCATAAAATAAGACATGGTTTACGAAAACTAGATTTTAGGTTCGGGAATCGGTTACGCATAAGGGAAGGTGTTAGCACTCTACTACGCCTGCCCAAAGATAGTACCTTTAATTAAATGTATAAAGTTGACGTGATTTTTTCAAAATATTTAATTTTTCCTAAAAATAATTATATAAAGAAACTAATAAGAAACAAAAAAATATTTTTTGTTTTATGAACCCGACAATGATTGACTTTGCTCCTACGTATATCCATTTATAATGGACAATCAGGGATCACGTAGTTCTTTATATAGAAAAAGGTTTGTGAGTTTGTTTAAAACTAATTATGAATTGTTTGAGATTTTTGAAAAGTGAACCCGACAAGGGTTGTCCTTGCTCTACATATATCCATTTATGATGGAGAATTAAGGATCACGTAGTTATGGTATAAAAGGTTTAGTTTAACAAAATTTGACATTTTTTGGTTTTAAAGATTTCGTTTTTTTATTTCAAGAATGGTGGGAAAAAGGAAAGAAATATGATTTAAAAAAACATTATTTGTGTGTAGTAAAAAAATAAAACCTTTAGAAACAAAAACCTTTCAAAGTACAATAAAAAGAGAAAAAGAATGGTGCAGACGTAACATACCTTTTTAGCTTTTAGTACTCCCCTAGTTCTTCTTTGGTAGTTTCTGTTGGCAGAGTTCTTCTAGCGTGAAAACTTATTTTCCTTTATACTCTCACTCACTCTTTCTATCTCTATTATTTCAGAGTATCTCTCTATTTTTTTTCTCCTCTTTTTCCACGACAAGGTGCGTATTTATATACACATTGTAATATTATGGTAATCTTGCCCTTAATTGTGAATTAATTGACAATGAACAAAATAGGAAAAGAAAATGTCTTGTTCCAAGAAAAAGAAATCAAATAATATTCAAGACATTGATTATAATTATTGTCAGAAAATTTGTCCATTTTTAAAATCATATTTTCCTCTTTAAAAGCAACTAACACAGGAAATTATATATTAACATACTATTTTAATTACTATTTTAATTACTGCTTATAATTATTGGCATAATATTGATTCAAATTATTATCATATTAAACTAATATTTTAAAAATATGTTATAGTGATGTGTACTGCATTAAGGAAAATTATTTTATTATTTTTTTTTGTTTTCTTTATCTACCATTGATTATTATTCTCTTATTTTTTTTTCTTTTTATCTTTATTTTTAATTTTTATTTTATTAACTTATCCGACGAAATTGTGATTCCATTTGCACCAAATAGAGCTTCATATATCTCAATGGGTGGGGCTCTTGAGTACACTCTCAAGTACTGGCTGAAATCCTTCTCCCAAGACGAGTTCAAGTTGTAGGCACGCACCATTCACCTCTCCAATTTAGTTACATTCAAATCTAAATTTCAAACTCAAATTTCATTATTTACTAACTTTGATTCGATTCTTGCTCTCAAATATTGACAAAGATACCTTGCATTCTAGTGTCGGATTGTCGTCAGCACTCAACGTTACCACTGCCAAAGTCGAAAAACTATGAGATAACAATTGAGTTGCTTACGGTAACTGATTATGTTTCACTTCTTCGTTGTGTTTTCGGTCGTGAATTGTGATTTGCTGTTTGTGGCTTTTTTGCAGCTTCGGTCTGTGAGCATTGTGCAGACGGAGCCAATCGTTGTGCATATTGATACATTCGATCTGGTTCTCGAGGAGAATTCTGATTTTGATGCATCGCTTAGCTTGAACTAGTAAATAATGAAACGAGGTTGATGATGCTTTATGGTTTTGTTGCCGTTTGTTTAACGTTTTTTTTGCTTTTGTCTATTATTACAGTTTTGCGTCGTCGGTTGCCTCTACCAAGGGAAGTGGTTATGGTTTCGCTGATAAGGTTTGAGCTTGATTCTGCTCTTTGTTTATCTAAGCATGAGTCCATACATGTGTATACTGTTAACGGAGTTGTTCGTAGTCAAATCATGCTTCAGTTGATTTTGTAGCAATTTTAACAAGGTTGGTGAGATTTGAATTTGAATATTTATATTGTGAGGAAAAATTCTTAATAACATAGTAAAATGTACATAAAGATAATTTATTGATTATAAGGAGAGATGACTAATTTTAGTCTATTATTAAGCCTAATAAAGGAAAAGGATGCAATAAAAGATTGCAACATTGTAGTGCTGTTCAGCCTAATAATTTTATCCTTCCTATTAGGCTTGAAATTCCTAGGTTGATCAATTGTCCATGAATCTAATTATATTGTTTGATTGTTAATAGTTCTTACTAACTAGGGGTGATTGTCAGATTGCCGATGGTATGACTATACAAATTCAAACAATCTATTGCTTAAAACTTGTGTTCTCGTTGTCATGGGGAGCAACATGGTAAGTTCTTGATACCAGCCAATGCTTTAAACCATTGCTCTATTCAATATCTTATTTATCATTTAATAATTTATGTTTTACCAACCTTATCAAGTTTTGATACTAATATCTTGTTCCCAGCTGGGATTGATGCAATATCTAAATTGTGTTTCTTGTAATGTCGTTAGAATATAATGGGTGATTTAGAGGGGACAATCTTCATTCTTATCATAGACATTATGTGTGATATAGATTGTTGTGTTTGTCTCAAAGGCAATTTATAAATGAAACTTTGTGTGACTTAATCTAGTTCTGCCCCAAATCTTTTTATGATATCCTCATTCATTACTCTTATTGTAGGGCACCACCTATGACATCTATCATCATATGCAACCTTTTGTTGTATAATACAAATGTATAATACAAATGAAATCTGGTAGGTAATTATTTCAAAACTAAGGCTTTCTGATTCTAGTTGCCTATAGCACTTCATTGAAGAACTTTTACTACCAGGTTGTAAATCTTAAGGAAGTGCGAGAATTCTGTAAGTACATATATTCAAAATCCTAAACGTTCTTGTATTTTGAAGTTTAACCAAATAATATTAAAATGGGATAATAATCTAGGATTAAAACACAAAGACTTAAAACTTGAATCCTCAACATAGAAAACCTACACAAGACTTAAAACTTGAATTCCCAACACATAAAATCTTAGGAAAACATTTAGGCTCTTAGAAAATAGAAAAATATCTAGGTCAAAAAGATCCAGACGCTATGCTAAATGCTTGTTATTCCTAAAGCATCTAAGAGAGTTAAAGCTAAACGCTTAAAGCTTATCATACCCAAAGGATATTCAGTTTAGCTCTCGAAAACAAAACAATGTCAAAACAATATCTTTGACAAAACACTCTAAAAGACTAAAAGATAAAATACAAAAGAAAACATAAACAAGTTCAACGGTATCTGTCTAAAGAAGAGACATAGATCAAAATAATCGTTTAGTTGGCTTAACAATACCATGAGCTAAAACATACTTCGTCCAAAGATGAAGTCTTACTCAACACTTGGTATTTTTAGAAGAAAAGCTTAATTGTCTAATTTTACCTTACGGTAGGAAATCAAAAAGCACTTTGTTGTTCTAAGCAAGCATTAAATGACATTAAATGCTCAATGTTCAAAAGCAACAAAAGTGATAAGAAAAGACCTATCTACTGCATGCACAATTTACTTTACTCTTTGCAAACAAGCTATTCTACACGCATGTATAGAGCTTCAGATGAAATATCAGAAAGTGGACGTTAGAAACAAAAGAGATATTCACAAAATATTCTTCACTTGATGCCATGCCTAAAAGGATGTACTACATACTTCAAGCAAAGTACTGAAAAAGAATGTCTGCTCTAACAAGTTGACTTATCCAATGGTTATTGTACACGAAGAAAGAGAAAATACAAGAATCAAGGCAACCGCTCAGTCTAACAGACATTTATTCAAGGAGCCTTTAAATAGAAGAGCTTTCGAAAGAAAAATCAAGAGGATAGCTAAGAGAAAAGCTTACAACGAAATATCTATCCTAAGAAGCTATCAAAAGAGAAGAAAAGAAAGAGCTCAAGAAAAAGATCTTATCTAAGCAAAAAAAGAGAATAAGAGAAAAGAGAATAGAAGAAAAGAAATACTCTCAAGCTTCATTATTGTATTGCTTACTGATTGTAAGAAAGAGAGAAGAGAGAAACACCTGCAAGTGTTTAGACTACTTTGTATTGTATTCACATCCTTTCTACAAGAGTAATAATCTAAACTACTTGTAAACAATCTTTAATTGCAGTTCTGGAGAGAATTAAAACACTTACAACTGAGCTCATTTTGAGTTGAGGAAATCTACATGCAATAGTCTAGTACCAAGAGTGATGCGAATACTTAATGGAAATCTAGGCGTGGTAGTCTAGTACTAGGAGTGGTGCGAATACTCAGACCAGGAGTGGTGAGAATACTTAGTTGTAATCTTGTGAAGATTATAGTGGAACCCTCTACGGAGGAGAGTAGACGTAGCTTAGTTAGAATGAACCAATATAAAAATAACTGTGCATCTATCTCTTCTCTTACCTAAACGTTTCTCTTATAAAAATCTACAATTGTGCTTTTATTTTCAAATACAAGAACTCTCCAAGCTAAACAATAATCTTCAACTAAGGAAGTTCTCATAAAACTCTGCAGTGTGTATTCTTAATAACACGTCAAAAGAAATTATTGTTTACAACTTTTATTAGGTCAAGTGTCTAAGATTTCATAAGATATAATTAAAGATCGACTGCGTGCTATATCAGAAGGGTAGCAAAAAGAATTTTTCCATTAAGACTATTCAATCCTACACCCTTCTAGTATTTTTAAGGTACTTCAATTGATATCATAGCTAACCTCACGGGATTAGTTCTTAACAGGACTTGATGAAACTATCCTGGAAGATGGAAAATGAAGGATACGCCATCAATCGTCCTCCCCTATTCAAGGGTGAAAAGTTTGACTATTGGAAGCAAATGGACTGACGAGTAGAAACAAGTGGACTGATGAGTAGAAACAATACTACCTATTAAACTCTAAAGCTCACAAGTCTCTAATGTACGCTCTCTTTGAAGAAGAATACATGAAGGTTTACACTTACCAAGGAGCTAAAGAAATGTGGGACATCTTGGTCATCACTTATGAAGGATCAAACGAAGTCAAAATGAGTAAGTTGAGCTTGTTGACAAGATAGTATGAACTGTTTTTGATGCTTGAAAACGAAAACATTCAGAGCATGTTCAATAGATTCCAAACGATCCTCAATGAGCTGAAATCCCTGGGGAAGTCATATGATAACTTCGATCATATTGACAAGATACTGCAAAGTCTTCCCAAATAGTTCAATGATAACGGTTGAAAAACCGTTATTTTTATACTTAATTTTTTTAATCAATCAACCCTTTTTGACTTAGAAGCTTGCTTGAACTCATGTTTTTTCTTTAGTTTTGTGAATAAGAGAGTTGAAGGTGAATTTAATGGTTTTGTGCTAGATTCCCTTGATTTTGTAGGCTAAATGAATGATTTGAAAGAAGAGTTAAAGTACCGAATGGTTGGAATGCAGAAAAGTCAACCAGAAACCAGAAAAGTTAACCACTCAACCAGAATGTAGAAAATTCAACCAGAGTGCAAAAAAAGTTGCGCTGAGCGGTAATTACCGTTGAGCGCCAGTTTTCAGGTGCCGAAATCACCGCTGAGGAAAAAAAAAACGCAGCTGAGCGCCAATCTCAAGTGTCACACTTGCCGCTGAGCGGTAAAAACCGCTGAGCGCCATTTTTATGGGCCTTGGGCCACTTTTCTATAATTTTTAGAATACTATATAAGGTCTTAGTCAACTTAGGTCAGTCATCTTTGGCTGGGACGAAGCAGAAACACACTCTTTCACCCCTTGGAGGAGGATTTTGGATGCTAAGGCTCCTTTCTCAATTTCTAGGGTTCTATTTTTTCAGTCTTTCATTGTATTTCATCTAGTTTCACCATGAATATGGTGAACTAAACATTTGTTGTTGTTGGGGAATAAATGTAATCCTTTTCAAACTCTCATGTATGGAATTTGTTCTTCAAAATCTTCTTTAAGATACATGCTTTCTTTCGTTAATTGTTAGGATTTTTCCTCTTTGCTCAAAGAATACATTGTTTAAGTCATTCGATGTCATGATCATTGATTTTGTCGATATGGACACATACGGGGAAATCTAGATCTGGGGAATCTCTCCCAATAGTAGTATAAACCTAGACATAGGAGTATGATAGTTGGTTGCCTTTAAGCTTCTATTCACTATAATGCATGATTAATTGCTAGGGAGACAAGACATTGTAAACTAGTGATTATGATTAGGCTTTCTTCGCCGAGACATCAGGTTTAAGGTAATTTAGAAAGTGACATTAACAATTAATGAAGAAAGATGAATTCCTGAATACATGAGATTAGATAAGGATGAAATTGATAAACCCCAACAACATAATCATCCATATATTTCAATTCACGTGTTTTGTTTCTTCTTACCATTGATCAATCCATGCATACATATTTACTTTTGAGTATTTGCATTTAAATCCTAAGCAATCGGTTTTACAAGTCTTAGCTAATCAACAAACCACACAACTGTCTAGGCCGTGAGTCCTTTGGGAGAACGATACTTGGTCTTACCAGGTTTATTACTTGATACGATTTGGTTACACTTGCCGAGGGTTTAACATTCAACCGAGATAATAGCTCGTTAAATTAATTAATTTTTTAAATCTGGTCTACCCTATGGCAGCGGTTGTGGTAGAACCGAGGCCATAGACTGCTTTCTACCTCCGTTTCTGCCACAACTGAGGCCTATACTATACTATTTTTTTTAATAGAAGGTATGTTTTTATGACATCCACTATCACAAAAAGAAATCTACATATAAAACATAATATTTACAACATAGATTCAACACAACAGTCAATATTTAGAACACATAATGTTTAAAGCATAATGTAAAAAGTCTAATAACTATAAATCAACTGACACTAGTGTAGAAAATGCCTTTAACGTCACCTTTTAGACGTCTGACCCTCGAATATTGAACATGAAAAATGACCGGTGGCATTTTTCGTAAATAAAACAACCATATAGACGTCTGTTCTAGAGGCAACAGACGTTTAAAGACATATAGACGTCTGATGTGGGGGAACAAACTTCTATATACTCATTTTTGAAATCTAAAAAGTCACTTTTTAACTCCATGTAGTTGTTCGATCCCGCGAATCCGACTTCTATTGCCCTTTAGATGTATGATGTGGGAGGAACCGACTTCTATATTCTCATTTTTGAAATCTAAAAAGTCACTTTTTAACTCCATTTAAACGTCCGATCCCGCCAATTCGACTTCTAAAGCCATATAGACGTCTGATGTGGGGGGAACCGACTTCTATACACTCATTTTGAAATCTAAAAAGTCACATTTTAACTCCATTTAGACGTCCGATCTCACTAATCCGACTTCTAAAGCCCTTTAGACGTCTGATGTGGGGGAACCGACTTCTATATACTCATTTTTGAAATCTAAAAAGTCACTTTTAAACTCCATTTAGACGTCCGATCCCGCCAATGCGACTTCTAAAGACCTTTAGATGTCTGATGTGGGGGGAACCGACTTCTATATACTTATTTTTTGAAATCTAAAAAGTCATTTTTTAACTCCATTTAGACGTCCGATCCCGCCAATCCGACTTCTAAAGACCTTTAGATGTTTGATGTGGGGGGAACCGACTTCTATATACTCATTTTGAAATATAAAAAGTCACTTTTTAACTTCATTTAGACGTCTGATCCCGCCAATCCGACTTCTAAAGCCCTTTAGACATCTGATGTGGGGGGAACCAACTTCTATATGGTTGCATTAAAACACCACGAACGCGAGACAAGAATTATGTGTACTTACTTTTCATCATCTTCCTCGCGTTTTCTCTCCACGGGCTACGTTTTTCATGTTCGTTTTTGATAACGGTTGAATTTACCATTATTTGATACTTAATTTTGATACTAAACACACCCTTTTTGTCTTAGAAACTACCTTGGAATCATTGTTTTGATAAATAAGAGAGTTGAAGGTGAATTTGATGGCTTTGTGCTAGATTTCAATGTTCAACAGGAATTGAGATGATTTGGAAGAAGATTTGAAACTAGTAAGGAGTTGGAACTCAGGAAAAGATGGAAAAGCATCAAAGAAGGGAGATCGCAACATCGTTGAGCGCCACTTTGGGGGCCCTTAGTTCCAAAGTACACTGTCTCACGCTTGGCTGCCCTTTTCTGGCTCGTGCCTGGGCGCCCTTTTCAGGGGCGCTGAGCGCAACTCTGACGAGACGTACCACACTTTCTTGCCTTCTGAGTTGACCCTGAGCGTAACTTGTGACCCGCACACCGCTGAGCGCCACTCTTGTGGACTTGGACCCATTTTCTATTATTTTGATGTTCTATTTAAGGACTTGGACGTCCTATGGTTCATATCTTTGGACGAAATAGGCTCAGAACACACTCCTTGCTCCCTTGAGGCGGAATTGGACGCGAAAGCTCTTATCTTCAATTTCTAGGGTTTTATCTTTCATTCTTTTCCATTGTTCATCTAGTTTCACCATGTCAATGGTGAACTAAACACTATTTGTTGTTGGGGATGATGTAACCTTTGTAAAATCTCATGTATTGAATTGATTCTTTATTATATATGCTTCTTTCATTAATTGTTAGGTTAATTCTTCTTTACGTAATGCTTGCTTTGTTTAACTCATTCTTTAGCATGATGTATGATTTGCATTAGTACCGGAAGGTATTTTACAATTCATGATCCGGAGAATTATTCCCAGAAGTAGTATTGCTGAGGAATGGGGAATATGAATTCTGGTTGTCTTAAGCTTCTGTTCTTCAGAATTAATTATTTGGAATACAAGCTTTTGGTCTTACCATTTTATATTACTTGATACAATTTGGTACTGTTGCCGGAGTCTTAACAAGTTTTTGGCGTTGTTGCCAGGGACTCGTGGTTTAAGTATTCTATTTGTGTGATTATTGATTCACTTTGACTTGATTTTATAATTTTGTTTTTGTTTTGTCCTAACAAAGTTTTCTAGGGTTTTGTTTTCTTGTGTATGTAGGATACAATTAGAACTAGAAGCAAGAAAAGTTCGGAACCTCTTCTTAAAGGATTATTCCCTTCTCCAGAGACACTTTTACAACCTTCACCGCAAATATGTGATCAGAGAGCTGAAGAGATGGCCAAAGAAAATAATGGTAGACGTACTTTGGCAGATTACTCAACAATTGTTGGCCCTCATCACTTTAACAATATAGCAAGGTTGAGGGTCAATGCTGCAAACATGGAGGTAAAGCCTGCGTTGATACAATTGGTGAAGAGCAACCAATTTAATGGACTGTCTCATGAAAGTCCATATGAGCATCTGACAACTTTCAATGAGATTTGCAACACTGTAAAGATCAATGGAGTGTCGGATAACGCTATAAGGCTTAGTTTGTTTCATTTCTCATTGGGAGGCAATGCTAAATTATGGTTAAATTCTTTCCCAGAAGATAGTTTTACTGAATGGGAAGATGTGGTTGCAAAGTTCTTGAACAAATACTTCCTAAAATAAAAGATCAACAAAGGGAAGCAGGAAATTTCTTCGTTTAGGCAAGGCATGGAGGAGATGTTAGGTCAAGCATGGGATAGATACAAGAGCTTGTTGAGAAAGACGCCCACTCATGGATTTGATGAAGCCTTAATAGTCATTCTTTTCCCTGGAGGTCTTGGTTCAAAAACTAAATTGATGCTAGATGCCTCGGCTGGAGGTAATATCGAATATAAGACTCTAAAGGAAGCCTATGAATTGATTGACAACATGGCTACTATTGAAAATGAGATGCATAATGAAATAGGAGCTCCATCTCAGCAAAAGGGAGTCCTATAGTTACAATCTCATGATGCCTTGGTTGCACAAAATAAGATTATCACTCAACAATTGGAGAATTTGACGAAGAAACTCTCTAAATTGCCAAAGGAGCTGCAAAATGTTTCATACGTTCAACAGAAACTCTGTGAATTATGTGGTGGTCATCATATCAATGGTCAATATGTTTTTCCAGTGGAGGCCCAAGAAGATATCAACTATTTGGGCAATCAATTCTGCCAAGGTAATTTAAACCAAGGGTGGAAACCTCATCCAATTATGGGTCAAGGTCAATTTGGCAATCTGGGCAAGCAGGACAATTTAATAGACCACCGCAACAACAACCACAATGGCATTAGATATTTGCATTATCTGACAGAACTTCAAAGCTTGAAGAAACCTTTCAACAATTTATGCAGGTGACTATCTATAACCATAAGAGCACTGAAGTTGCTATAAGGAATTTGGAGATGCAGGTGGGCCAACTGGCCAAGAAGTTGGAGGATAAAGTTGAGAGGAAATTTTGGGCTAATACTGAGGTTAACCCCAAGGAAGAATGTAAAGTGATTGTGAGCATAAGTGATGAGCGAGTAGAGGAGAAAAAAAGAAAGAGTTGAGTTAAAAGAAGAAAAAGAAGAGAGAGTAGGTGAGGTTGAGATAGAAGAAAAAGAAAAGGAGAGGGGAGAGAAAAAAATTGAAAAAGTTGAAAAGATTCTTCCTTATCTTAAGGAGTGTTAAAAGATTGAAAAAGAGAAGCAATATGTGCATTTCATGGAGATCTTCAAGCAATTAGAGATTACTATGTCTTTGACTGAAACACTGCAACAAATCCCTGCTTATTGTTCACGGTTGAAAATACCGTTATTTGTGATGTAATTTTGATACTAAATACACCCTTTTTTGCTTAGAAACTTGCTTGGAATCATGTATTTCTGTTAAGTTGTGTGAATAAGAGAGTTAAGGTTGAATTTGACGATTTTATGACTAATTCCCTTTGTTTTGATAGAAAATGTGTTAATATGGACAACAGTTTCACCATTCCTTGCACTATCAGGAGCCATAAAATAGGGAAAGCCCTAATGAATTTAGGGTCTAGTATCAATTTGATGCCCTTATTTGTTCTTGAAAAGATTGGTGGTCTTGAAGTCCAGCCTGTAAAGATGATTCTGTTTATGATGGATGGATCCACCAAAATGTCCTATGGTGTGGTGGAAGATGTGATCGTTCAAACTGACAACCTCAGATTCCTGGTGGACTTTGTAGTAATGGAGATGGAGGAAGAATTGGAGATCCCTATTATTCTTGGAAGGTCATTCATGAAGACGGCCAAGGTGATCATTAATGTTGATGATGGAACTATAACACTCAAAGACCAAGAAGAGAAGGTGATTTTCAATGTCTTCAATGTTGAGCAGCAAATCCAGATCAAGAAGACTAGTCTCAAAGCTGCATGTGGAGATGCACCAGAGGTTAGGACTAAAGCTGCAAAGCCAGGTAAGAAGGGTAAAAAGTGTTTTTTGTCACAAGTAAAGGAAGAAGAGAAAGACAACAAAGGAGAAAGTGTTTATCAAGACTTCCTGGAGAACTATGAAGAATTTAGACCAGGCATTCCAGTGAGATATTACAAAAAGTTTTGGATTGTGAAAGAACTCAGGACTGATGGACTGATAGAGATTGAATCTCAACCTTCCAGAAAAATAAAAAAGGTGAACAAGAAGGTACTGAAGAGCAGTTGGTGTGGAGAAAGAAAAGATGACACCATGATAAAAGATGTGACATGAGCTTATTGGGTCAAGGTAGTGACATTCAAGAAGCGCTTCTTGGGAGGCAACCCAGTGTTTTACAAACTTTTATTTTGTTTATTTTTTTTAGTTTGGATTTTTGTCATTTGAATTTTGTTTCTGTTTATTTTGTGTTTATTTGATTCCAGTGTGTTTAGTCTGTAATAACTGAATGTTTGCGGGGTGGAGAGAGATTAATTGTTTGGTTTGAGTGTTGTTTTGTGAGCTAGGGAAAAGAAACTTGAAAATTCTAAGTTGAATCTGAGAACCCAAGGCCAAGAATACCCAGAAAGAGCCAAAAAGCAAAGGGTGAATAGTGTCACTCGCCGCTTGAGCGCCCCCTAAGGGGCACCCGGGCGACGCGAGTGCAGAGTTGGATTTTAAGTTGGGGCTCAAGCGAGATTTCGGCCCACTTCATTCTTTTTACGCCCTAGGGTTCGCCCAATCCTCCTCTCTCAGATTTCCTTCATCCTAGCCTCCCTAAACACTCCTCCTAAGTTCTCTCCTCACTTTTCCCCTCATCCCTCCACCAAATACCCTCTTTCTGACCATTTTTGCACAATTCAATCATTCGAGTTTGGGGTTTTGGTGTGTGTTGCTGCTAAGAGTGCAAATTTCCACAAATTGTTTGAGTTTTGTCCACTAATTCCTTGTCTCCAACCAAGTAAGTCATGCATTCTAGTGTTCTAAAAAGTTTGATTTTTGAAGAATGTTGACGAAAGAGTTTGATTTTTGATGATTGGCACTGTCTATGCATGATTTACCACTATTTGGACCGATTAAATTGTGCTAATTGTGGTTTGGACTGAGTTGAAACTGATTTGGAAAGTGAAAAATATAGCAAGGCAACGCTTGGCTGCACCGCGTGTCGCTCAAGCACCCCCTTAGGGGTGCCCGAGTGGTGAGCGGCAGTGGCTGTTTTTCTGGTCTGTTGTATTTTTGGCTGTTTTGTTCTGTGCAGGTAGTGTTGAGGGATCTCTATTTAACCCTCAGCCTGAATGAGAAGAATTTGTTGATTTTTTTTACTAATGCTTTATGATTTTTGTGCTTGTTTTGTGAATCTTTATGTGCAGGAATGACTTCCTCTTCAGGTAAAAGGATCAAAACCCTTAGTACCAAAGACAAGGGAACCAAGAGTAAGGAGAAGGAGTAGTTCTACTCAAACAAGTTCAGAACTCCTGCTCATGAGAGATACTTCCCAATTTTGGAAGGAAGAAGACTATTGATGGAGAGAAAGGTGGCCAACATACCATCCTTGGCTCCTCAATTTGAAAGGGAGCTAAACAACAAAGATTGGGGCCACCTGACAATCTACCCCTTGATGGACAAATTTATGAACACCAAATTATGATGTCACAAACTTGTTTTTCAATCGGCAAGTGTGACCGAATCGTTCAAGTAATAAACTTGGTAAGACCAAGTATTGTTCTTCCCAAAGGACTCACGGCCTAGTTTAGTTATGTGGTTTCTTGATTAGCTAAGACTTAATGACGAAATATTTGGATTTTTATATGCAAAAGACGAAAATTAAATATGTATGCATGAAGTTTTGATCAATGGCAAAAAGCAAAAGATAAACACTTTCAATGAAATATATGTATGAATATGTTGTTGGGGGTCAATTTCATCTTATCCACTCTCATATATTTTAGGAATTCAACATTCAAATCATCATTGTTAATGCCACTCTCTAAAGTACCTTTCAAGAAGGCTTCTCCCTAATCACGAGTTCATACAATTCCTAGCATTCCTAATGATCAGTTCATAAGTACAGGAGCTTAACGACAACCAATATAATATTGGGAGAAATTCCCCGGATCTAGACTTCCCCGTACGCAATAATCATGCATCGAATGAGTTAAACAATGCAAGCATTAAGCAAAGAGGAAAAACCCTAACTAATGATGAAAGAAAGCATAAGTCTTAATTAAAACATGTAAAAACAGATTCCATATATGAGAGCTTCAAAAGATTACATTGATTCCCCAACAAACATACAGAGTTTAGTTCACCATATTCATGGTGAACCTAGATGAATTACAATGAAAGAATGAAAGATAGAACCCTAAAAAGGTGAAGAGGAAGCCTCAACATCCAAGATCCTCCTTCAAAGGGGTGGAAGAGAGTGTTTGCTTCGTTCCAGCCAAAGATACCTAACCCTAGGAAACCCTAAAGCTTATATAGTATTCGTAAATTACAGAAAATTAGGTCCAATCCCATTAAAGTGCCGCTCAACGGTAAAATACCGCTTAGCGGTAAGTGCGTGTCACGTTTCTTCCCCTCAGCGGTAAAATTGATACTAAAGGTTGCTTTTAGTATCAATTTTAAGCATGAAAATAACAGTTTTTCAACTGTTATCACAACCCCAAACTTAGAACTTTGCTTGTCCTCAAGCAAACAAGATGTAACTCAATCTTCAACCAATTATTATGATGGTTCACTTATTCAAAAGTCTTCTTTTCAAGATAAGTAAAAACTTCAATCAAACTTATGACCAATATTTCAATCAAGATGTGCACATGCTTTAGTGTTCACAAAGTCATATAAATTCCAACAAATGCTATTTTTCATGAATGATCAATCAATTAAGCATGGATGTTCATGTGCTAATGAAATACTTCCTCACTAGATAAAGTGTTTCACTCACACACAAGTGTATAAGAAGTAATCACTCATTCACTCTACTATCACAATGTCACATGAATTAACTTTGCCTTTCATTTTACCACAATAAAAAACATTCACAAGCATGCATCATCACAAGGACTTTTCAATGGCTTATAATGTGGCTGGGCTAACAAGAAAATTGGTTTTTCTGGATCACAAAATCCTTGAGTTAAGAGAATCATAACAACACAATCATCTTATTCATTCCCAACTTTCTTTTGCCTTTGCATTGAGCTTTGCTTCTTTTTCTTTTCTTTTCTTTTTCTTTGTATATTCTTACTTTTTAACTCTTAGCTCAATGCTTTTCATGTTTTCCCAACAACCGCAAACTTGAACATTTAACAATATCACATAAGATCTTCTACTTAACTCAAGGTAAAGATTTTCAATCAAGGGTTTCAGTGTATGTTCAAGGCTAAGGGTTCAAAAGGATAGAACACAAAGTGTTCTCTTTTAGGGGGCTAATTTTACGAATTTGGCCAATAAAAAGGTTTCCAACAAACGGCCTTGATCATATGATGCAAAACAAGCAATTGATTCAATCATAGAAAACCTAGGCAAAATCATTCATACTTTCAAAGTAATAGCATTCAACAATAACAACTCTGGAGCTCAAAACCTCACATATAAGCTCATTCACATTTGACATACACATCCTGCTTAATTTCACAATCACAATCATGATATCATGCATTTGTTCACAAAGCTTGTGAATCACCTGTATAAGCATTTTAATGTGCACATCATCTCAACATCAATCAATCAATAAGCATCATTCAGTATTACTTATCACACAATCATAGTTAATAGCAAACCATCATCAAACCAGGTGTTCAATAGAGTACATCAAACCCTAATCTAAAAACAAAAACAAATAAGTTCAGAAAACTTAAACCACAAAAGCATAATCATATGATAGCGTTTATCAGTAAATGCTATCTCAGCTCCTCATCAGTCTAAGCTGTCCTCTGTATCTTCTTCTTCTTCCTCATCTTCAGCATCTTCAAATGCATCATCATCATCAGCTTCATCTTCTTCCATCTCTTTAGCTGAAGCTTCAGCTGCTCCAGCTCCTCCTCCATGCACTGGTTCTTCTGGCCAAGCTACCACATTATGGAATTCATCCATAGTCCACCTGTGGGCTGGAGGTGTATCATACATCCCCACAATCATCTCAGCAGTAGCCATCTGCCCTCTGTGAATGGACTGCAACTGAGCACCTATAAGAGACATATACATATCCCTCATCTGGAATGGTTCTACTTCATGTGCATCAGCAGATGTCTGGCTCTGTGCTGGCCCTCTCTCTCTACGAGCCCGGCGTGGTGGAACTGGCTGAGCTGCATCCTCACCTCCACAGTACTGTCTGTAATAGGCCTCATCAATAGCTTTTCTTGGCCTCTCAAATGGTGGAGCAGAAGTGTCCACCCCAACTATCTTGCAAAGGTGCGTGATCAAAGAAGGATGTCCTAGTGGTGCTTTGTTGTTTGAAGTATTGGCGCACACACTAATCTCATCAGCTATCACCTGCCCAATATTAACATTCAAGTTTCTGATAGCACAGTAAATGAAGAATGCCCTGCTGAGAGTAATATCTGACACATGTGAACATGGCTGAATGTTGGCATGAGAAAACGTCATCCAATACTTTGCAAGAGGAGTCAAATCCGTCCTCCTAATGTTAACCACTGAGCCAGATCTATTCCTTTGGAAGTGTCCTCCAGGTATACACAATACTCTCTCCACATCCTCATAATCAGCACCTTCCTCCATGCAAAGAGCAAACTGGCACTGCTCACCAGCCCATACAGTGTCCAGGAAGTTATTAATAGAATCAGGATCATACCTGATAGCATGGCCTCTGACATAGCCCAAATAATTCTCAGCTGGATAATCACCAATCTTCTTTGCATTGGTGTAAAATTCCTTTACCACAGCTATGTTGGCAGGTGCAGGATAAGTGGCTAGCTTTCCCCAGTCATTCCCTAAAACTTGCTCTCCAAATTGAGGAGCAAAGTTAGGTATCATTCCAACCTTTCTCTCCATTAGAAGTCTCCTGTCCTGAACCACTTTAAAGTGCTTCTCATGTTTCCTAGAGAGGAACCTGCTAGAGTGGGGTTGCTCTGGTTCCTTTTCCTTTCTCTTGGTTGCCATGGTTTTCAATCTTTTTCCTGAAGAGGATGCCATTTCTACATTCAAAACACAAATACAAAACCACAGAACATGATGTTAATCATTAGTAAAACACAAAACATAACTCCTTTCGAAGCTAAACCACCGCTGAGGGCCAGAATTTCCCCTCAACGCCACCAGTAACACATTCCAGATCACAAAAAACCAGAAAAACCAAATCTGGTAGAGTGCCGCTCAGCGGCAGTTTACCCCTCAGCGGTAACTCTGCAGATTTTTGAAAAACCTGTTTTAAAGCTTTCCTAACTCCACCCAAATGCAATTTTCAGTTTTCCAGTTCATAATCATGCAGTTTAATCGGTTCAAACATCAAATATATCATCAAATCATGCATAGAAATCAAAACCCCTAAATATTCATGCTTTGACAATCACATTCAAATTCAAGAACCCTAGAATGAACAAAATGCATTTTACTTACTTGGGTGGAGATACTAGATGCAAAAAGAATGCTTCCAAGCTAGAATGCTCTCTTCCAACCCCAAACTTTGATGGCACAATAGTGAAAAATGAGTGGAAGAGAAATTTTCTTAAGAGGGATGAGTGAAAAGATGTGGAAAACCTTGGAGAAGGTATGTGGGAGTGTTTGTGCAGAGAAAAATCTGAAAGTGTGAGCAAGTGCGCAGCTTAGGGTTTAAAAATACCCTAATGGGCTCGGGTCCCGCTAAGGGGAACTTAAAACCCATTCTGCGAGAGTACCGCTCAGCGACACTTTCGTGATGTGTTCTTCTCCTTCTTTTCTTAACCTACGTGCCTCCCATACATGCCCCTCACTGGTTCCCTGCAATTCAATGTTAAAAATGTTTATGCAAACCCTAACTAAAATAAACAAACAGAAATATTCAATCAACTGGGTTGCCTCCCAGGTAGCGCTTGTTTAACGTCACGAGCCTGACCCAAAATCCACCAACACCCATCAGTAGGTGCAAAATTTTCTTACCAACACCCATCAGTAGGTGTTACAAACATAGTATCCTTCAGTAGATACTTAACCACCTTAGCATCCTTCACAAGATGCTATTTCCAACAAAATAATTACAAAAATAATGTTCACAATTTAAAAATTACAAAACCAAATCAAAAGTCTTTAAATCCACTGGGTTGCCTCCCAGCAAGCGCTCTTTTAACTTCATTAGCTTGACCCTATAAAGTTCAAGTTCCATCTTCTTTATAGTTGATGTTGTCATTCCACCAACTCCTCAGCTGTTTCCTTTGAACTGTCTTGGTTCTTCTAGAATATGGAGACTCTATCTCTATCATCTCCTTCTCTTTAAAGCCCTTCACAACCCACAACTTGTTCTTGATTCTTACAGGTGTGCCAAGTTGGAGTTTTCTTTTCTCCCAGTCACTAGGAATTTTTTCTCCTCTTCCAGTCTCTTCTTCCTTGGGTACCTGAAACAACAAACAATGGTTACCTGCAATCTTGAGATTTTCATCTTTATGGCTAGTCATGGGTGCATATCGAAATGCAGCTTTATAACTAGCCTCTTCCTCCTTTGCTTGCGTCTCATCTTTGAAGACGTCTACCACCACTCTCTCCTCTCTTTCCTGGAGCACCACTATACCTTCATTTACATCAATGATAGCCCTGGCAGTTTTCATAAACGGTCTTCCAAGTATGATAGGTATCTTCTCTGTCTCCATCTTCATCACCACAAAGTCTGCCAAGAACTGAAGTTTGCCAACACAAACTATAATGTCCTCTACAATTCCACATGGCTCCTTTGAAGATCCATCGGCCATTACTATTTTAACCTTTGCAGGTTTCACTTTAACATTGCCGATTTGCTCCAGTAAAGAGTAAGGTATCAAGTTAACACTTGAACCTAAATCAAGGAGAGCTTTCTTCACCTTTTTCTTCCCTATGGTACAAGGGATAGAAAAACTACCTGGATCTAATGCTTTAGGAGGGAATGGCTCGTTTTTAACAGTTATACATTTCTTTGCTTCATCACCTCTACGTCTTTTCTTTGTAGAGATGTTCTCATCAGATTTTGTGTAAACTGTGATTTTCTGTAGAATCTGCTCCCAAGGTGCATCATTATCCAACATCTTGAATAATTCTGTGAAATCCAATTGTTTCTCTTGATTTATTGGAAAAGGAAAAATATTTTCGCTCTCTATTTCTCTTCTTTCTTCTGTTTCTCCTTCTTCTAACTCAATTATCTCTTCATTCACACTCTTTACCACCTTGCACTCTTCTCTGGGTTAACCTCAGTATTAGCCCCAAAATTTCTATTTGGTCTTTCTTCCAATTGCTTGGTAATCTGACCCATTTGAATCTCCAAATTCTTTATAGCAGCTTCAGTGCTCTTTTGAGAAGATTCAGTTTTCTGTATGAATTGCTGAAGAGTTTCTTCCAACCTTGTTGATCTTTCATTAAGCATAGATAACTGTTGCCAAAAGGTTGGACAAATTTATGAACACCAAATTATGATGTCACAAACTTGTTTTCAATCGGCAAGTATAACCGAATCGTTCAAGTAATAAAACTTGGTAAGACCAAGTATCGTTCTTCCCAAAGGACTCACGGCCTAGTTTAGTTATGTGGTTTCTTGATTAACTAAGACTTACAAACGAAATATTCGGGGTTTAAAATGCAAGACAGAAAATAAACATGTATGCATGAATTTTGATCAATGGCAAAAAGCAAAAGATAAACACTTTCAATGAAATATAGATATGAATATGTTGTTGGGGGTCAATTTCATCTTATCCACTCTCATATATTTTTAGGAATTCAACAGTCAAATCATCATTGTTAATGCCACTCTCTAATGTACCTTTCCAGAAGGCTTCTCCCTAATCACGAGTTCATACAATTCCTAGCATTCCTAATGATCAGTTCATAAGTACAGGAGCTTAACGACAACCAATATAAAATTGGGAGAAATTCCCCGGATCTAGACTTCCCCGTACGTGCCCGCATCGACAAAACCAATAATCATGCATCGAATGAGTTAAACAATGCAAGCATTAAGCAAAGAGGAAAAACCCTAACTAATGATGAAAGAAAGCATAAGTCTTAATTAAAAGATGTAAAAACAGATTCCATATATGAGAGTTTCACAAGATTACATTGATTCCCCAACAAACATACAGAGTTTAGTTCACCATATTCATGGTGAACCTAAATGAATTACAATGAAAGAATGAAAGAATAAACCCTAAAAAGGTGAAGAGGAAGCCTCAGCATCCAAGATCCTCCTTCAAAGGGGTGGAAGAGAGAGTGTTTGCTTCGTTCCAGCCAAAGATGCCTAACCCTAGGAAACCCTAAAGCTTATATATCATTCGTAAATTACAAAAAGTCAAATCCAAGCCCATTAAAGTGCCGCTCAGCGGTAAAATACCGCTCAGCGATGAGTGCGTGACTTGTTTTCTCCCCTCAGCGGCCATTTTGCCCCTCAGCGGACCTCCTGCAAGCTCCTGAGTGCCGCTCAGCGGTAAACTGCCGCTGAGCGGTGACTTCGACTTCTCCTTTTTGCACTTTTTGTTGTCTTTTCTGATTTCAATTCTCTCCTTCTTCACTTCTTTCACCAAATTCACCTTAAAACCTGCACAAAAACACTGAAATCAAGCATAAACCTGTCCAGCTCTCTTATTTCCAAAAATATAAAGAAAAACATGATTTCAAGCTAGTTTCTAAGTGTAAAGGTTGCTTTTAGTGTCAATTTTAATCATAAAAATAACAGTTTTTCAACTGTTATCAGGCTTCCACTGGAAAAGCACATTGACCATTGATATGATCACCTCCACATAATTGTGCAAGAGTTTTAGTCAGAGTCTCCAACTGTTGAGTTAGAATTTTATTTTGAGCTAGCAAGGCATCATGTGCTTGTAATTGAAGAACCCCTTTTTGTTGCATAGAAGCTCCTCTCTCACTGTGCAGCTCATTATCACTAGTAGCCATGTTGTCAATGATTTCTGTAGCTTCCTCTGGAGTTTTCCATTTGATATTTCCTCCTGCTGAGGCGTCAAGCATCATCTTGGTTTGTGAACCAAGACCTCCAAGGAAAGTTAAGACTACTTCCTGTTCTTCAAAGCCATGCGTGGGTGTTTTTCTTAGTAGACTTTTGTATCTATCCCATGCATGCCCTAGTGATTCTTCCATGCCCTGCTTAAATGAAGATATCTCTTGCTTGCCTTTTGTCACCTTTGATTGTGGAAAGTACTTGTTCAAAAACTTTGTTACCACCGCTTCCCACTCTGTGAAACTTCCTTCTGGGAAAGAATTCAACCAAAGCTTAGCATTGCCTCCCAATGAGAAAGGAAACAAACTAAGTTTGATCGCTTCATCTGGCACACCATTAATTTTGACTGTGTTGCAAATTTCATTGAATGTAGTAAGGTGCTCATATGGGCTTTCATGAGATAACCCATTAAATTGACTACTTT
Source organism: Vigna umbellata (assembly GCF_029865625.1). Taxonomy (NCBI): domain Eukaryota; kingdom Viridiplantae; phylum Streptophyta; class Magnoliopsida; order Fabales; family Fabaceae; genus Vigna; species Vigna umbellata. Next base: position 39,682,691 of record NC_142169.1, read on the forward strand.
TCACCAGTTGGATCAGTGCTGGTTTGACCTCCATGTTAGTTGCATTGACTCTTGGTCTAGCTATGCTGTTAAAGTGCTGAGGTCCAGCTATATTGGTGTAATCAGCAAGAGTTCTTCTGATATTATTGTTCTCCATATTTTCTGTGCTATGAACAGAACCTTATGGTGATGGTTGCAACAGAGTTTCCGGAGGAGGAAAAAGTTCTCTAGATGTTCGGATTCTTCTCCTCCGTCTACTGTCTTCTAATCCTTCAAGTAGAGGTTCTGTTGTTTTCTTGCTCCTAGTTCGAATTGCCTCCTGCATACACAAGAACACAAAACCCTAGAAAAGATTTGGTTAGCACAAAAAGATATAAGAGAAGATATAAGATTCAGAAAATAAAAACAGAAAACAGAAAAACAGAAAACAGAAAAATAAAATAAAATCAAATAAAATACAAACTGAAAAATATAAACAGAAAAATAAAATAAAATAAAAAAAATTCGAAATTTAAATTAAAAATAAAAAAAAAATAAGTCAAAGATAATCAATAATCACACAAATTAACCAGTTAAACCACGAGTCCCCGGCAACGGCGCCAAAAACTTGATGGACAAATTTATGAACACCAAATTATGATGTCACAAACTTGTTTTTCAATCGGCAAGTGTGACCGAATCGTTCAAGTAATAAACTTGGTAAGACCAAGTATCGTTCTTCCCAAAGGACTCACGGCCTAGTTTAGTTATGTGGTTTCTTGATTAGCTAAGACTTAATGACGAAATATTTGGATTTTTATATGCAAAAGACGAAAATTAAATATGTATGCATGAAGTTTTGATCAATGGCAAAAAGCAAAAGATAAACACTTTCAATGAAATATATGTATGAATATGTTGTTGGGGGTCAATTTCATCTTATCCACTCTCATATATTTTAGGAATTCAACATTCAAATCATCATTGTTAATTCCACTCTCTAAAGTACCTTTCAAGAAGGCTTCTCCCTAATCACGAGTTCATACAATTCCTAGCATTCCTAATGATCAGTTCATAAGTACAGGAGCTTAACGACAACCAATATAATATTGGGAGAAATTCCCCGGATCTAGACTTCTCCGTACGCGCCCGTATCGACAAAACCAATAATCATGCATCGAATGAGTTAAACAATGCAAGCATTAAGCAAAGAGGAAAAACCCTAAATAATGATGAAAGAAAGCATAAGTCTTAATTAAAAGATGTAAAAACAGATTCCATATATGAGAGCTTCAAAAGATTACATTGATTCCCCAACAAACATACAGAGTTTAGTTCACCATATTCATCGTGAACCTAGATGAATTACAATGAAAGAATGAAAGATAGAACCCTAAAAAGGTGAAGAGGAAGCCTCAGCATCCAAGATCCTCCTTCAAAGGGGTGGAAGAGAGTGTTTGCTTCGTTCCAGCCAAAGATACCTAACCTTAGGAAACCCTAAAGCTTATATAGTATTCATAAATTACAGAAAATTAGGTCCAAGCCCATTAAAGTGCCGCTCAGCGGTAAGTGCGTGTCACGTTTCTTCCCCTCAGCGGCCATTTTGCCCCTCAGCGGTCCTCCCGTGAGCTCCTGAGTGCCGCTCAACGGTAAACTGCCGCTGAGCGGTGACTTCGACTTCTTTTTTTGCACTTTTTGATGTCTTTTCTGATTTCATATCTCTCCTTCTTCACTTCTTTCACCAAATTCACCTTAAAACCTGCACAAAAACACTGAAATCAAGCATAAACCTGTCCAGCTCTCTTATTTCTGAAAATATGAAGAAAACCATGATTTCAAGCTAGTTTCTAAGTATAAAGGTTGCTTTTAGTATCAATTTTAAGCATGAAAATAACAGTTTTTCAACTGTTATCACCCCTCTCCCGCCAATGTTGACATCACCAAAGAATTCTACACAAATGCAAAAGCATTGGGGGGAGAGGATGAGACATACTTTAGCTACGTTAGGGGTAAGAAGGTTGCCTTTGATGTTGTCACTATTAACTGCTTTCTTGGTATAGACTGTAGGGGGAGCAATGTCAGTTTGCCACGTCCAGGCTGGAAGGAGTTGACTATGAGGACGTGGAGTTGACTTTATGTGTGCCTGGAGGGCACTTTTAGAGGAATGGGTCTGGAGCACCCATCCACATCATTAGACTCCATCTGACGCCTCTGCCAAAGTATTGGATGGCATGCTCTCATGCCAACATTCAACCATGCTCCCATGTGTCGGACATCACTCTCCAAAGGTCAATCTTCCTCTATTGGGTTCTTAGGGGCCTCAACATTAATGTTGGGCAAGTTATAGCTGATGAGATCCAAAGTTGTGCCCGTGGTGGAACCAGAAGGGCACCCCTGGGACATCCCTCCTTGATCACCCATCTTTGTGAGGCTGCTGGTATTGATGTTTCTAGGCCACCACTAGAGCATCCAAGAAAGGAGTTGGACGCAGCTTACTTCACACATACTGTGCAGTGGATGAGCCAGGCCACCCAGCGCCACCACCACAACAGCCTAGGGCACACAGGAGAGCACCACCACCAGCCCAGGAGCTAGTCCATGAGATCGTCCTTTCCAGATGCAAGACATGTACTTTTCTTTACTGGATTCTAGACTGGCTGCCTTATACAGGGGCGAGTAGGAGCTGTTGAGAACACTCACGTCCGCATTCCCTAAGAGACAGTTCATATCTCAAGATGACTTTGCAACCTATGTGGCATGGCCCACTGACCCAGCACATAAGGGTGGTAGAGCTGAAGCAGCTGAAGCTTCAGCTATGGATGAGGATGTTGAGGATGAGGATGATGATGCTAAGGAGGATGAGGACTCTGATGATGAGTGATGAGTTGTATTGAGCATCTACTGATGGATGCAACCTTTGTTATAGACGAGGATTTTTGTTATTTTTCTGTTTTTATTGCTTTAATTCTTAAACTTTATTTTGTTTCTGTTTTCATTGTTTTCTTTTTAATCATTTGTTTTGTTATTGTACTTTGCTTGGATAAATTACACTGCTTTGGTTCAACTGTTGTGTTTTGTGATAAGTATTGCTTTGTGATGATCTAGTGTATTGATTGATGTTGAGATGATGCATAATTTGCTGATATACAGGTGATGGCTCACAGTTATGAAACAGGTGCTTAAGGTAAAATTTTATTGAGATACTGAGTAGGGTGCTTTTTTGAATTCTGGGACTTGAGAGTTTACCTATGAGAGTTTTGGGCTTCAGAGTTTTTGTGAATAATTGCTATTGTTGTGGAAGCATGAATGATTTTACCCAAATTTTCTGTGATTGAACTACTTGGTTGCAGGTTTCATATGATCAAGGCCATCTTTTGATATCCCTTACTCTTCTTAGCCTTCACATGATTTATGTCCTCTGAACCTTGAACCTTGAGCCTTTTACATGTTTTGAAAACCCTTTGTGAAAATCTTTACCTTGAGTTAAGTTGAGAACATTTGTGAGGTATTGATGAAGGTTCAAGTTTGGGGTTGCTGAAAAGATTGAGAAAGGAAAAGAAAAAGCATTGAGCTAAGCAGTGAATATATCAAAAGAAAAAGAAAAGAAAAATCAAAAGAAAAGAAAAGCTCAATGCAAGGGATATCTGGGAAAAAGAAAGAGAGTCTATGCTTGAATGATGAAATCATAAATGTCTCTCTTAACTCAAGGATTTTGCTGACCAGAAAAACCAATTTCCTTCGTAGCCCAGCCAAGTTACAAGCCATGAAAAGCCCTTGTGATGAAAACCTGCTTTTGAGTATGTTTAATTGTGGTTAAATGAAAGGAAAAGTTAATTTGTATGACATTGTGATAGCATAGTGAAAAAGACACGAACACCTCACTATACACCTATGAGTTGAGTGATACATTTTTGAGTGCTTGAGTGATACACTTTTGAGTGCTTGAGTGAAACACTTTCCCTGGTGAGGAGTAGTTCTCTGAATTTCTGATTACAAATTTTCTTGGTTGATTGATTACTAATGCCCCTTGTTTTGGCAGGAAATGAGATAATATGGAAAGCAGGGATGAAGTGCCATGAAGATGGAGCTCAGAAAGGCTGGAAAAGCACCAGAAGGGAGGATTGCTCAAAGCTTGGGCGCCCTTTTTGGAGGCTCAAGCACAACAGAGTGTCGCTCACCGCCCGAGCACTCTTTTTAGGGTGCTAGAGCACTAGAAGCACGAAGCTTGGGCGTCCTGTCTGAGGCTTAAGCGTGGAAGACCATCGCTCACCGCCCGGGTGCCCTAAGTGGGGCCCTTGAGGGCCGGTGACACGGGCCTGGGCTTTGTTTCTGTTTTGTCTTCGCTCTATTTAAAGGACTCAGGCGTCCTAGATTTTGTATCTCTGGCTGGAGCAGCACAACACCAAACTCTTCCACTCTCTAAAGGCAAATTTGGAGGTGGAAGCTTCCATCCTCTACTTTTAGGGTTTTGCTATCTCATGATTTTCCATTATTCATCTAGTTTCACCATGTCTATGGTGAACTAAACTCTATTTGGTAAGCAGAACTGGCGATGCGGGATGAACCGAAAGCTAGGTTACGGCGCCCAACTGTGCGCTAACCTAGACCCCACAAAGGGTGTTGGTCGATTAAGACAGCAGGACGGTGGTCATGGAAGTCGAAATCCGCTAAGGAGTGTGTAACAACTCACCTACCGAATCAACTAGCCCCGAAAATGGATTGCCCTAAAGCGCGCGACCTATACCCGGCCGTCAGGGCAAGGACCAAGCCCTGATGAGTAGGAGGGCACGATGGTCGCTGCAAAACCTAGGGCGTGAGCTCGGGCAGAGCGGTCGTCAGTGCAGATCTTGGTGGTAGTAGCAAATATTCAAATGAGAACTTAAAAGGCCGAAGAGGGGAAAGGTTCCATGTGAACGACACTTGGACATGGGTTAATCGATCCTAAGGGATGGGGGAAGCCCATCTGATAACGCTTTCAGCGCGTACTCCGAAAGGGAATCGGGTTAAAATTCCTGAACCAGGACGTGGCGGCTGACGTCAACGTTAGGGAGTCCGGAGACGTCGGCGGGGGCCCCGAAAAGATTTATCTTTTCTGTTTAACCGCTTTCCCACCCTGGAAACGGCTCAGTCGGTGGTAGGGTCCAGCAGTTGGAAGAGCACCGCACGTTTGCGTGGTGTCCGGTGCGCCCCCGACAGCCCTTGAAAATCTGGAGGACCGAGTGCCTCCCAAGCCCCGTCGTACTCATAACTGCATCAGGTCTCCAAGGTGAACAACCTCTAGTAGATGGAACAATGTAGGCAAGGGAAGTCGGCAAAATGGAGTCATAACCTCGGGAAAAGGATTGGCTTTGAGGGCTGGGCACGGGGGTCCTAGTCCTAAACCCGTCGGCTATCAGTGGATTGCTCATCAAGAGGGATGATGTGAACTCTCATGTATTTGAATTGATTCTTAATAACACATGCTTTTTCACTAATTGTTAGAGTAATTCATCTGTGCTTATTACATTCTTTGTTTAACTCATTTATAGCATGATGTATGAATTGCATGAGTGCCGGGAGGTTCCTTATAATTCAGGTTCTTGTTGAATTCTCCCAAGAGTAATATTGCTCAGGAATGAGGGTATGAGTGTTGGTCGTCTTAAAGCTCTTGATCTTCACATTTAATTACTAGGAATGCTAGGAATTGCATGAACTGGTGATTAAGGACAGGCTTCTTCGCCGAGGGATCGGGTTTAAGTGATTTAGTGAGTGACGTTAACATTAATGCATAAAGAAGAATTCTTACATACATGAGAGGGAACTTGGTGAAATGTAACCCCAACAACATACTCATCTCATATTAAACAACATTCGTTCATCATTGTGCTACTCTACTATTGATCAAATTGCATTCATATTTAATTTTCTGTCTTTGCATCTGAAACCAATCATCTTTATTTCTTTAAGTCTTAATTAATCGGGTTATCACACAATTGTCTAGTGCCGAGAGTCCTCTGGGATATGATACTTGGTCTTACCATTTTATATTCCTGTATTAACTCATTTTCTATCAAAACAAAGGGAATTAGTCATAAAATCATCAAATTCAACCTCAACTCTCTTATTCACACAACTTAATGAAAAAGCATGAGTCCAAGCAAGTTTCTAAGCCAAAATGGGAGTATTTAGTATCAAAATTGCATCACAGAGAATGGTATTTTAAACCGTTATCAAAAGGTGATGGCAACCCCTTTAGGGACTTCCCATCCAAAGAAGTATCAACTTAAGATTAAGAAAGGGAAGTTCAATAAACAAAAGGATCTTTTCTTTCTAAGTCTTAGAATGTTCTCTTTAACTAAATACATTTACCTTGTTTTGTAGGTCACCAATAAAGGTGGGAAACCTTGCCAAGCAAAGGAGAGAAAAGAAAGCAAAGAAGAAATGCCATTTCCGTAGTCAACAAGCTGCTAGCACGTGGCCATTATCTTTGCATCAACCATTTCACATTTTAAACATTTCCCACGTGAAACACATCCAAACCGTGCATCTTCTTCCTTTGAAGCACATTTCCCATGTGAAACATATCTAGCTGGTAGCTTCACGCACGTTTAAATGTAAATTGGTAGCTTCCTTTGCACATTTCAGAGGCTTCTCTTACTCTATAAAAGAGAGCTTCTCATTCTTGTAAATCAACTTGAATGCTTTAATGAAATGCTGTTGAGATTTGTACAACCATTCTTTGCTTCGAATTCAACCCTTGTGCCTCTTTAAGCACGTTTTCCTCTAGCTTCCTTCCCCTTTGGAAGGCTTTCGAAGTTAGAAATCTCACTTACACCACATACCACATTGCCAACCATTCGAGCAAACACCTGACATGCACCGATAACTTCAACCTTGATTTCTTTCCGCTGCCACTTTTGGACCGAGGACCCACTCCATTCTTGAAGGTGGAGGTTGCTTCCATCAAAAGGCAAAGTTGATTCATGTGACATTGTGATGGTAGAGTGTAAGAGTGTCACCTCACTATACACCTTTGAGTTTGAGTGAAACACTTTTGAGTGCTTGAGTGAAACACTGTCTTTGGTGAGGAATAGTTCCATGCACATAGGGTAACATTTTGTCTGCTTGGTGATCACTCATAAAGTTGTTGTATTTGTTGTGTATGTCTTGATTATGTGAGCACCATAGTTGAAGCTTGATTGGCTAAAACATCACTATATCTTGACTAATCTTTCTATGATGAGCAAACATGAGTGATTTACTTATCCTAGAGGAAAATGCTTTTTGGTGTGCTAGACCATTGTAGTATGATTATTTTGTTTAAGCCAAGTTACATTTTGCTTGACGACAAGCAAAGTTTCAAGTTTGGGGTTTTGATAACGGTTGAAAATATTGTTATCTGTGATGCAATTTTGATATTAAATCAACCCTTTTTGACTTAGAATCTTGCTTGAACACATGTTCTTAGCCTAGTTTTGTGAATAAGTGAGTAGAGGGTATACTTGATGATTTTCTCACTAAATTCTCTTGATTTTGTAGGTTATTGGAATGATTTGAAAGAGGAGTTAAAGTACCAAGGAGTTGGAATGCAGAAAAAGAGAAAAAGACGCAGTGCAAAAAATTCAAGCTAAAGCTGAGCGCCAGCCAGTCAAGGCTGAGCGCCAGAAAGGGGCGCTGAGCGTTCGTTTCATGTATCGTTCAAAGCTTGAGTGCCCTTTTAGGGGCTTTGAGTGCTCGTTTTCTCCCAATTTCGCCTGCTTGCCCCCACTTAGGATGCTGAGGGCCAGTGACGTTGGCCCATGATCCAATTTAGATCTATTTAAGGACTTGCACGACCTAGGGTTAGAATCTCTTGATGGCTTGAGCACAGAAACACACTTTTCGCCCCTTGGAGGTAGATTTGGGGATGTGTGATCTCTCCTCTTCAGTTTCTAGGGTTTTTCTATCTCTTCCATTTCATTGTTCATCTAGTTTCACCATGATAATGGAGAACTAAACCTTATTTGTTGTTGGGGAAGATGTAACCTCTAAACTCTCATGTATTTGAATTGATTCCAATTTATTTATGCTTCTTTCATTAATTGTTAGGGTTATTCTCCTTTGCTCTATGTTTGTTATGTTTAACTCATTGATGGCATGATTATTAGTTTTCTTTGATATGGACACATACGAAGAAACCTAGAACTGGAGAATTTCTCCCATGGAAACTATTGCCCAGACATAGGGATAGAACGCTTGGTTGTCTTAAGCTTCCGTTCGTAATGCAAAATTAATTACTAGGGAGACGAGACATTGTAAACTAGTATCTAAGGATAGGCTTTTTTCGTCGAGACATCGGGTTCTAAGTACTTTAGAAAGTGACATTAATAATTAATAAAGAACAATTCATATATGCATGAGAGTGATTAAGTGAAATCTAAACCTCAACAACATTAACATCTCATATTATCAACTTCATCCATTCATTCTAGTGTTTAGCCTCAATTGATTAAATTGCATTCATGTTTATTTTTATTGCATTTGCATTCAAAACCCCAAAAAATGTTCTTAAGTCTTAATTAGTTAAGCAATTACACAACTGTTTATTGTCGTGAGTCCTTTGGGATATAATATTTGGTCTTACCATTTTATATTACTTAGTACGATTCGGTACATTTGTCGACATCTTAACATAAGGACGATATTCTCACAATGGCCATTGGAAAGTCAGAGCATCGAAGGTGTGTATGTGGCGTTGGAGGTGTGATTGGTCTTCAAGACTACTTTGGCCCTACACAAAGAAGTAGTGAATCCTTGAGTTTGGAGGCATTGAGGAAGATGGAGCTCGAAATGGAGAAAAGGCTCAATCAATGCATGAGTGTTATGGGGAAACGATTCATGGAGCAATTGCAACAACAACAACGGGAAATTCAAAGAGCGCTTGAAGAAAAGTTTCAGTCGATGACCCAATCGAGCATGAGGTTGCCCACTAAAGCTCTAATAGGAAATTGTGTCAGCATAAAAGGCTCATGCTCTGCTGTAGATCCTACTAACTCCATTTGTCAGTATGAATTGTTGGTTGATGGAGATCTCCCACGCGTAGTAGTTGTCCGACAAGTACTTGAGGGAGGGGAGACTATTCATGGTGCTCCCTTATTATTTGTGATTCATGATAGCCCTCATTGGCAACTGATGGTCATCATACTAAGACAATGCACAATTCTATGGTTTTGTTCCCTGCATATGAGGATGAAAAATGACTTAAAATCTATGTTACAAGCATAAGTGTTTGTTTTTTTTATGTTTCAAATGTTACAAATTCATGTTATAAAAATATGGATTTCTTATGATGAATATAGTTATATTAATATTAACCTATGTTTCAAATGTAAATAGAGTTATGGGTAAACCGAGAGGGTAGCTAGTTCAAATCCTATATCCAAAGGTTGTAACGTATTGATAGTTTTCTTATTCATTTTCTATGTTATTGTATGATCTACATAAGTGAATATTTCCTTTGTCATGTTTAGTGTAACAAGCAACTAGATTCATGGGAATGTGGATACTATGTCATGTCTTGGATTAAAATCATCATTTGACCAGAAAATACAGATGACTGGATTGAGGTAATAATACTTATCATCCATACATTACAAATCACATTCATCTTTGAACATTAGTATGTAAACATAATGAATTTGAACTAATTTTGCAGCGCTTCAAGAATACATCACATATATTAAAGAATATAATTAAAAAGATACGACAAGAATGGGCAGCAAAACAGCAAAACTAATTTTGTGATGTGTTGGAATGATTTTCTGTATTTTAGGTATAAAATTGTAAAAACAAATTAGTTATTAAAAAATGGATAAAATGAACGCCCGTTAGTGTCAAAACTAGAGCTGCAAAACAGGTAACCCAGCCCGACCCGACCCGACCCAACCCACCACGGGTTGACCACTTAGTGAGCAAACCCAACCCGGCTCATTTATTAGTGAGCCAAAAAAATTCGAACCCGACCTAACCCACTACGGGTTGGTGGGTTAAACGGGTTGGCTCATTGGCTCACTTAATTAACTTTTTTTTACCCTCTTCTTCTCAGATTCTTATAACATGTTACTTTGATCGATCGAATTGAAACAATAATAATTGGACCAATTGATATAAAAGAAAATGAAACAAAAAAATATTTTGTTATATATATTCTAAGGCATACACAATCGTTTGACCAAGAAACTATATATAGCCGTTAACAAAAATATATAACACAAGATAAAATTGTCATGCTTGTAGATAGGTCTAAAAATAAGATAAAACAAATGATATATTCCTGAATTATCCAATCTATAATATTATCCCTCTATTAAATTGGAGTCCTGAATGGATAAATCCATAGTATTATGCTCTCTTGGAGCATCTTCTTCTTTATCTCCATCTATAATATTATCCAATCTATAATCTTAGGGTTTTATTTGTAGAGGGAACTTTTGGAAAGACAGCAGAGCGAAAGGCTCTTTTGCTAAGTAAAGCTCCTACGTTTTGAATAATTAATTTAATTAATTTGATTTGAATAAAAAAATAGGATTTGAATAATTAATTTAATTAATTTGATTTAATTAAAAAAAATAGGTGGGTTGGTGAGCCAACCCGACTGTTAATCCTAGGCAAGTGTAACTAAATCGTATCAAGTAATAATAAAATGGTAAGACCAAGTCTCATTTCCCAAAGGACTCACGACCTAAACAGTTATGTGATTTATTGATTAAATTAGACTTGTGAACGTATTCTTGTAGGTTTAAATGCAAATACTAAAAATTAAATATGAATGCATGTATTGATCAATTGGATCAAAAGAAACAAAAGTGATTGATGTAAATTATGGAATGATGATGTTGTTGGGGTTTTCAATTCATCCTATCCACTCTCATGTATTTAAGAATTCACCTTCTTCATTAATGTTAATGTCACTTTCTAATTTACCTTAAACCCGATGTCTCGGTGAAGAAAGCCTACTCCTAATCACTAGTTTACAATGTCTTGTCTCCCTAGCAATTATTCATGCATTACATTCGCGTAGAAGCTTAAAGGGAACCAATCCTCCTATCCCTATGTCTAGGTAATATTACTCTTGGGAGAATTTCTTCATGTCTAGATTTATCTATATGTGTCCATACAAATAAAATCAATGATCATGCAATTGAATGAGTTAAACAAAGCATGCATAGAGTATAAAAGAAAAACCCTAACAATTAATGAAAGAAAGCATATGAATTAAAGAACCAATTCAATACATGAGAGTTTCAAAGGATTACATTGATTCCCCAACAACAATGAAGGTTTAGTTCACCATAATCATGGTGAAACTAGATGAAAAATAATGAAAGAATGAAAGATAGAACCCTAGAATTTGAAGAGTGGAGCTTGAGCATCCAAAATCCTCCTCCAAGGGTGAAGAAAGTGTGATTTTGCTTCGTTCTGACCAAAGATACTAACCCTAGGTCGACTAAACCCTTATATAGCTTCCTAAAGATTACAGAAAAGTCGCCCAAGGCGCATTAAAATGGCGCTCAGCGGTAATTACCACTTAGCGGTAAGTGCGGTTATTCTATTTGACGCTCAGCTGCAGCTTTGCCCCTGAACGGTGACAGCGGGACTTCAGAGTGTCGCTCAGCGGTAAAAGTGGCGTTGAGCGGTACTTGCGGCTTTTCTTTTATGAACATTTTCTTCCTTTTCTTAATCCAACTTCTGGCTTCTTCACTTCTTCCATTCAATTCATCTTAAAACCTGCAAAAATAAGGAAAACCAAGCATAAAACCCATCCAACTCTCTTATTTCCAAAACATAAACAAAAACATGATTCCAAGCTAGTTTCTAAGTCATAAAGGTTGTTTTATGTCAAAATTAAGTATAAAAATAACAGTTTTTCAACTATAATCACCGACTCACCACAGGTTCAACCCGTATGAGTCGGGTTCTTAGTGAGCGGGTCAAAATTATCTTCCATCTCCCATGTATAATCACTTGATTTCATATCCCAATGCACTTTAACCATATTGATGTTTCTACCAAGCAACAGTTTCACTTATGAATCTATGATACTAACTAATAGTTTGATTTCAAATGATAGATTTTGTTCACTAGTTGCACGTGATTATACATGTAAGTGGCTCTATTCCTACACCAATGTCAAGAACACATTATTTATGTCAGTGGCTCTATTCCTACACCAATGTCAAGACCACATGATTATTTGCAAAGAATTTCAAAGCTCTTCTTCTCATCTGCATACAACTTTTGCATGCTTAAGGAGGTCTTCAATTTCTCTTAGCTTGATCTTCTTTATGTAAAAAACTTACTAATTTTTTAAAATTATTTTTACTCTTTCAATTATAAGTTACCTTTATTTTATTTTTCTCTGTGTATATTCATCATCACGAAGTACATAAGTCAAGTCAATTTCTTAGAAAAGAAATATAGTATGAATATAATATAATTGCAAGAAGACACATACCAGTTACTAAAAAAATCTAGTATAGTTCCAAGAAGTTATAAATTATTAGGTCGAGTATCACATCTATGCCTCTTGGGTTTTGTTTGGAAATTTGTAAAATAAGAGAATAAAAAAGAGAAATAGAATTAGGATTATAAGTTGTTTAGAAATGAAAAAAAAAAAGAAAAATAAAAAATGAGTTAAAAATTAATAGGTAGTTATATATAATTTGAAAGAATGAGATATATTTTATAGTTAGATGATTAAAGAATTAGCAAAGTATATTGCTTTAAAATTTAAACAAAATTAAATATAAAGAGAAACATGCATGTAACTTGACACGTTTTTTTTAAGTAAAATAGAGACGATTATTAGTAAAGACAAACTACATTATACCCTTCAACATAATTTATTATAAATCATATATAACCAATGATGTGATTTATGTAATACAGCAAAAAGAGTATAAACGCATTTAATCTGTGTTTACTACACAAATTCTTAATTAATATATACCCTCAAAAATATAAAGATATATACCCTTCAAAATGCTTAATTAATATATATAAATACAAATACTTTGCTGATAAAAAAAAAGAACTTACTCTGTGTTTCCTATACAAATGACAGTTAAATAAGAAGAAACAGCATTCCCCACCGTCACTATCTTTCTTGATCATTTTGAATGTTTTAAACTGAGATCCACACAACAAATCATTCGCTTATCTTCAGATCAATAAAAACAAAGGAGAATCTAATAATTCATTTGATTCCTTCCTCACCACATTATATGAATAAAAATAAATGAAAACTTAGTTGGAGAAAAAAAAAGAAAAAGAAAAAAAAATAGTAAGATAAGTAGGAATAAAATTAGAATAATTAAAAAGTTTAAATTTTAATTTTCGAATCTATATTTTCCTTTTCCATTTTTCCTTTTTTTCTTTAACCAAAAGAACATTAATTAGTGGCCGTTCTTACTTAGTATAAAAATGTAATAATGTTTAGTTGATTATTGAATTAACCCCAGACCCATTGGCAATGATATTCTTCTTTTCATTAAGAAAAAAACCTTTTTAAATGGAAAGTTGATATTGAATTTAAATCTAATTCACTAATGTAAAAAAGTACTTTTTATGGCAACTATTTATACGGGTTATAATCCATTAAGTATTAAAAATGGTACGGTGACATAATGGTAAATAAGATACCATTTTTTTATACAAGTTGTAATTATAATAGGCATAAAAAATAGACGTGATATTTTTGTAATAAAGAAAAAAACTTTCTACATTGATTCTAGTTATAACCAATATAAAAAAACGCTTTCACAACCCTTCTGATATAGCATGATATCAAGATCTTGCAATATTCTTTTGAAAGCGTAGACACTCGACTTGAGATATATGTTTAAATGTTGATAAGTGTCATGTTATTCAGAATATATCTACTATAGTGTTTTGTAAGAACTTTCATAAAGAAAAATAATTGTTTAGCTTGGAAGTTCCTGTATTTGAAATATAAAGCTCAACTACATGTTTTCAAAGAGGATCGTTTAGTTAATAGAAGAGAAAATTATACAAGAAACTTTATATTGGTTCGTTCCAATTGAGCTACGTTTAGTCTCCTCTACAGAGGGTTCCACTATAATCTTCACACGATTACAAATGAGTATGAGCATTACTTTTGGTACTCAACTACCTCGTCAAGATTCCTTTGAGCATTAGCATCACTCCTGGTACTCAGCACCTTGCCGATATTTTCCTTTGAGTATTTTCACCACTCCTGGTACTTAGCTCCCTACCGAGATTTTCTTTGAGTATTCAAACCACTCCTGGTACTAGACTATCACGCTTAGATTCCTCAACTCAAATTGAGTTCAGTTGTAAGTGTTTTAATTTTCTACAGAATTGCAATTAACGATTACTTACAAGTAGTTCAGACTATATCTCTCAATGAGAAGATTTGAATACAATACAATGCAATCTAAACACTCGCAAGTGATTCTTTCTTCTCTCTTACAGTAGTAACCAATTTGACAATGAAGCTCGATAGTATCTCTTTCTCTTTTCTTCTGCTCAATTGTATTCTTTTTCTTGAGCTCTTTCTCATTTCTCTTAAAGATGGATAAGCTCTCCTTTCTTAAGATATTCTCTTAATTTATCCTCTTGATTTTCTTCTTGAGAGATTTTATATTTATAGGCTTCATGGATATTTATCCGTTAGACTGAGTTTGTAGTTTATAGCCTTGATACTTGTGTCTTCTATTTCTTCTTTTCATAGTAGTCGTTGTGTAAGTCAACTTTGTCAGAGCAGGGATGTCAGAGCGGCTGCAGCGGAATGGTTAACGTGGGATAACAAACCAAGAGAGGGGGTGAATTGGGTTTTAATACCAACGTGTGCCTTTTAAAATTTCTACTTAGTTTAACTTACTAAGCAAATAATAATGATAAATAAAAGGAGTAAGGTTGAGAGAAATTTGCACGGATGATTTTATCCTGGTTCGAATCTTATCAATCCTACATCCAGTCGCTTATCTCAAATCAAGATAAACAGTTCACTGCTCACAAAACAATTACAAATTACAATCACATAGAAACAATTTGTAAGAGGTTAGAAACCACCTCTCTTGATACCACAAGAGATGAACCTTTACTTTCATGGATATAAGAATTCATCTTCTTCATTAAATTGTTAATGTCACTCTCTAAATTACTAAAAACCAAATCTCTCGGCAAAGAAAGTCTATCCTTAATTATTAGACCAGAATCCCTTACATCCTTAATAATTAATTCTACATTACGAATAGAAGCTTAAGACAACCAAATCTCCTATCCCTATCCCTGGGCAATACTTTTTTTGGGAAAAATTCTCCAGATCTTGGTTTCTAGGTATTTCCTGATAATAAAGAAAGCCAAATATAATAACCATAGAGCAAAGGAGAAAATCCCTAACAAATAATGAAAGAAGCATATAATAATTCAGAACAAATTCAAATACATGAGAGTTTAGAGGTTACATCTTCCCCAACAACAAATAAGATTAGTTCTCCATCATCATGAAGAAACTAGGTGTACAATGGAATGAAAGAGATAGAAAAACCCTAGAAACTGAAGAGGAGAGCTCCCGCATCCACAAATTTGCCTCCAAAGGGGAAAAACATGTGTTTCTATGCTCTAGCCATCAAGAGATACCAACCCTAGGGCGTGCAAGTTCTTAAATAGAGCAAAAATAAAGTCCAAGCCCAATAATGTTGGCGCTCAGGGCCCCTACTTAGTGCAACCGGGCGAGCTTGCGAGAGGAGTGGCGCTCAGGGCCCCTCAGAGGACGTCCAAGCAGTGTGCGACATAAGGAAGCTGGCGCTCAACACCCTTAATGGGGCGCCCAAGCGTGGTGCGGCACTTGAAGGCTGGCGCTCAACACCTTAATGGGGCGCCTAGGCGGTGATGCATGACATCCTGCGCTGAGGGCCCTTAAAGGGGCAACCAGGTGCCTTACGAGCTTCTTCAACCTTCTTCTCTAGAACTTTATTTGTCCCTCTTGAGTTTTAACTCCTTGATACTTTTGCTCTTCTTCCAAATCATACCAACAACCTACAAAATTAAGAAAATTTAGTGATAAAATCATTAAGTTGTTACCAATGAGGAGCATTGGTAGCTTGAAGCTACTGTGAAGTTTTGATGATGATAAAAGCTGAAGAATTGAAGACTCTAAGTGCATCTTTGTTAAACGCATTTTAAGAATTGAAGGCTCTAAGTGCATCTTTGTTAAACGCATTTTGTAGAAACAAATGTATAGGATAAATTGTAATGATGTAAAAACTCTTAGAATTTTTCATATTTAGTGGGTCATTGCGCAAATAATCGATTATCAAGAGTGATAATCGATTATCACGAGCCAGTTTAGAAAAGAGTTGCTTGCGCAAATAATCAATTATTACACAGAATAATCGATTATCACTGTTTCATTTAATATTGTCCAAGTCTTTGGAATAATCGATTATGCCTCAGGATAATAGATTATGCCTCAGGATAATCGATTTTCTTGAACTCTACACTCTTTAAACTCTTAGCACATCAACTGTTTGATAAAAGTTCTCTAAGAAAATCAAGATTTTTAAACAGACTATTTTATCTTATTTATTGACCGCTACACGCTTTCCGCTTATTTTATTCCGCTCGCGACTCTATAATTGTACCGATTTCATTGGTATCAGAGCTTGCTTTGATAGTTTTTCAAATTTTTTTAAAATGGGCGGTCATAACCAAGTTTATTTTGAGGGTGTATTTGGGAAGTTGTTTTGAATGGTCTTTTTATTCCTACTATAAATTTGAATGGTGTAGAGGAAGAAAAACCATATTTGCAATGGACTGCTGAAGAAAATAGACGAGCCTAATTTGATATCAAAGCTCGCAATATAATATCCTCTGCTTTGGTATTAGATGAATTTTACAAGATTTCAGTGTGCAAAAGGGCTTAGGAGATGTGGGAAGTTCTTCAAGTAACCCATGAAGGAACTGACGATGTGAAGCATGCTAGGAAGAACACCCTAATATAAGAGTATGATTTGTTTAGGATGCAACAGGGTGAAACCATCGCTGATGTGCAAAAACGCTACACACATATCGTCAACCATCTTTTTGGTTTAGGTAAGAAATTTGACACTAACGAATTAAATGTTAAAATTTTGAAATCTTTGAACAAGACGTGGCAGCCAAAGGTTACTGCAATAATTGAGTCTTAGGACTTGACATCCATGTCTATGGTTGTGCTTTTTGGAAAGTTGCATAGCACGAGCTCAAGTTGAATAGACTGAGTGCTGAGGAAGTCCAAGGAAAGAAGAAAACATTGGCCTTCAAATCTGAACATTAAAAAAGTACGAGTTCAGAAAAGGATGAGGAATCTGAAGATGGAGACTCAGATGACGAGGATATGATTCATATGTTTAGTTTAGAAAATTCAACAAGTTCATGAAATCTAGAGGCAAGGAACAAATTAAAAAGGACCGAAAGAAGAAACAAAGATCTTCTTCAAATTACAAGTGTTATGGTCGTGGAGAAAAAGGGCATGTTAATGCGGATTGTCCAAACATAAAAAAGGATGAAGAAAAGAAGTCTCTCAAGAAGAAAAGAGCTTACATTTCTTGGAAGGATAATGCATCAAGAACTTCTAGTTCAAATGTCTCCAATGAAGAAGCCAACTTGTGTTTGACGGTCAATATTGATGACACTACAAGACAAATAAGTTGCTCTAGCCTTGACACTAGTGAATTTGATGTATAAAAGACTTTTCTTGAATTGCTTGATGAATCTGAGAAACTGAATGTTGCTCATAAAAATTTGAAAAAGGAATTTAAAGAATTGCAAATTAAATATGAGAAGGTATTAGATGAGGAAGTAAGTTTGAGAAATAAAATTTGCATCTTGGAAATGAAAGGGTCTTCAAATGTTGAACATCCTGTTGAATGTCTTTCATGTAAGAGTCATATGCTTGATATTGATATTCTTGAAAATATTCTTGAAGTTGCAACTGGAAATAATAATGTTGAAATGCCTATAACTGTTAGAAAGGTTTATAAAAACAAAAGTGTTTTTAAAAGTAAGAACCAAATTAAAAGAACTCGTAGGGTATGAGTTGAAAAAGGAACGATGTGTTATAGACACCCAAACGATGTCACATGTTTTTACTGTATGAAAAAGGGGCACACTTCTAACAAATGTAGAATTAAACATTTTGATGTTCCAAATGGAAAATATGCTTGGATTCCTATTATAAAGTAATTTGCCTCTAACCTTAAAGGACCCAAATTAGATTATGGGGACCAAAACTCTATTGTTTTTGTTTTACAGGTTAATTTTTCAAAAGGAAAAGAAGACTCTATGGTATCCTAGTATTTTTTAAGAGCTTTGAAATAATTTATGAATGTTATATGTGTCTTAGGTTGAAAATTTGGCCCAAATTTGCATTTTTCGGAAATTAACGTAAATAATCGATTATTTTGTGTAATAATCGATTATCTTAAGTTAAAACGTAAAAAAAAAAATTAAATTTTTTTTGGGAATCTGTTTTTAATTTTAAAGGGAATATTACTTTTGGGGAAGTAGTTTTAATAAACTAAAAGGACTTAATTTTTTTTAATTACCTAATTTAGGGAGCATAAAGATTAGATGATTTTTTATGATAAAAAAAGGGGGCGGTGAAATTTTTCATTGAGATCTTTTGTGATAATCTTGTGATAACTGTCATAAAAATAAATAAAAAAAGGAGGGAAGATATGAGTTTGTTAGATATCTTATTTTTTTTATCTCTATTATGGATTAATTAATAGTGTTTGTACTTCTTAAATAGAGTTGAATTTCTGTTTTTCTTATATTCCATGAGGTATTATGTTCTTTCATGTTATGAAATTTCAATTTTATTTTTGTTTTGAAATGCATCAATTCTTTTGTTGAGGGAGAGAAAAATTTTAGGGGAGTTTCTCCACTTTTTTACTTTTTGATTATGATAAAAAAGGGGGAGAAAACTTCTAATTTAAGTAGTGTAGTTATTACTAACATGTTTGTATGTTTGTAAGTATGAAATTTGTGCAGGAAATTAGAAATGCTTTTAACAAGAAGATATTTTTTATCATCATAAAAAAGGGGGAGATTGTTACCAATGAGGAGCATTGGTAGCTTGAAGCTACTGTCAAGTTTTGATGATGATAAAAGCTGAAGAATTAAAGAATCTAAGTGCATCTTTGTTAAACGCATTTTGTAGAAGCAAATGTATAGAATAAATTATAATGATGTAAAAACTCTTAGAAGTTTTCGTATTTAGTGAGTCATTACGCAAATAATCGATTATCAAGAGTGATAATCGATTATCACGAGCCAATTTAGAAAAGAGTTTCTCGCGCAAATAATCGATTATTACACAGAATAATCGATTATCACTATTTCATTTAATATTGTCCAAGTCTCTGGAATAATCGATTATGCCTCAGGATAATCGATTATCACATTTTGAAAACCCCATAACGAACACAAATAATCGATTATCGCTTACAATAATAGATTATTTGTGGCAGTTGGGAGATGTCTTTTTAGTTTCTGACCCTGGGCTTATAAATAGATTTTTCCTCAACTCTTGCAATTAAAAACTTTTCATTTTGAGAGTATTAGAGCTTTGTGCCTAAGGGAAGCTCTTTGAGAGTGAAAAGGGATCGATGTCATTTGATAATACAGTTTGTTTGAGGAAGTTCTCAAGTGATAGAGTTGCTTATGTCAAGTCTTGTGAATAGGAGAAGTTCGCGCTTACAGTGTGTCTAAGGTCGGAGTGGTTCTCTTCAAGTTGGCTGAGTAGGTTCTTCCGGTTCGTTTGTCGAAAGAGGGTTATTCCGTTCGTTTATCAAATGAAAGATGTTCTCGTTTCTTAATCTTTACTTCATATCTTGTAATTTGTACAAACATTATTTTAGTGAAAAAGGTTAATCACTATTCATAGTGATTAACGACTGGACGTAGAATCTTTTGATTCAAACCAGGATAAAATTTCTATGTTGATTTTCTTGAACTCTATACTCTTTAAACTCTTAGCACATCAACTGTTTGATAAAAGTTCTCTAAGAAAATAAAGATTTTTAAACTGACTATTTTATCTTGTTTATTGACTACTACACGCTTTCCGCTTATTTTATTCCGCTGCACAACTCTATAACGGTACCGATTGTTCCGACATAAGTATACCATCTACTCACTTATTCACAAAACTAAACTAAAAACATGAGTTCAAGCAAGTTTCTAAGTCAAAAAGGGTTGATTTATTATCAAAATTGCATCATAAATAACGATAAATTCAACCGTTATCAGTCACGTTTTGTAGCGATGCGCAAGGCAATTTGGTTTCATATAATGTTTGTGGTAGTAGATCGAGTTTAGGCATAGTGGAGCTTGCATTCAGCGTGACTCATAATGCAGATTTATACAGAATGCAACATTTCGTGTTGGTGAAACTTGCTTGGATTAGTGCCTGTGTTTGTTGAGGTTGCTCATTGTTTGGTGTTGATGAAGATAATGGATTATGTGAATGTGGGATTCTTGTGTATGAGTTGTTTTGAATAAATTAGAATTGGAAGTAAAGTTTAGGTTATGATGAGGTTGATGTAGTCAGGAAAGGCAGACTTTTCTTTTTATTGCACATATTTTATATTTTTCTTTATAATTCTCTTTCGACATAGCTAAAATGGAGTAGTTTTTAGGATTATTTTCTTTATGTACACACCTAGCAATTTTTGTTTGGTGGGTTTAGAAGAGAGGGCAAGAGAGATTATGGATTCAACTTCCCATATTAACAAATACTAATTAATAATTAACATTGTCAACTAAAAAACATTTGGTCTCGAAATAGTTTATATAATAATATAGTATTTTATTTTTAGATTTTGTAAAATTAATTAGTTTTGATTTGTATAACATAAATAATCAACTAAAGATATATTTGTTTTAAGTTCAATTCAATTTTACTAAACTAGATGTAAAATAAGATTTATTTTCACTTATATATTATAAATATAAGAAATTTTCAACACTTTTACTCATGTCAAGACATATCATCTCGAACATGTGATGACACGTTAGTGATTCTAGAATCCGAATATGATGAGTTTAACAAATAACAAATATTATTAACATATTTTTTAAACAATTTTATTATTATGTAAAAAAATAAACTTTTAAGTCATTAAATTATTCTACGTCGTAAAAATTTATTTCAAATAACATTGACATGTGGTGGACATATACGTACTATATATCCATGTTTGGTTTGATGTCACCAAATAGAAATCCAGATTTCTAAAAGATGTGCTATTTATTTATTTAAAAATGAGCTTTAATAAAAACTAAAAGTATATCATTTCATATTTTAAAGAAATTAAAATAAAAATATGCACTTTGCAAGGATCAAAATAAAAGTTTATTCATTTCGTTAAGAACTAAAATATTCAATTTTAAGTAGTTGAAAATTTTTTAATAGAAAAAACAAATAAAAACAAACACAAATTCCTTTTATACAGTGACTCATTGAAATGAATATATAAAGAACTACTTGTTGCCTTAAAAATACGATTGGGTGTGAATTCGACTTTATTTGACGTGGATCATTCCAATCCAGGGAATGAAAAAGTAACAGCAGAACGTGGTTTGATCCCACCATATATATCTTCTCATCACCACGCTTATAAATGCACCACTTGGACAAACAACTTCACCACACCAACCCAATAAACCTTCACACCACCCTTCACGTCTTAATAAAAAAATGTGTTCTGAAAATGGTGATTTCTCTGTGCATGTGACGAATGAAGAGGTGGTGGCAGCAGTGTTACCAATGCAGGAACATTGGCTTCCACTCTCTAACCTTGACCTGCTTCTACCTCCATTGGATGTAGGAGTATTCTTATGCTACAAGAACCCTATTATCACATCCAAACCCATGGAAGATAGTGCCACCAACAAAAGCAGCTTTGGAACCATGGTGGAGTCTTTGAAGAAGGCCTTGGCTCAAACCCTAATCTCTTATTATGTGTTTGCAGGTGAAGTCATGCTCAACAGCATGGGTGAACCTGAAGTTCTCTGTAACAATCGTGGTGTTGATTTTGTTGAAGCTCAGGCAGATGTTGAACTCAAGAACCTCAACTTTTACAACCCAGACCAATCTATTGAAGGCAAGTTTGTTCCAAAGAAGAAAAATGGTGTGCTTGTTGTACAGGTACAACTTCATTTTTTATATTTTATTTGGTTATAAAACTTTTTCTTTAAATATACATAGCAGTCAAACTTGAAACCATTTTGACCTTAAAATGTTCTCTTTATAGATATAAAATACTATTTACAGATAAAAAAAAATCAAACTTGAAACTACTTTGATATAAAACAACACTTGAAGTACTTGTTGAACTAATGTTAGTTTAACCATGAGAAAAAGTATACTCTGACTGCATTCCACATATTTTAAAATTTTTTAAAATATTACATTTATGTATATGATTAACGGTCAATTTTACATTTTTAAAATATAATATTAGTATAATAAATTTAATTATATTATTTTAATTTTATTTAAATTATTTAATAATTAAATAATTAATATAAAATTAATGTTATTATATAATTAAATATTTAAATTTCAATTTATAACATAAAAAGTGAAAGATTTATTTTAAAGATTACCGAATAATTAAATATTATAACACTAACTCATCGTCATTAATACATATACATCGTAATAATTAAATATTTTCAATTATCTAAATTATTAACAAAGATAAAAAAATTAAATTTTAATATTAAAACGGTAATTTTTTAATATAAGAAAAATAAAATATAGAAATATTTATTTATTAATTTAAATAAACAGACACTATTTGGCAGCTATTTGGCAGCTATTTAAATATTTAGTTTCGTGACGTAGAACGTGTGGCTGCTATTTCTTTCTTCAAAAAGGAGATTTTGGGAACATGTTTTTCTCAGACACTATTTGGCAGCTTATTCTTTATTATCACGTGGCTGCTATATTTTTGTACGAAAAAGGATATTTTAAGAACCATCTTTTTCTCTATTTGGCAACTTTGTCTTAATCAACATGTGGCTGCTATTTCATGGAACGAGACCGATTTAAATGAGAGAAATTGATTTCACAAAAAAAAAAACGTGATAGGAAAAGAAAACAGAAAACTAGGATTAGAGTAGTTTAATTAATTCTCTTACATGAATTTACCCTAATGCAGGCAACATCACTAAAGTGCGGTGGAATAGTTGTAGCATGTTCATTTGATCATCGCATTGCAGATGGGTATTCAGCAAACATGTTTCTGACTTCATGGGCCGACACGACCCATCCCACCAAGGCCACAACTAAGAGCCCATGTTTCTGTCGGTCCCTCCTCACTCCTCGTCGTCCATGTTCTGTGCCAACTTCCCTTCACCAAATGTACACCCCTAATTCGAAGTTCACCCCATCTCAAACCGTAACCGCCCCTCTCTTGAGTCGCATATACTACGTAACTTCTGAGAAACTTCACAGCATGCAAGCCCTTGCGAGTGGCAATGGCGGAAAACGTACGAAGCTGGAGTGTTTTTGTGCGTTGTTGTGGAAGATGGTTGCACGTGCGGCTTCAAGAGAGGGGAGCGGCAAAAGGATGGTGGCGAAAGTGGGAGTCGTGGTTGATGGAAGGAGAAGACTGTGGAAAAGTGAGAAAGTGAAGGAAGCGTTGATGGGGAATTACTTCGGGAACGTGCTTTCGATACCCTTTGGAGAGAAGGTGGTGGAGGAGTTGATGGAGAAGCCATTAGGGTTTGTGGCTGATGCGGTTCACGAGTTCTTGGCGGAGGCGACGACGGAGGAGCATTTCTTGGGGCTGGTTGATTGGGTGGAGGGTCATAGACCAGAGGGAGGGTTGGCAAGGATTTACTGTGATGGAAGTGAAGGAGGGAGCTTTGTGGTGTCTTGTGGGCAAAGGTTTTTGGAGGGGAAGATGGATTTCGGGTGGGGGAAGGTTGTGTTTGGGTCATTCTATTTTCCTTGGGGTGGTGAAGCTGGTTATGTGATGCCAATGAAGAGCCCTCTAGGGAATGGTGATTGGGTTGTGTACGTGCATCTTACCAAGGACCAATTGGAAGTCATAGAATGTGAGGCTGGTGATGTTTTTAGACCCATCACTTGGGATTACCTTAACCCTAACTTCATATTCTAGAGCTCTCTTTTAGATTATTCTCATGTCACCAAAACATAAATACTGTGGTATCATAGATAGATGGTTTGTTGGTTGGGTTTGTAATACATGCAACGTTTTTTATTTGGAAAGGCTATATATGTCTACGGAGAGTTCGCATGTATGAACACAGCAAGAAAATATGCTTAAAAGTGTAACTTTAAATTGAAAGTGAAAAAAAAATTGTACTACTTTTCCTCGATGTATTATCATTAAACTAACTTTTAAATATTAAATATTAGTGTAGGACAAATTGTGATACTATTCAAGTTGACTAAATCGATTGTAACGTAATGTAAAAGGTTTTTAATTATTTTCATAAAAAATTTAAAAACTTAAAATTAATGTTAAATGAATTAATTGTTGAAAGTGTTCACTTAGTCTACTCTTAGATGATGTTTAGTTTTCTTAACTTTTTTTACTAAATAAATAAAATCTAATTTTTGTAAAACCTCTTTTCTTTCTTCTTGTAAAACCAAGGTCAACTTCTTTAACAAAGTTAGGCTGCAATTTCATGTTCTCATTCAATTCCCTCTATGAAAACTCCATCTCCCTCCCTTATGAACTCGCTCATATCTCCTCCTATTCTTGAACAAATGATGTATTTTTCAATAGTTGCAAAGCTTCTTTCGAGTATGACAAAACAAAATTCTCTTTGGGGCAAGTCAAATTTCACCTTCTTCGAATACCCACTTTGTTTTCGGAAGTGGATGTAATTCTTCTTTGGTTACATGCTCTTGGAGTCTTTGTTTTCTTTCCTGGTTAATTTATGGTTCGTTTGGTTTGATTAAATTGTTTCTTTTCACTGTCTCTAGGTTGACGGGCTTGAACACATTTCGGGATTCCTAAAGTTGTGAGTGGTCCTTTGAAAGTAAGGGAAGCTAATGATTGTGTTATAGTGTTGATTTTTCATTGTTCCTATTCAAAATTTGGGAATTTTTGGAAATATTTGTGAATTTTGTCAAATGGTAGTTTAATGTTATGTTTCTATGCAAAAAGTTGAGTCTTAAATATTAATTTTCAACTATAGAATGGACAAATATGTTAAAAGATGGTAAGGTTATTCTTATTATGAAAAATAGATTGATTTTGGTGAGTGATACACTATTTTTGACCTATCAAATTATCACTAATTAACCAAGACAATATTATGAAGATAGTAGTTAAAAAACTGGATAGGGTTAAGTTAATCTTGAGTCTTGTTCCAACAAATACGAAATGTTTTTTTTATGAAATCCTACTAAAAAAGTTAGTAAGAAATAATGCAAATACTGAAAGGTAAAAGAAAAAAGTTATCCTAATGGAATTAATATTGAATATCAATATAAAGACTTTCAAAAAAATTATGTTAAAAGAGGCTAATTCCATTACTTTTCCAAAATAGATTCATCATAGGTTATCCATAAGTTATTGTTCAATTGATTATTATCATTTATTTCAAATTAATATACTACAAAAAAAAAAGGAATTATTGACGCACAAAATTCATCGGTAATACCTTGTCGGAAAACATTACAAACAGATTATGGCCCTTGGTAATTATCGAGAGCCTTAGGCTGTCGATAATTACTGAAAGATAATGGTCGTCGGTAATTATCAAGGGCCATGGGTCATCGGTAATGAAGCACGAAACATGCAGACATTATTGACGGCCAAGATTTGTCGGTAAATCAATGACTATGTTTTTCATTACCGATGGATAAATCGGTAAGTGCGTCGGTAATGATTATGACAATTTCTAGTGCTATTGCTTATGCTCCTTACCCATCACAATATACTTGCCAATGAAGGAATCGATGCACTCAGAATTACCAATTCAGACAATGCAATCATTCAACATCTATATCATTAATTCAAATTGGTTATTGTATGATGATATCATTCAACCCACACCAAACAATTAAGTTTTAAAATAAAAATCAATACATAAATATTTTAAAAAGTTCATCAACTCCTAATAGTCACACTAGTAAAAATAAGCTTTTTCAACGTGCTATATACTCTTCAGTTCTACTGAAATCGAAGCGTATAAAAGGGCGATGACAATTTTGTAAATATTGAGCGGTTATATGCCTCGGTTATATATGAATCGATGCCTATAGATGTTACTGCCTCGAGTAGAAGGCCAACTGAGGCATATAATATGAATTTTAAATGGTTTAGGCACCGGTTTGTTGTGTGATGAACAAATCTTCAATCCCCAAAAATGGAGTCAAAAACTTGTTAACCCTCGGCAAGTGTAACCGAATCGTATCACGTAATAAACCTGGTAAGACCAAGTATCATTCTCCCAAAGGACTCACGGCCTAGACAGTTGTGTGATTTTGTTGATTAATTAAGACAAGTGAACAAATTTTTGTAAGTTTCAAATGCAAAAGACTGAAAAGTAAATATCTATGCATGTGATGATCAATGGGCAAGAAGAAACAAAACACGTGAATTGAAATATATGGATGAATATGTTGTTGGGGTTTATCAATTTCATCCTATCCACTCTCTTGTATTTAGGAATTCATCATTCTTCTCATTAATGTTAATGCCACTTTCTAAATTACTTTAAACCCGATGTCTCGACAAAGAAAGCCTAAACATAATCACTAGTTTACAATGTCTTGTCTCCATAGCAATTAATCATGCATTATAGTGAACAGAAGCTTAAAGGCAACCAACTGATGACCAAATCTTCAATCCCCAAAAACGGAGTCAAAAACTTGTTAACCCTCGGCAAGTGTAACCGAATCGTATCAAGTAATAAACCTGGTAAGACCAAGTATCGTTCTCCCAAAGGACTCACGGCCTAGACAATTGTGTGATTTTGTTGATTAATTAAGACTTGTGAACAAATTGTTGTAAGTTTCAAATGCAAAAGACTGAAAAGTAAATATGTATGCATGTGATGATCAATGGACAAGAAGAAACAAAACACGTGAATTGAAATATATGGATGAATATGTTGTTGGGGTTTATCAATTTCATCCTATCCACTCTCTTGTATTTAGGAATTCATCATTCTTTTCATTAATATTAATGTCACTTTCTAAATTACTTTAAACCCGATGTCTCGGTGAAGAAAGCCTATCCTTAATTATGAGTTCATACAATTCCATGCATCCCTAATAATTAATTATGAAGCACAGAAGTTTAAAGGCAACCAATCATCATACTCCTATGTCTAGGTTTGTAATATACTGTTGGGAGAGATTCCCCAGATCTAGATTTCCCCGTATGTATCCATATCGACAAAACCAATAATGATGACATCGAATGAGTTAAACAATGCATGCTTTGAGCAAAGAGGAAAAACCCTAACTGTTAATGAAAGAAAGCATGTATCATAAAAATGATCTATAAGAACAAATTCCATACAAGAGAGTTTCTAAGGATTTACTTTGATTCCCCAACAACAAAATAAGTTTAGTTCTCCATCGTCATGGAAGAACTAGATGAACAATGGAATGAAAGAATGGAAGAGATAAAAAAACCCGAGAAAGAGAAGAGGAGAGCCGTCACCATCTCTAATTCTACCCCCAAGTGATGAAAATTGTGTTTCTGCTTCGTTCCAGCCAAAGATATTAATAGAACGTCCTAAAGCTTATATACTATTCTAAAAAAAGTACAGAAAATTAGGCCCAAGCCCATAAAAGTGTCGCTCACCGGTAATAGCGCGTGACCAATTCTTCCCCTCAGCGCCTGGTTTTGCCCCTCAGTGGTGATTTCGACACCTGAAAGCTGGCGCTCAACGGAAATTATCGCTCAGCGCCACTCGGTCGCAACTTTTTCTGTATTCTGGTTTACTTTTCTACATTCTGGTTGACTGGTTGACTTTTTGGGTTGACTGGTTGACTTTTCTACATTCCAATCATTCGGTACTTCAACTCTTCTTTCAAACCTTTCAATTAGCCTACAAAATCAAGGTAATCTAGCGCAAAACCATTAAATTCACCTTCAACTATCTTATTTCCAACAATTCAACAAAATCATGAGTTCAAGCTAATTTCTAAGTCATAAAGGTTGTAATTGACGTCAATTTAGCTCATCATCAAGACTTCAATCAAGATGTGCACATGCTTTTAGTGTTCACTCAAACACATACTATCCAACAAATGTTATTTTCATGAATGATCAATCAACTAAGCAAAGATGTTCTTATGTGTTCATGGAATCTATCCTCACTAGATAAAGTGTTTCACTCAAACACACAAGTGTATAGGAGATATTCACTTATTCACTCTACTATTACAATGTCACATGAATCAACTTTGCCTTTCATTTAACCATAATCAAAAACGCTTACAAGCAAACATCATCACAAGGACTTTTCAATGGCTTATAATGTGGTTGGGCTAACAATAACAATTGGTTTTTCTGGATCACAAAACCCTTGAGTTAAGAGAATCATCTAAACACAATCATTCTTGATTATTCCCAACTTTCTTTTGCATTGAGCTCTTCTTTTCCTCTTCTTTTGCTTTTCACATGCTTAACTTTTGGCTCAATGCTTTTTATTTTCCCTTTCTATTTTCCAACAACCCCAAACTTGAACATTTATCAATACCGCAGAATATTTTCATCTTAACTCAAGGTAAAGCTTTTCAAAAAGGGTTTTCTATCTTGTTCAAGATTACGGGTTCAAAGGATAGAACACACAATGTTCTCTTTTGATTGGGATACAATCATACATTTGGCTAATAAAAGGGTTACCAACAAATGGCCTTGATCATATGATGCAAACAAACAAGTGATTCAATCATAGAAAACCTGGGAAAATTCATCCATGCTTTCAAAGTAATAACATTCAACAACAACTCTGAAGCTCAAAATCTCACATATAAGCTCATTCACATTCCACATACACATCCTGCTTAGCATCATAATCACAATCATAACATCTTGCATTTGTTCACAAGGCTTGTGAACCACCTGTATAAGCATATAATGTGCACATTCTCAACATCAATCAAGATTAAAACACATCAAGCATTACTTATCACACAATAGTCACAAACAAACCATCAAAACAGACAAGTTTCAAATTGAGTACATCAACCCTATTCTAAAAAAAACAAAAGCAAATAAGTTCAATATTACAAAACCAAAGATAGAAAAGATCCTGCTCTAGTGCTGATAGCCTTCATCAGGAAATGCTATCTGAGCTCCTCATCAATCGGTGTTGTCATCTAAATCTTCCTCCTCTTCATTATCTTCAGCATCCTCAAGTGCGTCATCATCATCATCATCTTCATCTTCCTCCATAACTGAAGCTTCAGCTGCTTCAGCTCTGCTATCTTGGGCGTTCTCCTCTGGCCATGCTATCTTGGGCAATGAGGAAGTGTTGCTCATGCTTGCAGGAAAGGAACTTGCTGGAATAGGGTTGATCTGGTTCCTTCTCCTTCCTTTTGAATATTGTAGTCTTGAATCTTGTCCGATGAGGAGGCCATCCCTACATCAAACACCATTCATAAAACCAAAAGAAACATCATTAAGCATTAGTAAACCACAAACAACACCCTACAATCATTCCTAATCACCGATGAGGGAAATCAAAACCCCTCAACGCAACCTAACCCCAAACTTGGATGGAACCCTAGTGAGAAAGTGAGTGGAATAGAGGTTTTGTAAATGGGGATCAAGGGAAAGGTGTAGAGAACTCTTGGAAAAGTGTTTAAGAGTGTGTGGGAGGAAAGAAATCTAAAAATAAAACCAAAACCACACCCTAGGGTATAAAAATACCCTAATAGACTCCAGTCCCGCTAAGGGCAACCCAAAAACCCATGTTGCAGTGATACCGCTCAGCGGAAATTTCCGCTGAGCGGCACTTGCGTGACATACTCTCCTTCTTCCTAGCTTGCCCTAGGTGCCTTATACTCATGCCTCTCACTCACTTCATGCATTTAAGTTATCAAATCACTCATACATTCAATCCGTAACATGCAACTAAAGCAGAATCAAAACAAACAAACAAAATATAGTAAATCAACTAGGTTGTCTCCCAGGTAGCGCAAATTTTCTTTTCTCTTACTCTCTTTTTTTCTTTTCTTTTTCTACTCACTTTCTCAATCTTCACACAAATTTTGTTTCTCTCTTCTCTCTCAACCACCTCTTTTTTCTCCACTCTCTCTTCTTTTTCCTTTACTCTCTCTAACTCAACTTTTTCAACATCTACACTCACTAAAACTTTACACTCTTCTCTAGGGTTAACCTCAATATTAGCCCCAAAACTCTTATCAAGCCTTTCTTCCAACTTCTTAGTTAATTGTCCGATTTGCATCTCCATATTTCTAATGGATGCTTGAGTGTTGTTAAGATTAGAGATGGTTACCTGCATAAATTGGTTAAGAGTTTCTTCCAACTTTGTATGTTTTTCAGTAAGTGTAGATATCTCTTGCCATATTGATGGTTGTTGTTATGGCCTATTAAATTGTCCTGATTGCCCAGCTTGTCCAGATTGTCCCTGACCTTGACCCATGCCTGGGTGAGGTTTCCACCCTTGGTTGAAATTACCTTGGCAGTATGGAAATTGATTGTTCATGAAATTTACATATTCTAGGGCCTCCACTGGAAAAGCACATTGACCATTGATATGGTCACCACCACATAGTTCACACATCTGTTGTTGAACTTGAGCAACAATTTTTAATTCCTTTGGCAATTGAGCAAGTGTCTTTATTAGATTCTCTAACTGTTGAGTTATAATCTTATTTTGAGCAAGTAAGGCATCATTTGATTGCAATTGTAGAACCCCTTTCTGTTGAATAGGAGCTTCTCTTTCACTATGCATTTCATTGTCATTAGCAGCCATGTTCTCTATCAATTATGTTGCTTCCTCTGGAGTCTTACATCTAATATTACCTCCAGCTGAGGCATCTAACATCAACTTGGTTTGTGAACCAAGACCTCCAAGGAAAGGTAGAACTATTGCTGCTTCATCAAAACCATGCATGGGAGTCTTTCTCAATAAACTTTTGTACATGTCCCATGCTTGACCTAATGTCTCCTCCATGCCTTGTCTGAAAGAAGAGATCTCTTGCTTCCCTTTGTTGACTTTAGATTGTGGGAAGTACTTATTCAAAAACTTTGCAACCACAACTTCCCATTCTGTAAAACTACCTTCTGGAAAAGAATTTAACCATAACTTAGCATTGCCTCCCAATGAGAAAGGAAACAAGCTAAGCTTGATTGCTTCATCCGACACTCTATTTATCTTCACGGTGTTACAAATTTCATTGAAGGTGGTGAGATGTTAATATGGGCTTTCATGTGATAGCCCATTGAACTGATTACTTTTCACCAATTGTATCAATGCTGGTTTCACTTCCATGTTTGCAGCATTGACCCTCAGCCATGCTATACTGTTAAAATGTTGAGGGCCAACCAAAGTGGTGTAATCTGCAAGAGTTTGTCTACCATTATTCTCCTCTGCCATATTTTCAATGCTATGGCAAGACTTTGGTGGTGAAGGTTGTAAGAGTGTCTCAAGAGAAGGGAATAGTTCTCTTGAAGTTTGAATTCTCCTCCTCCTTCTACTTTCGTCCAGGCCTTCAAGAAGAGGTTTAGAAATCTTTTTGCTTCTAGACCGAATATTACCCTGCATACACAAGGAAACAAAACCCTAGAAAAATTTTGTTAGCACAAAAAGATAGAAAATGGAAGAAATAATCAAAAGATATAATTGAAAAGATAAGAAGATAGAAAATAAAAACAGAAAATAAAAACCGAAAAATAAAAACAGAAAATAAAATAAAATAATAACAACAAAAATAAAAAATAAAAACAGAAAATAAAAATAGAAAAATAAAAACAGAAAAACAAAATTCACAACAAGTCAAAAATAATAAAAAAATTACGCAAATAGACTAGTTAAACCACGAGTCACCCACAACAGTGCCAAAAACTTGATGAACAAATCTTCAATCCCCGAAAACGGAGTAAAAAACTTGTTAACCCTCGACAAGTGTAATCGAATCGTATCAAGTAATAAACGTGGTAATAAACCTGGTAAGACCCTCAACATTTATGTGATTTTGTTGATTAATTAAGACTTGTGAACAAATTGTTGTAAGTTTCAAATGCAAAAGACTGAAAAGTAAATATGTATGCATGTGATGATCAATGGACAAGAAGAAACAAAACACGTGAATTGAAATATATGGATGAATATGTTGTTGGGGTTTATCAATTTCATCCTATCCACTCTCTTGTATTTAGGAATTCATCATTCTTTTCATTAATATTAAAGGCAACCAACCATCATACTCCTATGTCTAGGTTTGTAATATACTGTTGGGAGAGATTCCCCAGATCTAGATTTCTCCGTATGTATCCATATCGACAAAACCAATAATGATGACATCGAATGAGTTAAACAATGCATGCTTTGAGCAAAGAGGAAAAACCCTAACTATTAATGAAAGAAAGCATGTATCATAAAAATGATCTTGAGGAACAAATTCCATACAAGAGAGTTTCTAAGGATTTACATTGAAATCATTGTGTTTTATGCAGAGATTTAATAGGACTGCTCCAATTCCAGAGAAGTCAATTCAATTTGTGAGGAAAACACTGGCTAAATATGTAATTCATTTATATAATAGTATGTAATAGATATTACGATATAGTAAGTTCTACGTTGTTTTATGCTTTTCTACATTATTATTAGTTTAACTTTGTACATTTCATTGATTTATGCTTCAAACTTGATTTATGATTACATTGAATTGATTTAAGCTTCTAAGAAGTTGATTTATGATTCCATCGAATATATTTATGTTTTAATATAATGTTCATTCAAAATATACGTTTCTGGATTATTGTGGACTATTCTGGCTATAAAAATATATGCAGGTCTGTTTCTGTAGTTGGGAATGTTGTAGAAACAGACCTCATTTTAAAAAAAAAGGGTTATATGCCTTGATTGAGGTCATACCCGAGGTAGAAAGGCCCCTTATGGCCTCCGTTATAGTCACATCCGAAGCAGAAAGGCTTGCGGTGAAAAAAAAAAGGACTCTACTGCCTCGGTTGTAGCTTGAACCAAGGCAGTAGAGTGGGACATACTGGCTCGGTTCAGGGGGAACCGAGGCATAAAGTCCTACGAAAAAAAAAATTAAAAAAAATCAAAAACTCTACTGCTTCGGTTAAGGATGAACCGAGGCCAAATCCTCTCCTTTTATGCCTCGGTTCGCACCCGAAGCAAAAAGTAGTTGGCTTTTTGCCTCGCCTGCATATGCCTCGGTTCGAGAACCGCTGCCTATAAGCAAAAATAACCGCTGTCGTTTCCCCTTATTGTAGTAGTGAGTGGAATTATATGAATATAGAGTGGCACATCAAACTTTTTAACTTCAAACCCTTCAAATCTCCCCTTCTTCGCGGGTGATTGAAAAGTAGACAATTTCTGGGGAGCGGGACGTCATTTTGTTTTGAAATGAATCAAATTAAATTTATTGATTTTTTTCTGAATGATGTTTGAACGTCGAATTCGGCAGGGCATCGACGTTCATAAAAGAAAGTGGAGTGTGGTAGTTACTAAGCATAATTACACGATATACGTCATCGGTTCATCTATAAATATAGCTTGCATTTCACATAATCCCTGCCTCCTGTTTTCGTATTGAACATATTAGAATTCATGTTTTTCATCTCCTTTGCATTTTCTTTTCCTTAGATATCTAAGCATTTTTGTTCTTCATATTGCAATTTGATAACTTGAACTTGAAAATGGTTCATTCATCGTCATTTCATACGAAGGAGCCCTTTCAAGTTCAAGTTAACAAAATGTTTTTGTAGTACATAAATGATTGACATATCTTACTGAAAAGGAAGTGCTTAGGAAAAAGAATATGGTTCACAATATGTTTAATGTTGAAACAATTTGAAGATCTAAAATAATTATATAAAAATGTTGTTCAACTTCATCATTTAAAATTGTATGATTCTTTTTTAAATTGTCCATAAGTTGCACTCCTCTATTAGATTTCAAAGCTATCTTTTTTCTAAGAGAGGGTGCAAGTTATGGACAATTTAAATTTGGAATCAATTTACACAATTGACGTCGAATGTCGAGTACCCTTGATGCAAAGACTTGGAGTTTATTCATTGTTCACATCCATTTTTTGTGATAATTGACGTCCTATACCCCCTTAAAACACAACATTTAAAATGAATCTAAAGATATTTATTGTTTTTTCACTGAATGATGTTTTAACGTCGAATGCGGCATTTCGCTGGATCAAAAAGTACATTTCGATGAAGTATATTTGGATATATTTTATTTTCCCCTCTGATAATAGTTGAAAAACTTTTATTTTCATGCTTAAAATTGATACTAAAAGCAACCTTTAACACTTAGAAACTAGCTTGGAATCATACTTTTGTTCATATTTTGTGAAATAAGAGAGCTGGACAGGTTTATGCTTGATTTCAGTGTTTTATGCAGGTTTTAAGGTGAATTTGGTGAAAGAACTGAAGAAGGATAGAGATGGAATCAGAAAAGAACTCAAAAAGTGCAAAAAGAGAAGCCGCAAGTACCGCTCAGCGGCAGTTTACCGTTGAGCGGTACTCAGAAACACCCGTTGGCTCCGCTGAGGGGTTAAAATGCAGTTGAGGGGAAGAATTCAACACACACACTTACCGCTGAGCGGCAGTTTACCGTTGAGGGGTGGTCTTTTCGGCTTAGGCCCACTTTTCTGTAATATTATGAATAGTATATAAGCTTTAGGTCTTCCTAGGGTTTGAATCTTATGTTGGGAGGAAGCAGAAACACAATTTTCACCCCTTGGGGGTAGATTGGGAGATGGTGATAACTCTCCTCTTCTCTTTCTAGAGTTCTATCTTTCATTCTTTCATTATTGTTCATCTAGTTTCAACATGAATATGGTGAACTAAACCTTGTATTGTTGTTGGGGAATGAATGTAATCTTGTGAAACTCTCATATATGGAATTTGTGTTAACATCTTATTTTAAGATACATGCTTTCTTTCATCATTAGTTAGGGTTTTTCCTCTTTACTCAAAGCATGCACTGTTTAACTCATTCAATGCCATGATTATTGATTTTGTCGATATGGGAACGTATGAGGAAATCTAGATTCGGGGAAAATCTCCCAATAGCATATTGCCTAGACATAGGAATATGAGAGTTGGTTGTCGTTAAGCTTCTACACTTCAGAATTAATTATTAGGGATGCTAGGAATTGTATGAACTCGTAATTAAGGATAGGCCTTCTTGCAAGGTAATTTAAAGAGTGGCATTAGCATTGATGAAAAGAATGATGAATTCCTAAAAGTATATGAGAGTGGATAAGATGAAATTGATAACCCCAACAACATACTCATCCATCTAATTCATTAAAGTGTTTGTATTCCTCTTTTCCATTGATCAAATTCATGCATACATGTTTAATTATTGTCTTATGCATTTAAAACTTACAATCAATTGTTCACAAGTCTCAAATATTCAACAAATCATATAGTTAACTAGGCCGTGAGTCCTTTGGGGGAACGATACTTGGTCTTACCTAGTTATATTACTTGATACGATTCGATCACACTTGCCGATTGTTAAACAAGTTTTTGGCGCCGTTTTTCGGTGTTCATAAATTTGTCATCAAGTTTTTGGCGCCGTTGTAGGGGATGATGGACAAATTTATGAACACCAAAATATGATGTCACAAACTTGTTTTTCAATCGGCAAGTATGACCGAATCGTTCAAGTAATAAACTTGGTAAGACCAAGTATCATTCTTCCCAAAGGACTCACGGCCTAGTTTAGTTGTGTGGTTTATTGATTAGCTAAGACTTAAAGACGAAATATTTGGATTTTTATATGCAAAAGACGAAAATTAAATATGTATGCATGAAGTTTTGATCAATGGCAAAAGCAAAAGATAAACACTTTCAATGAAATATATGTATGAATATGTTGTTGGGGGTCAATTTCATCTTATCCACTCTCATATATTTTAGGAATTCAACATTCAAATCATCATTGTTAATGCCACTCTCTAAAGTACCTTTCAAGAAGGCTTCTCCCTAATTACGAGTTCATACAATTCCTAGCATTCCTAATAATTAGTTCATAAGTGCAGGAGCTTAACGACAACCAATATAAGATTGGGAGAAATTCCCCGGATCTAGACTTCCTCGTACGTGCCCGTATCGACAAAACCAAAAATCATGCATCGAATGAGTTAAACAACGCAAGCATTGAGCAAAGAGGAAAAACCCTAACTAATGATGAAAGAAAGCATAGATCTTAAATAAAAGATGTAAAAACAAATTCCATATATGAGAGCTTCAAAAGATTACATTGATTCCCCAACAAACATACAGAGTTTAGTTCACCATATTCATGGTGAACCTAGATGAATAACAATGAAAGAATGAAAGATAAAACCCTAGAAAGGTGAAGAGGAAGCCTGAGCATCCAAGATCCTCCTTCAAAGGGGTGGAAGAGAGAGTGTTTTCTTCGTTCCAGCCAAAGATACCTAACCCTAGGAAACCCTAAAGCTTATATATTATTCGTAAATTACAGAAAATTGGGTCCAAGCCCATAAAAGTGCCGCTCAACGGTAAAGTACCGCTCAGCGGTAAGTGCGTGAGACGTTTCTTCCCCTCAGCGGCCATTTTGCCCCTCAGCGGATCTCCTGTAAGCTCCTGATTGCCGCTCAGCGGTAAACTGCCGCTGAGCGGTGACTTCGGCTTCTCCTTTTGCACTTTTTGATGTCTTTTCTGATTCCATCTCTCTCCTTCTTCACTTCTTTCACCAAATTCACCTTAAAACCTGCACAAAAACACTGAAATCAAGCATAAACTTGTCCAGCTCTCTTATTTCTGAAAATATGAAGAAAAGCATGATTTCAAGCTAGTTTCTAAGTATAAAGGTTGCTTTTAGTAACAATTTTAAGCATGAAAATAACAGTTTTTCAACTGTTATCACAACCCCAAACTTAGAACTTTGCTTGTCCTCAAGCAAACAAGATATAACTCAATCTTCAACCAATTCATATGATGGTTCACTCATTCAAAAAATCCTCTTTTTAGATAAGTAAAAACTTTAATCAAACTTATGACCAAGAGTTCAATCAAGATGTGCACATGCTTTAGTGTTTCACAAAGTCAGTTAATACCCAACAAATGCTCTTTTTCATGACTGACCAATCAATTAAGCATGGATGTTCATGTGCTAATGGAATATTTCCTCACTAGGTAAAGTGTTTCACTCAACACACAAGTGTATAAAAGGTAATCACTCATTCACTCTACTATCACAATGTCACATGAATCAACTTTGCCTTTCATTTTACCATAATCAAAATCATTCACAAACATGCATCATCACAAGGACTTTTCAATGGCTTATACTGTGGCTGGGCTAACAAGAAAATTGGTTTTTTTGGATCACAAAATCCTTGAGTTAAGAAAATCATAACAACACAATTATTCTTATTCATTCCAACTTGCCTTTGCATTTGCATTGAGCTTTGCTTCTTTTTCTTTTCTTTTCTTTTTCTTTGCCTACTTTTTGGCTCTTAGCTCAATGCTTTTCCTTTTTCATGTTTTCCCAACAACCCCAAACTTGAACATTTAACAATACCACACAAGATCTTCTACTTAACTCAAGGTAAAGATTTTCAATCAAGGGTTTCAGTGTATGTTCAAGGCTAAGGGTTCAAAGGATAGAACAATAAGTGTTCTCTTTTAGTGGGCTAACTTTATGAATTTGGCCAATAAAAAGGGTTCCAACAAACGGCCTTGATCATATGATGCAAAACAAGCAATTGATTCAATCATAGAAAACCTGGGCAAAGTCATTCATGCTTTCAAAGTAATAGCATTTAACAATAACAACTCTGGAGCTCAAAACCTCACATATAAGCTCATTCACATTTGACATGCACATCCTGCTTAATTTCACAATCACAATCATAATATCATGCATTTGTTCACAAAGCTTGTGAATCACCTGTATAAGCATTTTAATGTGCACATCATCTCAACATCAATCAATCAATAAGCATCATCAAGCATTACTTATCAAACAATCACAGTTAATAGCAAACCATCATAACAAACCAGGTGTTCAATAGAGTACATCAAACCCTAATCTAAAAACAAAAACAAATAAGTTCAGAAAACTTAAACCACAAAAGCATAATCATATGATAGCATTTATCAGTAAATGCTATCTCAGCTCCTTCTTCAGTCTGAGCTGTCCTCTGTATCTTCCTCTTCCTCCTCATCTTCATCATCTTCAAATGCATCATCATCATCAGCTTCATCTTCTTCCATCTCTCTAGCTGAAGCTTCAGCTGCTCCAGCTCCTCCTCCATGCACTAGTTCCTCTGGCCAAGCTACCACATTATGGAATTCATCCATAGTCCACCTGTGGGCTGGAGGTGTATCATACATCCCCACAATCATCTCAGCAGTGGCCACCTGCCCTCTGTGAATGGATTGCAACTGAGCACCTATAAGAGACATATACATGTCCCTCATCTGGAATGGTTCTACTTCATGTGTCTCAGCAGATGTCTGGCTCTGTGCTGGCCCTCTCTCTCTACGAGCACGGTGTGGTGGAACTGGCTGAGCTGCTTCCTCACCTCCACAGTACTGCCTGTAATAAGCCTCATCAATAGCTTTTCTTGGCCTCTCAAATGGTGGAGCAGAAGTGTCCACCCCAGCTATCTTGCAAAGGTGCGTGATCAAAGAGGGATGTCCTAGTGGTGCTTTGTTTTTTGAGGTATTGGCGCACATACTAATCTCATCAGCTATCACCTGCCCAATATTAACATTCAAGTTTCTGATAGCACAGTAAATGAATAGTGCCCTGCTGAGAGTAATATCTGACACATGTGAACATGGCTGAATGTTGGCATGAGAAAACGCCATCCAATACTTTGCAAGAGGAGTCAAATCCGTCCTCCTAATATTAACCACTGAGCCAGATCGATTCCTTTGGAAGTGTCCTCCAGGTATACACAGTACTCTCTCCACATCCTCATAATCAGCACCTTCCTCCATGCAAAGAGCAAACTGGCATTGCTCACCAGCCCATACAGTATCCAGGAAGTTATTAATAGAATCAGGATCATACCTGATAGCATAGCCTCTGACATAGCCCAAATAATTCTCAGCTGGATAATCACCAATCTTCTTAGCATTGGTGTAAAATTCCTTTACCACAACTATGTTGGCAGGTGCAGGATAGGTGGCTAGCTTTCCCCAGTCATTCCCTAACACTTGCTCTCCAAATTGAGGAGCAAAGTTAGGTATCATTCCAACCTTTCTCTCCATCAGAAGTCTCCTGTCCTGAACCACCCTAAAGTGTTTCTCATGTTTCCTAGAGAGGAACCTGCTAGAGTGGGGTTGCTCTGGTTCCTTTTCCTTTCTCTTGGTTGCCATGGTTTTCAATCTCTTTCCTGAAGAGGATGCCATTCCTACATTCAAACACAAATACAAAACCACAGAACATGATGTTAATCATTAGTAAAACATAGAACACAACTCCTTTCGAAGCTAAACCACCGCTGAGGGCCAGAATTTCCCCTCAGTGCCACCAGTGCAATAGTCCAGATCACAAAAAACCAGAAAAACCAAATCTGGCAGAGTGCTGCTCAGCGGCAGTTTACCCCTCAGCGGTAACTCTGCAGATTTTTGAAAATCTTGTTTTAAAGTTGTCCTAACTCCACCCAAATGCAATTTTCAGTTTTCCAGTTCATAATCATGCAGTTTAATCGGTTCAAACATCAAATATATCATCAAATCATGCATAGAAATCAAAACCCCTAAATATTCATGCTTTGACAATCACATTCAAAATCAAAAACCCTAGAATGAACAAAATGCATTTTACTTACTTGGGTGGAGATACTAGATGCAATGAGAATGTTTCCAATCTAAGATACTCTCTTCCAACGCCAAACTTGAATGGAACACTAGTGAAAAAGTGAGTGGAAGAGAAATTTTCTTAAGAGGAAAGAGTGAAAAGATGTGGAAAACCTTGGAGAAGGTATGTGGAAGTGTTTGTGCAGAGAAAAGCCTGAAAGTATGAGAACTTGCGCAGCTTAGGGTTTAAAAATACCCTAATGGGCTCGGGTCCCGCTAAGGGGAACTAAAGCCCATTCTGCGAGAGTACCGCTCAGCGGCACTTTCGTGATGTGCTCTTCTCCTTCTTTTCTTAACCTACGTGCCTCCCATACTTGCCCCTCATTGGTTCCCTGCAATTCAATGTTTAAAATGCTTATGCAAACCCTAACTAAAATAAACAAACAAAAATATTCAATCAACTGGGTTGCCTCCCAGGTAGCGCTTATTTAACGTCACGAGCCTAACCCAAAATCCACCAACACCCATCAGTAGGTGTTACAAACTTAGCATCCTTCAATAGATGCTATATCCACCTAGCATCCTTCAGTAGATGCTATATCCAAACAAGTATTTACAAAAAATAATGTCCACAAATTAAAAGTTACAAACCAAACTAAAAAGTTTTTAAATCACTGGGTTGCCTCCCAGTAAGCGCTCTTTTAACGTCATTAGCTTGACCCAGTAAAGTTCAAGTTCCTTCTTCTTTTTCTTCTTTCTACTGAACTTCTTCAGAAATTTGATCAAACCAGGAACCTGTTGCAATGTCTCAATCATAGGAACTTTAATCTCCAATTTCTTGAAGATTTCTATAAAGCACTTAAATTTCTTTTCCTTCCTATGATTCTTCTTTAGATGAGGATGGGATTTTTCATATGATTCCTTCTTCTTTCCTCTCATCTTCTTTTTCTTACGCTTTCTCTCCCCAAATTTTCTCTTTTTCTTTTCTTTTATTTTCTTCTTCGCTTCTCTTTTTCTCCTCAACTTCTTTATTTTCACACAAATTTTTTTTCTCTCTTCTCTCTCAACCACTTCTTTTTCTTTTTCTTCATCTTTATCTTTCTCACTCAACTCTTCTTTCTCTTTTCTCTCTACCCTTTCCTCATCTCCCTCTAATTTTTCTTCATCAAGAATCTTGTCACTTTCAGTGATAATGACTTGCCCTTCCTCCTTAAGATTAACTTCAGTATCATTCAATCTCTAATTGATGTAACGAAGTTGCATCTCCATTCTTTTACATGATTCTTCAATGCTTTTCTGAGTAGAGTCGGAATTTTTCAAAAATCGTTGAAGGGTGTCCTCCAACCTATCCAAACTTCCTGATAGAAAGGGTTGTTGCTGCCATTGTTGTTGTGGTTGGTTCTCAAATTATCCAGCAGCTTGCCAAAATTGGCTTTGATCCATGCTTGAGTGAGGTTCCCACCAGTGGTTGAGATTACTTTGGTAAACTTGAGTGCCCATATAGTTAAATTCTTGACCAAATTGCATTCTGCAGACATTAGGTACAAAACCCTAAAAACGATTGTTAGCACAAAAAGATAGAGAAAAAAAAAATCAAAGGATATAATTGAAAAGATAAGAAGATAGGAAATAAAAACAGAAAAATAAAAACAGAAAAATAAAAACAGAAAAATAAAATAAAATAAAATAAAATACAAACAGAAAATAAAATAAAATAAAATAAAATAAAATAATAACCAAAAAAATAAAAACAGAAAATAAAAACCGAAATACAAAATTTAAGTCAAAGATAATCAATAATCACACAAATTAACCAGTTAAACCACGAGTCCCCGGCAACGGCGCCAAAAACTTGATGGACAAATTTATGAACACCAAAATATGATGTCACAAACTTGTTTTTCAATCGGCAAGTATGACCAAATCGTTCAAGTAATAAACTTGGTAAGACCAAGTATCGTTCTTCCCAAAGGACTCACGGCCTAGTTTAGTTGTGTGGTTTATTGATTAGCTAAGACTTAAAGACGAAATATTTGGATTTTTATATGCAAAAGACGAAAATTAAATATGTATGCATGAAGTTTTGATCAATGGCAAAAGCAAAAGATAAACACTTTCAATGAAATATATGTATGAATATGTTGTTGGGGGTCAATTTCATCTTATCCACTCTCATATATTTTAGGAATTCAACATTCAAATCATCATTGTTAATGCCACTCTCTAAAGTACCTTTCAAGAAGGCTTCTCCCTAATTACGAGTTCATACAATTCCTAGCATTCCTAATAATTAGTTCATAAGTGCAGGAGCTTAACGACAACCAATATAAGATTGGGAGAAATTCCCCGGATCTAGACTTCCCCGTACGTGCCCGTATCGACAAAACCAAAAATCATGCATCGAATGAGTTAAACAACGCAAGCATTGAGCAAAGAGGAAAAACCCTAACTAATGATGAAAGAAAGCATAGATCTTAAATAAAAGATGTAAAAACAAATTCCATATATGAGAGCTTCAAAAGATTACATTGATTCCCCAACAAACATACAGAGTTTAGTTCACCATATTCATGGTGAACCTAGATGAATAACAATGAAAGAATGAAAGATAAAACCCTAGAAAGGTGAAGAGGAAGCCTGAGCATCCAAGATCCTCCTTCAAAGGGGTGGAAGAGAGAGTGTTTTCTTCGTTCCAGCCAAAGATACCTAACCCTAGGAAACCCTAAAGCTTATATATTATTCGTAAATTATAGAAAATTGGGTCCAAGCCCATAAAAGTGCCGCTCAGCGGTAAAGTACCGCTCAGTGGTAAGTGCGTGAGACGTTTCTTCCCCTCAGCGGCCATTTTGCCCCTCAGCGGATCTCCCGTAAGCTCCTGATTGCCGCTCAGCGGTAAACTGCCGATGAGCGGTGACTTCGGCTTCTCCTTTTGCACTTTTTGATGTCTTTTCTGATTCCATCTCTCTCCTTCTTCACTTCTTTCACCAAATTCACCTTAAAACCTGCACAAAAACACTAAAATCAAGCATAAACCTGTCCAGCTCTCTTATTTATGAAAATATGAAGAAAAGCATGATTTCAAGCTAGTTTCGAAGTATAAAGGTTGCTTTTAGTATCAATTCTAAGCATGAAAATAACAGTTTTTCAACTGTTATCAGGGGACTCGTGGTTAAACTAGTTCATTTGTGTGATTATTGATTATCTTTGACTTGAATTTTGAATTTTGAATTTTCTGTTTTTATTTTTTCTGTTTTTATTTTATTTTATTTTATTTTATTTTTCTGTTTTTATTTTTTTTCTATTTTCTGTTTTTATTTTCTGTTTTTATTTGATCTTCTTTTTTCTGATCTTATATCTTCTTCTATATCTTTTTGTGCTAACCAATTTTTCTAGGGATTTGTTTTCTTGTGTATGCAGGAAGCAATCTGAACTAGGAGCAAGAAAACTTCAGAACCTCTTCTTGAAGGCCTAGAAGAGAGTAGACGGAGGAGAAGAATCCGTACATCTAGAGAACTTTTTCCTTCTTCGGAAACTCTGTTACAACCATCACCACAAGGTTCTGACCATAGCACTGAGGAGATGGAGAATAATAATGCCAGAAGAACTCTTGCAGATTACACTAATATAGTTGGACCTTAGCATTTCAATAGCATAGCAAGACCAAGAGTCAATGCAGCTAATATGGAGGTGAATCCAGCATTAATCCAACTGGTTAAGAGTAACCAATTTAATGGGTTGTCTCATGAAAGCCCATATGATCACCTCACAACTTTTAATGAGTTTTGCAACACAGTAAAGATAAATGGGGTGTCGGACGAAGCAATCAAACTTAGCCTGTTTCCATTCTCATTAGGAGGCAACGCTAAGCTTTGGTTGAACTCTTTTTCAAAAGAAAGTTTTACAGAGTGGGAAGCAGTGGTGACAAAGTTTTTAAATAAATACTTTCCACAATCATAGGTAAATAAAGGAAAACAAGAGATTTCATCATTCAGGCAAGGCATGGAGGAATCACTAGGTCATGCATGGGACAAATATAAAAGCCTATTAAGAAAGACTCCCACGCATGGATTTGATGAAGTGGAAGTAGTCCTGATCTTCCTTGGAGGTCTTGGTTCACAAACCAAGATGATGCTTGACGCCTCAGCTGAAGGAAATATCAAATGGAAAACTCCAGAGGAAGCTACATAAATAATTGAAAACATGGCTACTAGTGATAATGAACTAAACAGTGAAAGAGGAGCTCCTAGTCAGAAGGAGTTGCTACAATCAAATGATGCTTTGCTTATTCAAAATAAAATTATTTCTCAGCAGTTGGAAGAGAAATGTTTCAATGGTTAAATGGCAGCAGCAAAAATGGCTAATGCAATTTACTCCATCTGGGAAGACAACAAAACTTGACGAGACTTTCCAACAGTTTTTGAAGACGAATGCA
The DNA here is from genome assembly GCF_029865625.1 of Vigna umbellata. Classification (NCBI taxonomy): domain Eukaryota; kingdom Viridiplantae; phylum Streptophyta; class Magnoliopsida; order Fabales; family Fabaceae; genus Vigna; species Vigna umbellata. The sequence continues at coordinate 39,727,100 of NC_142169.1, forward strand.
TCTTATTGTAAGAATGTGGAAGTTGCTTTTGAAAATATGAAGATCCATATTGAGCGAATAGTTGACAAGATGAAAAATGGTAATCTCAGAAAGGAGTGTAAGACTATTGTAACCAGAAGTGGTAAGGTGTTAGAGGAGAGAAAAAAAGAAAGAGAGGAGAAAGAAAATGAGAGTGAAAAAGAAACATATGAGTGCAAAGAAAGAGTTGAGAGAGAAAAAAAGAAAGAAGAAGATGAGAAGAAAGAAAAAAAGAGAGAGAAGAAAGAGATGAGAGACAAAAAGAAAGAGAGTTTGAAAAACCACTTCCTTATCCAAAGAACTATTCAAGGAAGGAGAAAGAAAAGCAGTTGGAAAGATTCATGGAGTTGTTTAAGAAGCTGGAGATTACTATACCATTCTTTGAAGCATTGCAATAGATGCCATCATATGCAAAGTTTTTGAAGGAACTTCTTACAAAGAAAAACAAGTACATTGAAAAGGAAACTATCAAGGTACAGGGTAACTACAGTGCAATCATACAGAAATTACCTCCTAAGCTTAAAGATCCAGGAAGCTTCACTATTCCCTGCACCACAGGAGACTTGGAAGTTGGAAGAGCATTGATTGATTTGGGAGCTAGCATTAATTTAATGCCGCTATCCATGTGTAAAATAATTGAGGGTTTGGAAATCAAACCTACCAGAATGGCTCTTCAACTGGCAGATAGGTCTCTTAAATATCCATATGGAGTGGTTGAAGACGTTTTAGTGAAGGTTGACAAATTTGTATTCCTAGTAGATTTTATTGTAATGGAGATGGAAGGGAATAGTGATGTACCTATCATTCTTGGGAGACCTTTTATGAAGACTGCTAGAGTTTTAATTGATGTAGAGAATGGTAAGCTTAAATTGAGAGTTAATGATGAAGAAGTCACTTTTGACGTATTCAAGGCCATGACATATCCAAATGATGATAAAGCATGTTTTCAATTTGACGAACTTGATGAAGTTCGTATGATGCAAGAAAGGATGGTGCGGTATGTTTCTCCATTAGAGAAAACTCTTATTGATGCTTGTGAAGATTTAGATGAAGAAGAAGAGAAATTAATTGAAGAATGTTTGATGGACTTGGAAACATTGAAAAAGAGTCTAGTGGAAGATCCAACGTTTGAAATAGTTGATAAGGAAGAAGAAGTCAAAGCAAAGAAGCTAGAATTAAAAAGATTACCAGCACATCTGAAGTATGTTTTTCTAGAAGAAGATGGAACAAAGCCATTTATCATCAGTAACTCTTTATTTCTAGGAACAACAAAAATTTTCTTAGGGACCAACGATACATTAACAAAAATAAATTGTATTTTTCTTATCAAAGATTAACATCTTTGTGGCGAATCTTTCTTTTAGGGTTTCTTAGGGTCCTTAAACATTTATACCTATATATAGGGACACCAAATACATATGTAGACATTTTTGAAGTCATAAATTTGCAATTGCAATGTTGATAGAGGATTCTTTTGGTTCTTGGTTCTCTGATTCTTATAAAAGATTAACATCTTTGTGGCAAATATTTCTTTTAGGGTTGCTTAATTAGGTGCCTTAAACATTTATACCTATACTGTGGCGTTTCCATCTTTGTCTTATGAACCATAAGCAAAATTTAAAAAAGTCGAGACGGACGAGCAGGTCATGAAAGAGATTTGTTAGAATTCTAGGAAAAACAAAATTTTTTTTCGGAACCAACTATATGTTAAGAAATTTTTTGACAATATACTATGTCACTATTTTATTGTTTTGTACATTTGAAACGGAGTGATCATGACTACCACATAAGCAGTTATAAAAAGACTCAAATTTAAAATGTCAACGACGATCAAAGATCACACGAACTCTCATAACAACTTTTATTTGCCACATTCAGATAAATTATTTTGAATAATTTAATAATTATAATTAGTTATTAGTATAAATGATTATGATATAAAAAAATAGTATGAATAACATTATTAGGAAAATACTATGAATAACATGATTTGCATTTCTTAATTTATAACGCTTTGAATCGATTCTTTATTACTTAGAATCGATTATATTAACTTAGCAAAATTGAGAGTGGAATTATATGAATAGAGAGAGGCACATCAAACTTTTTAACTTCAAGCCCTCCAAATCTCACCTTCTTTGCGAGTGATTCAAAAGTAGACAATTTCTGGGGATTGGGACGTCATTTTCTTTTTAAATGAATCAAACGAAATTTATTGAATGATGTTTGAACGTCGAATTCGGCGAGGCTTCGACGTTCATACCAGAAGGTGGAGTGTGGCAGTTACTAAGCATAATTACACGATGTACGTCATAAGTTCATCTATAAATATAGCTTGCATTTCACATAATCCCTGCCTCCTATTTCTGTATTTGACATATTAGGATTCATGCTTTTTATCTCCTTTGCATTTTCTTTTCCTTAGATATCTAAGCATGTTTGTTCTTTAAATTGCAATTTGGTCAGTTGAATGTCAAAGTGCCTCATTCATGTCTCAGTTCATATAAAGGTGGCCTTTGATATTCAAGTGTACAATAAAGAAATTATTAAGTTATCTTACTGAAAGGAAAGTGCCTGGGAAAAAGAAATATGGTTCACAATATGTTTAATGCTGAAAAAATTTTATGATCTAAAATAATTATATAAAGAACATGTTCAACTTCAACATTCAACTATGTATGAATCGTTTTTTAAATTGTGTTTGAGTTGTCTTCTACCATTAGATTTCGAGCTATTTGATTTCTTATTGTGGAAACAACTCCAAAAAAATTAAATTTATAATGTTGACGTCATTTGTTGAGTGCTTTCGATGCAAAAGACTGTTGATGTTTGAAAGTTGGATTCGGAGGGGCCTCGACATTCAGACCAGATAGTCAGTAAGGATAATTACAAGATGTACGTCATTGGTTCATCTATAAATATTGCATCCATCACGTAATCCCTTGCTTTTTGTTTCCATTTTGAACATATTAGGATTCATGTTTTTGATCTCCTTAGCATTTTCCTTTCCTTAGATTTCGAAACATGTCTGTTCTTTAAATTACAATTTGCTCGCTTGAATGTCAAAGTGCCTCATTCATGTCTCAGTTCATATGAAGGTGGCCTGTGATATTCAAGTGAACAAAATGCTTTTTACAGTAAAGAAATGATTAAGTTATCTTACTGAAAGGGAAACGCTTAGGAAAAAGAATAATGGTTCATAATATGTTTAATGCTGAAACAATTTTATGATCTAAAATAATTATATAAAGAAGATGTTCAACTTCATCATTCAACAATGTATGAATCGTTTTTTAAATTGTCTTGGAGTTGTCTTCTACCATTAGATTTCAGAGCTATTTGATTTCCTATGGTGGAAACAACTCCAAGACAAGTTAAATTTATAAAGTTGACGTCGAATATTGGGTGCATTGGACGCAAAGGCCTGGTGATTGAACGTCGAATTTGGAGGGGCTTCGATGTTCAGAAAGTTAATGTCAAATATTTGTGCACGAGGACATCCTATATCATTATTCATCATAGAAATATCTATGTTTAGTCAGCAAGGAGTTCTTAAAAATCCAAAGAGATTTTTTACTGTTTCAGTGAATGATGTTTGAAGGTCGAATTGTGTAGGGCTTCGACGTTCAGGATATTAATGTCAAATATTTATGCTCGAGGACGTCCTATATCATTATTCATCATAGTAATGTCTACGTTTAGTCAACAAGGAATTCTTAAGAATCCAAAGAGATTTTTTACTTTTTCAGTGATGTTTGAACGTCGAATTGTGTGGGGCTTCGACGTTCAGGATATTAATCATGTGTACTGCTTTTAAAATGATTTAATTTTGCTACGTGGATCATCTAATTTTTAGTATTTTTTTCATTTTAATTTTTAATCATTCAATGCCACGTCCAACTCTGTGGAGCAGTGAGACATTAATGGTGTGCATTTTCCAACGATATTTTAACGTCTTTTGTTGGGGGCTGGACGTCAATTAGTTCTTATGGTGGAAACAACTGCAATATAAATAAAATTTATACGATTGACGTCGAGTATTGACTGCAAATGATGCAAAGGTTTGGAGATTGTGTCAAATATTTGTGATCAATGACGTCCTATAATATTATTTATCATAGAAATGTCTTCGTTTAGTCAACAAAGAGATAATATTGAATCCAAAGAGATTTTTTACTTTTTCAATGAATTATGTTTGAACGTCGAAGTTGGCGGGGCTTCGACGTTCATAAAATATCATAATCCAAAGAGATTTTTTACTTTTTCAGTGAATGATGTTTGAACGTCGAATTTGTCAGGGCTTTGACGTTCATACAATGTGGCAGTTTCTAATCATAATTACACGATGTACTGTTTTTATAATGATTCAATTTTCGTCAACGGATCATCTAATTTTTAATATTTTTTCTTTTTAATTTTTAATCATTCAATAGCACGTCCGACTCTGTGGAGTAGTTGGACAATGTTTCCAACGATGTTTTTCACGTCTTTTGTTGGGGGCTAGACGTCAATTAGTTCTTTGTTGAATCAAAAGAGATGTATTACTTTCCACTGAATGATGTTTGAACGTTGTCATTTCATCTATATAGCTTAAATTTTGTGTAATCCCTGCCTTCCTGTTTCTCTGTTGAACATATTAGGATTCATGTTTTGTATATCCTTTGTGTTTTCTTTTCCTTAGATTTCGAAGCATTTATGTTCCTCAAATTGCACTATGCTCACTTAAATTTCAATGTGTCGCATTCAGGTCTCAATTCATATGAAGGTGGCCTTTGAAATTCAAGTCAACAAAATGATTTTTATAGTACAAAAATGATTAAGTTATCTTACTGAAAGGGAAACCCTTAAGAAAAAGAATAATGGTTCAAAATATGTTTAATGTTGAAACAATTTTATGATCTAAAATAATTATATAAAGAAGATGTTCAACTTCATCATTCTACAATGTATGAATCATTTTTTAAATTGTCTTGGAGTTGTCTTCTACCATTAGATTTCAGAGATATTTGATTTCCTATGGTGGAAACAACTCCAAGACAAGTTAAATTTATAAAGTTGACGTCGAATATTGGGTGCATTGGACGCAAAGGCCTGGTGATTGACGTCTTCTTTTTGGGATCACAGACGTCTTGTAACTTTGAGGATTTCAAAAGGAAATGTCCTCTTACAAAACATTGAATCTAAAATGAAGACCAAAGACGATGGAAGACGTTATAACTAAAACCAGGAAGTAAAAAAACAAAAAAAAAACAAAGGAAAAAGTTAACATGAATTTGCTTGCGGAAGTAATGTAAGATAGGTTTTGAAAGGGTCTACTTGAAATTCATAAGTGTTAACTTTTTCCTGTGTTTCCCCCCATGCCTTCATGGTTAACAAAGAAATGTTTTCGTTTAGTAAAGGAAAAGAAGGAAAACACAAGAGAAAAGTTAACATGAATTTGATTACCAAAGTTATGTGGGATAGGTTTTCAATGGGTCTACTTATTTATCAATGTGAAGGGCATTGGAGTGGTTGGGAAGATTAATTGTGTGGCAAGAATGTTACGTAAAATTCAGATGGTATTGACGTTTTAATCTTCATCCAAAAGCCAAAACTCGCTCCATTTTTTATTACTTTTTCTTTTTCCTTTTAAACTCTCACTTTAACATCCAAGCTTTGTAGATCTTCGACGTTTTTTTCGTTAGAAGCACCAGAGATTTTTTTACTTTTTCACTAAATTTATTTACAAAAATGCCACTGGTTATTGTTTACGTTGCCTGTTATTTTATTTGACGTTGAACGTGTGACGTTGCGTGATGGACAAATTTGTAAGCACCAAAATATGATGTCACAAACTTGTTTCACAATCGGCAAGTATGACCGAATCGTTCAAGTAATAAAACTTGGTAAGACCAAGTATCGTTCTTCCCAAAGGACTCACGGCCTAGTTTAGTTATGTGGTTTCTTGATTAACTAAGACTTACAAACGAAATATTTGAGTTTAAAATGCAAGACAGAAAATAAACATGTATGCATGAATTTTGATCAATGGCAAAGACACAAGATAAACACTTTCAATGGAATATATGAATGAATATGTTGTTGGGGGTCAATTTCATCTCATCCACTCTCATATATTTTAGGAATTCAACATTCAAATCATCATTGTTAATGCCACTCTCTAATGTACCATTCTAGATGGCTTCTCCCTAATCAAATAGTTCATACAATTCCTAGCATTCCTAATGATTAGTTCATGAGTGCAGGAGCTTAAAGGCAACCAATAGAATATTGTCAGTATAATATTGGGAGAAATTCCCCGGATCTAGACTTCCCCGTACGTGTCCGTATCGACAAAACCAATAATCATGCATTAGAATGAGTTAAACAATGCAAGCATTGAGCAAAGAGGAAAAACCCTAACTAATGATGAAAGAAAGCATATGTCTTAATTCAAAGATGTATTCAACAAATCCATATATGAGAACTTCAAGAGATTACATTGATTCCCCAACAAACATACAAGGTTTAGTTCACCATATTCATGGTGAACCTAGATGAATAACAATGAAAGTATGAAAGAATAAACCCAATAAAGTGGAAGAGGTAGCCTTAGCATCCAAGATCCTTCTTCAAAGAGGTGGAAGAGAGAGTGTTTGCCTCGTTTCTGCCAAAGATCTCTAACTAAAGGACGTGCAAGCCCTTATATACTAATCTAGAGTTACAAAAGATTACAAAAGCCCAAGCCCAAAAAGTGCCGCTCAGCGCCATTTACCGCTCAGCGGTGGTTACGCGTCTTCTTTCTTCCCCTCAGCGGCCATTTGCCCCTCAGCGGTTCCAACGCCACCTCTTGAGTGCCGCTCAGCGGTAGTTTGCCGCTGAGCGGTGCCTTCGACTTCTCTTTTTGCACTCTTTCTTGTCTTTTCTAATGTCCTCTCTCTCATTCTTCACTTCTTTCACCAAATTCACCTCAAAACCTGCACAAAAACACTCAAATCAAGCATAAACCTGTCCAGCTCTCTTATTTCTGAAAATATAAACAAAATGCATGATTTCAAGCTAGTTTCTAAGTCTAAAGGGTGCTTTTAGTATCACTTTTAAGCATGAAAATAACAGTTTTTCAACTGTTATCACAACCCCAAACTTAGAACTTTGCTTGTCCTCAAGCAAACAAAATGTAACTCCATCTCCAACCAATTCATATGATGGTTCACTCATTCAAAATCCTCTTTTCAAGATAAGTAATAACTTCACTCAAACTTAAGACCAAGAGTTCAATCAAGATGTGCACATGCTTTAGTGTTCACAAGGTCATTTAAATTCCAACAAATGCTATTTTTCATGAATGATCAATCAATTAAGCATGGATGTTCATGTGCTTATGGAATATTTCCTCACTAGGTAAAGTGTTTCACTCAACACACAAGTGTATAAGAGGTAAAGTGTTTCACTCATTCACTCCACTATCACAATGTCACATGAATCAACTTTGCCTTTCATTTAACCACAATCAAATACATTCACAAGCATGCATCATCACAAGGACTTTTCAATGGCTTATAATGTGGCTGGGCTAACAAGAAAATTGGTTTTTCTGGATCACAAAATCCTTGAGTTAAGAGAATCATAACAACACAATCTTCTTATTCATTCCCAACTTTCTTTTGCCTTTGCTTTTGCATTTGCATTGAGCTTTGCTTCTTTTTCTTTTCTTTTCTTTGCATATTCTTACTTTTTAGCTGTTAGCTCAATGCTTTTTCCTTTTTCATGTTTCCCCAACAACCCCAAACTTGAACATTTAACAATACCACACAAGATCTTCTACTTAACTCAAGGTAAAGATTTTCAATCAAGGGTGTTCAGTGTATATTTAAGGCTAAGGGTTCAAAGGATAGAACACAACGTGTTCTCTTTTAGAAGGCTAACTTTATGAATTTGGCCAATAAAAAGGGTTTCAAAAACACGGCCTTTGATCATATGATGCAAAACAAGCAATTGATTCAATCATAGAAAACCTGGGCAAAGTCATTCATGCTTTCAAAGTAATAGCATTCAACAATAACAACTCTGGAGCTCAAAACCTCACATATAAGCTCATTCACATTTGACATACACATCCTGCTTAATTTCACAATCACAATCATGATATCATGCATTTGTTCACAAAGCTTGTGAATCACCTGTATAAGCATTTAATGTGCACATCATCTCAACATCAATCAATCAATAAGCATCATCAAGCATTACTTATCAAACAATCACAGTTAATAGCAAACCATCATAAGAAACCAGGTGTTCAATAGAGTACATCAAACCCTAATCTAAAAACAAAAACAAATAAGTTCAGAAAACTTAAACCATAAAAGCATAATCATATGATAGCATTCATCAGTAAATGCTATCTCAGCTCCTCATCAGTCCGAGCTCTCTGTATCTTCCTCTTCCTCTTCATCATCATCTTCATCAAATGCATCCTCCTCCTCTGCTTCATCTTCCTCCATATCTCTGGCTGAAGCTTCAGCTGCTCCAGCTCCTCCATATACTGGTTCTTCTGGCCAAGCTACCACATTATGGAATTCATCCATAGTCCACCTGTGTGCTGGAGGGGTATCATACATCCCCACTATCATCTCAGCCGTGGCCACCTGCCCTCTGTGGATGGACTGCAACTGAGCACCTATAAGAGACATATACATGTCCCTCATCTGGAATGGTTCTGCCTCATGAGTATCAGCAGAAGTCCTGCCCTGTGCTGGCCTTCTCTCTCTACGAGCCTGGCGTGGTGGCACTGGCTGGGCTGCCTCCTCACCTCCACAGTACTGTCTGTAATAGGCCTCATCTATAGCTTTTCTTGGCCTCTCAAATGGTGGAACAGAAGTGTCCACCCCAGCTAGCTTGCAAAGGTGAGTGATCAAAGAAGGATGTCCCAGTGGTGCTTTGTTGTTTGAGGTGTTAGCACACACACTAATCTCATCAGCTATCACCTGCCCAATATTAACATTCAAGTTTCTGATAGCACAGTAGATGAAGAGTGCCCTGCTAAGAGTAATATCTGACACATGTGAACATGGCTGAATGTTGGCATGAGAAAATGCCATCTAATACTTTGCAAGAGGAGTCAAATCTGTCCTCCTAATATTAACCACTGAGCCAGATCTATTCCTTTGGAAGTGTCCTCCAGGTATGCACAATACTCTTTCAACATCCTCAAAGTCAGCACCTTCCTCCATGCTAAGAGCAAACTGGCATTGCTCACCAGCCCACACAGTATCCAGAAAGTTATTGATGGAGTCAGAATCATACCTGATAGCATGGCCTCTAACATAGCCCAAATAATTCTCAGCTGGATAATCACCAATCTTCTTTGCATTGGTGTAGAATTCTTTCACCACAGCTATGTTGGCAGGTGATGGATAAGTGGCTAGCTTCCCCCAATCATTCCCTAACACTTGCTCTCCAAATTGAGGAGCAAAGTTAGGTATCATTCCAACCTTTCTCTCCATTAGAAGTCTCCTGTCCTGAACCACCCTAAAGTGCTTCTCATGTTTCCTAGAGAGGAACCTGCCATTATGGGGTTGCTCTGGTTCCTTTTCCTTTCTCTTGGTTGCCATGGTTTTCAATCTTTTTCCTGATGAGGATGCCATTCCTACATTCAAAACACAAGCAAAACCACAGAACATGATGTTAATCATTAGTAAAACATAGAACATAACTCCTGTCGAAGCTAAACCACCGCTGAGGGCCAGAATTTCCCCTCAGCGCCACCAGCGCCACATTCCAACATGCAAAAATCAGAAAAAACCAAATCTGGCAGAGTGCCGCTCAGCGGTAAATGCCGCTCAGCGGTGATCTGCAGATTTTTGCAAATCTCTTTTTAAAACTGTCCTAACTCCACCCAAATGCAATTTTCAGTTTTCCAGTTCATAATCAAGCAGTTTAATCGGTTCAAACATCAAATATATCATCAAATCATGCATAGAAACTAAAACCCCTAAGTATTCATGCTTTGACAATCACATTCAAATTCAAGAACCCTAGAATGAACAAAATGCATTTTACTTACTTGGGTGGAGATGCTAGATGATATGAGAATGCTTCCAAACTAGAATGCTCTCTTCCAACCCCAAACTTTGATGGCACACTAGTATAAAAGTGAGTGGAAGAGAAATCTTCTAAAGAGGGAAGAGTAGAAAGATGTGGAAAACCTAGGAGAAGAGGTGTGGAAGTGTTTATGCAGAGAAGAACTTGAAAGAGTGTAAAAACGCGCAGCTTAGGGTTTAAAAATACCCCAATGGGCTCGGGTTCCGCTAAGGGGAACTTAAGCCCATCTGCGTTAGTACCGCTCAGCGGTAAATGCCGCTCAGCGACACTTTCGTGATGTGCCCTTCTCCTTCTTTTCTTGACCTACGTGCCTTCCTAGCATACCCCTCATAGGTTCCCTGCAATTCAATGTTAAAAATGCTTATGCAAACCCTAACTAAAATAGACAAACAGAAAACAATCAATCAACTGGGTTGCCTCCCAGGTAGCGCTTGTTTAACGTCACGAGCCTGACCCAAAATCCACCAACACCCATCAGTAGGTGTTTCAAACTTACCAGCACCCATCAGTAGGTGCAAAATCTTCTCACCAACACCCATCAGTAGGTGTTACAAACTTAGTATCCTTCAGTAGATACTTAATCACCTAGCATCCTTCAGTAGATGCTAGATCCAACAAAATAATGTCCAGAATAATGTTCACAAATTATAAATTACAAAACCAAATCAAAAGTTTGTAAATCCACTGGGTTGCCTCCCAGCAAGCGCTTCTTTAACGTCACTAGCTTGACCCTGTTAAAGCTCAAGTTCATTCTTCTTTTTTTTCTTCTTCCTACTGAACTTCTTCAGAAATTTGATCAAACCAGGAACCTGTTGCAGTGTCTCAATCATAGGAACTTTAATCTCCAATTTCTTGAAGATTTCCATGAAGCACTTAAATTTCTTTTCCTTCCTATGATTCTTCTTTAGATGAGGATGTGATTTTTCATGTGATTTCTTCTTCTTTCCTCTCATCTTCTTTTTCTTCCTTTTTCTCTCCTTAAATTTTCTCTTTTTCTCTTCTTTTATTTTTTTCTTCCTTTCTCTTTTTCTCCTCAACTTCTTTATCTTCACACAAATTTTCTTTCTCTCTTCTCTCTCAACCAATTCTTTTTCTTTTTCTTCATCTTTATCTTTTTCACTCAACTCTTCTTTCTCTTTTCTCTCTACCCTTTCCTCATCTCCCTCTAATTTTTCCTCATCAAGAATCTTGTCACTTTCAGTGATAATGACTTGCCCTTCCTCCTCAAGGTTAACATCAGTATTAACATCATCATTTAATATCTGACTAATGTGACGAAGTTGCATCTCCATTCTTTTACATGATTCTTCAATGCTTTTCTGAGTAGAGTCGGAATTTTTCAAAAATCGTTGAAGGGTGTCCTCCAACCTATCCAAACTTCCTGATAGAAAGGGTTGTTGCTGCCATTGTTGTTGTGGTTGGTTCTCAAATTGTCCAGCAGCTTGCCAAAATTGGCTTTGATCCATGCTTGAGTGAGGTTCCCACCATTGGTTGAGATTACTTTGGTAGAATTGAGTGCCCCTATAGTTAAACTCTTGACCAAATTGCATTCTGCAAACATTAGGCACAAAACCCTAAAAACAATTGTTAGCACAAAAAGATAGAGAAAAAACTAAAGATTTAAAAGATATAAGAAGATAAAAGATTTAGAAGATAGAATCAAATAAAATAGAATAAAACCTAATCTAAAAAATAAAATCTAATCTAAAAGATAAAATAAAATAAAATCTAACCTAACCTAAAAGATAGAATAAGAATAAAATAAAATCTAACCTAAAAAGATAAAAAAATAAAATCTAATAATATAAAATAAAATCTCACCTAAAAAGATAAAAAAAATAAAATCTAATAAAATAAAATAAAATCTAATCTAAAAAGATAAAATAAAATCAAATAAAAACCGAAAAATAAAAAAATAGAAAACAGAAAAACAGAAAAATAAAATAAAAATTCGAAATTAAAATAAAATCTAATCTAAAAAGATAAAAATAAAATCTAACCTAAAAGATAAAAATCAAATCTAAAAAGATAAAAAAAATAAAAACAGAAAAAATAAAAACAGAAATTCAAAATTAAAGTCAAAGGTAATCAATAATCACACAAATTAACCAGTTAAACCATGAATCCCCGGCAGCGGCGCCAAAAACTTGATGGACAAATTTGTAAGCACCAAAATATGATGTCACAAACTTGTTTCACAATCGGCAAGTATGACCGAATCGTTCAAGTAATAAAACTTGGTAAGACCAAGTATCGTTCTTCCCAAAGGACTCACGGCCTAGTTTAGTTATGTGGTTTCTTGATTAACTAAGACTTACAAACGAAATATTTGAGTTTAAAATGCAAGACAGAAAATAAACATGTATGCATGAATTTTGATCAATGGCAAAGACACAAGATAAACACTTTCAATGGAATATATGAATGAATATGTTGTTGGGGGTCAATTTCATCTCATCCACTCTCATATATTTTAGGAATTCAACATTCAAATCATCATTGTTAATGCCACTCTCTAATGTACCATTCTAGATGGCTTCTCCCTAATCAAATAGTTCATACAATTCCTAGCATTCCTAATGATTAGTTCATGAGTGCAGGAGCTTAAAGGCAACCAATAGAATATTGTCAGTATAATATTGGGAGAAATTCCCCGGATCTAGACTTCCCCGTACGTGTCCGTATCGACAAAACCAATAATCATGCATTAGAATGAGTTAAACAATGCAAGCATTGAGCAAAGAGGAAAAACCCTAACTAATGATGAAAGAAAGCATATGTCTTAATTCAAAGATGTATTCAACAAATCCATATATGAGAACTTCAAGAGATTACATTGATTCCCCAACAAACATACAAGGTTTAGTTCACCATATTCATGGTGAACCTAGATGAATAACAATGAAAGTATGAAAGAATAAACCCAATAAAGTGGAAGAGGTAGCCTTAGCATCCAAGATCCTTCTTCAAAGGGGTGGAAGAGAGAGTGTTTGCCTCGTTTCTGCCAAAGATCTCTAACTAAAGGACGTGCAAGCCCTTATATACTAATCTAGAGTTACAAAAGATTACAAAAGCCCAAGCCCAAAAAGTGCCGCTCAGCGCCATTTACCGCTCAGCGGTGGTTACGCGTCTTCTTTCTTCCCCTCAGCGGCCATTTGCCCCTCAGCGGTTCCAACGCCACCTCTTGAGTGCCGCTCAGCGGTAGTTTGCCGCTGAGCGGTGCCTTCGACTTCTCTTTTTGCACTCTTTCTTGTCTTTTCTAATGTCCTCTCTCTCATTCTTCACTTCTTTCACCAAATTCACCTCAAAACCTGCACAAAAACACTCAAATCAAGCATAAACCTGTCCAGCTCTCTTATTTCTGAAAATATAAACAAAATGCATGATTTCAAGCTAGTTTCTAAGTCTAAAGGTTGCTTTTAGTATCACTTTTAAGCATGAAAATAACAGTTTTTCAACTGTTATCATTGCGCACCCTTATATACACTGAATTTGAAAATCTTATGTACATTGAGTTGTTTCTATATTGGCAAACCCTAATACTGAGGAAAATTATCTGGAATCGAAATTCAAATGGACTCTTCTTCCTAATCTCAGTCAGATGTCTCCATAACTCAACTTCTGTTGTGTCGCCTTCATCATCAGATTCACTTGCTGAGGGAGTTATGAGAGCATTGTCTTCATCTGATTTCCTGTGAATCATGATCAAAGATTTTTCAACTTTTGAAATTCTTGTTGAAAGCATTCGAAATTGGTACACAACAAATCTTTCAAACTCAGTCTGTGGAGTGAAGGTGGAAGGAGTTTCGTCAACATCCTTGAACACCCAATCATCTTTCGTTTTCTTTAGACCATTATGTCTCAATTCTGCGTTTCCTATTTCATTTGTTTCGGTGCACCAAATTTTTTTTTTCACCAGTAAGATCAACTTGATGATGCTTCAATACAAGGTTGATAAAAACACCATATGACAAAATATGTCCATGACTACTTGCAATTTCAATCATGTGCTCACTCATGACAACAACCTAGTTGGTTGGTATCCGGGTTTTTATGGCATGAACCAAAAATAAATCTGGAGTAGTTAGACGATCACGTAAACATCTTCCAACTAGTATTACCCAAGTAAGTACAAAAGCACACATTTTTTCTTCCATTTTCAAACCATCAAGTAGATACGGCTTGTATACTTTTAGCCTTGTTGGACTTCTCAGACATTCCTTATAAATTTTCTTCTTGTTGGTCCATTGGTTGAGTTTAGAATTTCTTTCATGAAACCTGAAGCCTTCTTCTTTGAGACCAGTAAAAGATAGCCATATCTCGTCATCAATTTTAATATCGACACCTTTCACCTAAGAGCATATAACACCATCGGCAACCTTCAGATTGTGGTAGAAGACCTGTACCAAGTCAGGATAGCAATCACCGGTCATTTCTACAAGCCATTCTTGAAAGATAAACCCCTCCCTTCTGAATAATTCCACATCCAAGAACTTGTGAGGGACCACCTTGAAGAGTTTTCTACAACATCCAAATTTGTATCGTTCTTCGTCATCATTGATCCACCCATTTGGACTAGCATTTATTAGAAGGTGTGCAGCCTTCTTTCCACGCCGTGAAGATGAAGAAGACATCTGAGAACATGATTTAGACATTTACAGGAAGGGTTTAAGAAATTTGTTTTTGACATTGATACATGATAAATTTAATCAAACTATATGACGGTTTATTTGCCTACAGAAGTATTTATTTTTAAACCTTGAAGTTTATTAACTTTTAATTTCCCTGTTAAAAAAAACTACATAACTGTTAAAAAACTATATAAGTATTAAAAAACACAGGAATTAAATAAAAAAAACATAAAAACAATGGAGAATGTTTTTGAAATTCATAACTGTTAACATTTTCCTCAGGATTTTACACGAACAAAAAACAACATTAAAAAAAACACAGGAATTAAATAAAAAACATAAAAACAATGGAGAATGTGTTTGAAATTCATAATTGTTAACATTTTCCTTAGGATTTCCATCATGCCTTCATCGTTAACAAAGAAATGTCTTTGTTTAGTAGAGGAACTAATGGCAATCCTAAGGAAAAAGTTAACATGAATTTGGTTACGGAAGCTCTGTAGTGTAGGTTTTCAAAGGGTAGTTCCAAAGGATCTGAAACTGTATTTAAAGAAAATGTTGGGAGCCACTAATGCGCCCAACTACTCCAGTGCCCATCAAGTCAATCCTTACATTGTCAGAGAATAAAACATCGAACCCTGAAGAAATTCGTCGTTGCTGAAACTATTTTATTGGGATATATAAGATTGAAAGTTATATTGTTAGAGTTCTGCATAATAAAACGTCGAACCCTTTAGAAATTCGTCGTTGCTGAAATTATTTTATTAGGATATATAATAAGATTGAAAATTATATTGTCAGAGTTCCGCATAATAAAATGTCGAACCTTTTAGAAATTCGTCTCCCATCAAGTCAATCCTTATATTATCAGAGCTCAACTTCAACCGCATAATAAAACGTCAAAGTCTTTATAAATTCGTCGTTGCTGTAATTATTTTATTGGGATATATAACATTGAAAATTTTAGTTGGGCCTGAAACTGATAAGATTTGATGCACAACTTTATAAATACTAGATTTGAAAATGCACTCAATGTTTTCTAAACTGAAGAGTTACAAACCCTAGAAATGTGAAAGATGTTCCAAAATCTGATCAGAAATGGCTTCTTCATCATCATCAAGAAGAAAATGGAAGGTTGTCCGGATTGTAAGGAATTATAATCCTACAGGTTGGATTAGTGATGCAGACATTCGATGAAAGCTTTTTAGTCTAAGGAAGATTAAAACCGTGGTTTCTCACAGATATTTGAAACTGGTGAGCGTGTTCTACTCCAACTTAAAGATGAGTGATGAAACATTTTGTAATAAAGTCAAGGGGGTTGATATGAAGCTGATCAAAGAGGTTTGGATTGGGATTGTCATTTATCAATCGATCAGTAAAGAAGGCTTTCTCTTTCAAATTTGGATTGGTCATCAAGGACTTATTGGATTCACAAAGAGAAAAAATAATGATCATGAACAAGTCTATCCCATATCTGATTCTTGGAGTAAAAAAAAAATAGATTCGACAAAAACTGAAGAAGATGAGTGGGCTAGATGGTTATGCGGTGAAAATAGATTGTATGTCAGAATCGCTTAAAAAGATTCTTGTGGCTCAAGTAAATTGAAAGCTGACTACAACAGAAGAATATGGATTTTCGTTGTTTGATTTTAATTTTGTAATCTGTGGCTTCTTAAGCCATCTTTTGTTTTGCTGGTTGTAATCAATCATCTTTTGAATATTAATAAAATTCTCTTTTGGCACTAACATTAGTGAATGGTGATTAAATTGTTGGAATTGATTAAATCACTTGTATGATTGTAATTGAAATTTTTAATGTTACATCATTACATTGAATATACCATTGCACTCTTTTTGTTTTTTTTTTCTTTTAGAACATCAATAGTACGTCCATTAGTAAAGCTAATCGACGTAATATTAATAGAAAAGTTATGAAACGAAGAGGTTAACATCATTTCTCAGACTTCGACGTATTATTGTCAGCCAAATTACTCCCTTTTTATTTCTTTTTCCTTTAAACCAACAATAAACGTCCAATTTCTTGGGCATGTAACGTATTATTCGTTAACCAAACCCAAAGGTGGCTCCCTTTTTTATTTATCCTTTTTAAATTCAAATAGAACGTCCAACTTTATATAGGAAAACGCAGTTGGTTGGGCTTGATAAATGTTGTGTTAGAAACAAAGAGATCCACGTCATATACTGACACCACTCGACGTCTAGGTATATGGGAAAAGACTGTTGGCAGGGCATGATAAGTTCTACATTAAAACGAAGAGATACACTTCAATATTGACACCACTCGATGTCCACGTTATTTAGGAAATACATAGGGACGTCCACGTTACTTGGGAAATACATAGGGACATCATTTTCCTTCAGTATTCGATGTAAAATTATTTGAAGGATTTCTAAAAGAAATCCATTATTAGGTAGGTTCATAAATGGAAACGAAACAAAGGAAAAACATAATAACACTAAACATAGCAAACAAAATGAAAATCAAACGATGAAAAGATCCGCGGGATTGTTAAAATGTAGAAGGATTTTTATGAATGGAGGTTGTAGCGTTTTAAAAGGGTGCAAAATCCAAATCTTTCAACCTTTTTCTTTGGATTTCTATCACTCTTTCAAGCTCTTCGCCATGATGCACTCTTTCAAGCTATTCGCCATGACAAAGAATCAAACCACAAGGAAATTATTCGCTTTGGTGAACTTAAAAGAAATGATAGAGAAACAAAGAAGAAAGTTAACAGATTGTTACAAGATATTTGGTGAATGGAGGTTGTAGCATTTTTAAAGGGTGCGAAATCTAAATCTCTCAACCTTTTTCTTTGGATTTCTATTACTTTTTCAAGCTTTGCACAAAGAATCAAACAACAAAGAAATGACTCGTTTATGTGACCTTGGAAGAAATAATAGAAACACAAAGAAAAGAAGTTAACAGATTGTTAGGAGAAATTAAATGAATGGTGTACAGGTTATCGAAGTCTCTGAAACTGTATTTATAGAAAAAAAAAGAATAACTGCTTTTGTTACAAAATTAATGCGCCAAACTACTCCAATGCCAATCACGTCAAATTAGGAAGCGGTTCGGCGTTAATGTATAATGGGACGTCGAGTTCTACAAGGGTTCAACGTAAAACTCCTTTTACGTGGAAAAAAAAGAAAGGCATAGTAACACTAAACATAGGGAAAAAAATGAAAATCTAACCACGAAAAGATCCACGGGATAGTTAAAATATAGAAGGATTTTGGTGAATCACTAGTAAAAAAAAGCGTATAAAAGCGCGGTGGCATTTTCGTAAATATTGAGTGGTTATATGCTTTGGTTATATATGAACCGATGCCTATAGATGTTATTGTCTCTGGTAGAATGCCAACCAAGGCATAAAAGTTGCGTCACTTCATCAACCCCAACTACAAAATCAGGTTATTTTTTTTACAACAAGATACTACCTCGATTTTGCTCGTAACCGAGGCATAATGGCCTGCTTCAGTATGTTTATAACCTAACCCGAAGCATATAATATGAAATTTAAATGGTTTAGGCACCGGTTAATCAAATAACCCGAGGCATTTAAATGGTTTAGGCACCGGTTAAATAGATAACTGAGTCAGTATCTTGATATTTTCTTATTCTTCTTCTCGCACAAGCGTCTTCCTCTCCCATCTTTCATTTCCCTTTTGCTTTTCTTATTTCTCTCTCTTCTCTACGCTCCAACCTTAACACCCGCCGCAGCCACAACACAACAACCACCATCAGGACGCTCGCTCTTGGAATCGACCGAGATCCCTTCACCTTCCTCCTTGTTCGCCGAAACCCTACCGAACTCCGTCACCGACGTCATCCTCACTTATCATGAGAACCCCGGGCCGCCGCCGGGAGCCCCCGCTGCCTTCCCAAGCGGTGGCCTCGCTCCTTGCGCTGCTTACTCCAAGCCCTACCACGCCGCCACTGGGAGCCACCAACACCTCGTCGTGTTCGACGACTGCGAGCGCGACTTCCACCTCGCCTGCGAGTGCGTCGCCTCTAGAGTGAAGAGTAAGCGGTGGCCGTTGGGAGTGAAGCAGCTTCTCGATAACAGCTCCTAGGCTTCTAATCCAGATCCCCATCCCCAATTTTAGTGCTGCATGTTGAACAATCTCAGATCTACATTGCTTCAATTGTTATCCCCTTTCTCTCCTTCTTTTTTTGTTTTGATATTTCTTTTTATTTTGAGCGGTTCGGTCAGGATTACAGTTTGGTGGTTTGCGTTTTGGTAGATTAAGCCGCCGTCGTATCCCCCACCACCATCGAACAACTATGGGAAAACCAACCCCTTCTAAGTGGGATGATGCACAAAAGTGGCTTTTGGGATTGTCAAAAGGAGGAGAGAAAAGTCACTCCAAAAACAGACCAAGAAACTCAAACGCAGATGATTTGAGACTGATAGCTCCTGTGCCACAAAAGGAGCATGATTACTCAAGTAGTGAGAAGGAAGAGGAAGAGGATCAATAAGCCCCTGCAAGAGGATTGAAGATCAAGCTAGAGGATTGAGTCCACTAGAAAGTCGAGCAATGGCTTGGGATGAGGCAAGTAATTACTTAACTATTGAGCTTGTTCTTTGATCAACTGAATGTATTGAAGGAAAGCTTGTTCTTGGGATGAGATTCATTTCTATGATATAAACTTTGATCTGAGGCATTAGCTTTATCTTCTTCGATGATTCGTAAAGTAAAGTGTTTTAAAACTTCTATTGTTTTGTTTTGTTTTTTTTTTTTGTTTTTTTTTTGTTTTTTTTTTGTTTTTTTTAATATTTCTTAGCATGATTGAATTGCAATTGTGATGTTGTTGCTCTAAGTTACTGCATGCGATTGCATGGCTTGTGATCTAGCTTCTGTTGTCTAGTGTGAATATTAAAAGATCACAATTAGAGACTCTAAATGTTTTAGTCATACGCAGATGACGAAAAAATAGATAAGGACATCAGCACTCCAAAGGAGAATGTTGACTTCGTCTAATGGGAATCTCTCTGATGCGTTTGTGTTTATTTTGTAACTTTTTTTAAGGAAGTATTTGCACGGGTTGTTTCGAGTTCCATTATACGATTTGCAAATGACGATAACTTAGATAAGGACATCAGTACTTATGCTAAGGACGATGATTTGTCTTTGGAAATCTCTCTAATGCATAACCAATTTTCATGATATAGACTGAGATTATTAACAAGTTAACTTTTGACGGTCCAATGCGTCTAAGAGCAATATTTATCACTTTTATTAACTGATGAGGAATTTTATACAATTGATTAATTTGATATAAGCCCATCTTGGAGTAGCCTGCTCTAAATGCTGTGTTGGTAAGTGCATGTGTAATATTGATATTTGGCCAATGATGTATTGATTTGCTCGTAGAATTGAGATAACTATTCAATCAAAGATAATCACACATTTCTTATACTACTGGATTTTGACAGTAGCCATGACTTTTTTTTTTTCCTTTTTACGGATACATGACGGTTTCATTAAAGATGACATATATATATATATATATATATATATATATATATATATATATATTCTACACTTGTTACTTTTTTATCTTTCTTCTTTATAAATGTATCATCTATAATATATAATTTTTTTTCTCTTATGTACCATGTTGAATATTTATGGTAGATTTTTCTTTTTTATATACCTAACAGATTTGGAAATCTCTGAGGTGGGTCCAACAGAAAGGTAGAAAGAGTAACTTGCGGGTCTTACTAGATTTGATATGAAAATTTCATTATACTTAGCATATGAAATATCAAATACAAACCCAATCTCTTTGTACATGGATCTAAATCAATGGTGGAGATGTTGAGGGTTTATTCCAATGTGAGGGTTTATCTTATTCCAATGTTGACTGTTAACAAAGTTTGTTTGTTAAACCTTTATTTAGGTTCAAGCGTGAAGAGGTGAAGATTCAAGCCTGGAAAAATCACCAGATTAGAAAAACTGAAATGGAGATGAAGAAAATAGAGGTACAATCCTTACTGGGTTTATGGTTGTTCTTATAATCTAGCATATTATTAGTTAGATATTCTGAAATTGGCACTTCCAAAAGTAGATCTTCCCACAGCTCACAAGCGCTGAAGATGATAGCTCATCTTTTGATGCCCTGTTAGTAACTCCAAAGCACATCTTAGTAAAGTTGAAACGTTTGTGAAATAGATTGACAAAGAGAATTATTCCTCAAAAGAAACATGGCATGGCAGGGACCTTGATCTTCCGTAATTTCTTCCTGGATTCATTCCACATCCAGGAATAGAAAATGCATATACTATGAAACTCCCTCGAGTTGTCATTGATCCACTGAAATAGCCTTTTCTACAACCATTTTAGAAACATTTTTAGGAGAAGAAAATGTAATTGTTTTTTTATGCATACTAATTTATTGGAGTCTTTTCAATGCTGCATGATTTTCTAAGGCAGGAAAAAACACACACACTTTTATATATATATATATATATATATATATATATATATATATATATATATATATATATATATATATGTCATTATCCTCCTAGTACATCGTTAGGTAGATATTTGTCAGTTGTGTGAATAATGCTTAGATTTTCATGATAATATCATTCATACCTTGTACTTGATGCATCTTTGCAATGAATGCCTCTACCCTTCCACGAAACAATTTCCGTTCTTGTTCCCACCATATCGCCTTTTCTGCATCACTTCCATCAATCCCACTATTGTTAATATCCTCAAGTAAAAACGCCCAAACTTCCCAAGCTTTGTATTTTGTATTTGTTACTTTACAAATTTGTTCTCTTTCTCACACTTGGTAAATTTATGCTCAAGAGGAGATGTCAACAAAGCAAATTAAGTTGGGCTTTATAGTGGAGTTGTTTCAAGGGAAAAATCAGTTCCTTTCGAAAGAATTTTATTTCGTGCTACTAGGGGAAACGTGCTTCTCAGACAGGGCTGTGGTTGATCATTTTGTTCTTGATCTTTTGTCAGAGGAGGTTTAAATTGTGAAATCTAAGTCTTAAGCCTCTTGCAATTAGATATGTAATATAGTACTAGATCATCTAAGTTCCTCCTTTTATTTAAAAATATATGAACCAACAGGGACGAACTTGCTTTGACATAATTGTATTTATAATTACTTTCTTTTATTATGGAAATGTACTCTTGTATTGCTACCACTTCTATCTTCTTAGCTTTTTGGTCCATACAGTCATAGCCTCCCTTTTTTACAGGTTCATTAAACTGTATTTGTCGTCTTCTATTTTGGAGAGTGTTAAAAGTAAAATTCTGAAAATATGTGATGCTTTTGAATAAAATATTAGTTTTAATATTTTTGCAGTTTCTACTGCCTCGGTTCAACTCCAAACCGAGGAATAAGATTCCCCATTACTACCTCGGTTCACCAGCAACCGAGGTCAAAAGTCTGGCAAAAAAAAAGTAGAAAAATGAACACCCTTTACTGTCTCGGTTTCATTTGAACCGAGGCAAAAGCATACACCTTTTTGCCTCGGTTTAAAACCGAGGCAAAAAGTGGTAGACTTTTTGCCTCGCCTGTATATACCTCGGTAACAGAACCGGTGCAGATAGGCAAAAATAACCGCTGTCGTTTTCCTTTACTGTACTAGTGAATGGAGGTTGTAGCATTTGGAAAGGGTGCGAAATCCAAATGTATCAACCTCTTCTTTGTGTTTCTATCACTCTGTCAAGCTTTTCAACAAGACAAACAATCAAAACCACAAAGAAATGACCTTTTTTTGTCACCTTGAAAGAATCACGTCAATTATTAACAAAATTGGACGTCCACTATAGAGTCTGTTTTAAATTCAAAAGTCCTAACATTTTCCTCTGGTTTGCTACCACGCCTTCATCGTTAACAAAGAAATGTCTTCGTTTAGTAGAGGAAATGGTAGTAAACCAACGGAAAAAAGTTAACATGAATTTGTTTACGGAAGTTTTGTAGTTTAGTGAAGGAGGAGTAGCGTTTTGAAAGGATGAGAAATCCAAATCTTTCAACCTTTTCTTTTGGTTTTCTATACTCCTTCAACTTTTTTTGTGTCCTTGAAGAAGATATGATCACCACCACACAACTCGCACAATTGTTGTTGAACTTGAGAAACATTTTGCAACTCCCTTGGCAATTGAGAGATTTTCTTCATCAGAGTCTCCAATTGTTGAGTCATTATCTTATTCTGTGCTAGCAGAGCATCATGAGATTACAAATGTAGAACTTCTTTTTGTTGCAATTGAGTCCTTTCACCGTGCATCTCATTATCATTTGTAGCCATATTTTCAATTAGATCATAGGCTTCCTCAGGAGTCTTGCACTTTGTATTACCTCCACCTGAGGCGTCTAGCATCAATTTAGTTTGTGAGGTTAGACCTCCAAGGAATAGAATGACTACTGTAGGTTTATCAAAACCATGAGTAGGCGTCTTTCTCAACAAGCCTTTAAACCTGTCCCATTCTTGACCAAGTGCTTCATCCATGCCCTGCTTGAAAGAAGAAATGTCCTGCTTACCTGTTTTTACTTTTGACTGTGGTAAGTATTTTTTTAGAAGCTTTGCAACCACGACTTCCCACTCAGTAAAACTATTCTCCGGAAAAGAGTTCAACCACATCTTAGCATTGCCTCCCAAAGAGAAAGGGAACAAGCTAAGTCTAATAGCTTCATCTGGCACACCATTGATCTTCACACTGTTGCATATTTCATTGAATGTGGTCAGATGCTCATATGGATTTTCGTGTGACAATCCATTAAATTGGTTGCTCTTCACCAATTGAATCAACGTAGGCTTCATCTCCATATTTACAGCATTAAACCTCAGTCTTGCAATGCTATTAAAATGATGAGGGCCAATTACTGTTGCATAATCTGCCAGGGTACGTCTCCCATTCTGCTCCGATGTTTGAGGTGAAGGTTGTAACAAAGTCTCAGGAGAAGGGAAAAGTTCTCTGGACGTCCTGTTTCTCCTTTTTCTTCTAGTGTTATCCAAACCTTCAAGAAAAGGTTCAAAAACTTTTGTGCTTCTAGTTCGAATTGTACCCTGCATACACTACAGGAAAAAAAACACTATAGCCCCCAATTAGAAGAAAAAGATAGAAAAGATAGAATTAAAGATAAAAAAATAAAAAAGATAAAAATTAAAAATAAAGTCTAATCGGTTAAGAATCACACAAAAGTATAGTTTAAACCACGAGTCCCTGGCAACGGCGCCAAAAACTTGTTAAGATGTCGGCAAGTGTATCGAATCGTATCTGATAAAAAAAATTTTAATCCCCAAAAACGGATTCAAAAACTTGTTAAGACCTCGGCAAGTGTATCAAATCGTATCAAGTAATAATAAGTGGTAAGACCAAGTATCGTTCCTCAAGAGACTCACGACACTAAACATTTATGTGATTACTCAACTAATTAAGACTCTAAAGAACAAATTTTGGGGTTTTTGAATGCAAATGCAATAAAATAAAGATGAGTGCAATTTGATCAATTGAGAGTAAACACAAGAATGAATGGATGAAGTTGATGATATTGTTGTTGGGTTTAGATTTCACCTAATTTACTCTCATGCATATATGAATTCATCTTCTTCATTAATGTTAATGCCACTTTCTAATTTACCTTAAACGATGTCTCGGTGAAGAAAGCCTACTCCTAATTACTAGTTCACATTTTCTTGTCTCCCTAGCAATTGATCATGCATTACATTCACACAGAAGCTTAAAGGAAATCGATCCTCCTATTCCTATGTCTAGGTAATATTGCTTCCGGGAGAATTTCCCTAGTTCTAGATTTCTCTGTATGTGTCCATATCGACAAAATGAAAGATCATGCAATTGAATGAGTTAAGCAAAGCATGCAAAGAGTAAAGAGGAAAAACCCTAGTAAAGCATATATAATCAAGAATCAATTCAATACGTGAGAGTTTAAGAGGTTACATGTTTCCCAACAACAAATAAGGTTTAGTTCTCCATCGTCATGGAATAACTAGATGAACAATGGAATGAAAGAATGGAAGAGATAGAAAAATCCTAGAAAGAGAAGAGGAGAATGAAGAGACTGAATCTCAATAACTCCATTCTCTTTGATATTTTTAACCACTTCATGCACAGAACATGGTGAACATGACACTTGAAGGATGGCGCTCTAGGGTTTTTCCTTTTCTCTTTCTAGAGTTTTTCTATCTCTTTCATTCTTTCATTCCATTGTTCATCTAGTTTCTCCATGATAATGGGGAACTTAACCTTATTTGTTGTTGGGAAAGATGTAACCTCTTAAACTCTCATGTATTTAATTTATTCTTGATTATATATGTTTTACTTCATTAATTGTTAGGGTTTTTCCTCTACACTTTATGCATGCTTTGTTTAACTCATTCATTTGCATGATCATTGATTTTGTCGATATGGACACATACGGGGAAATCTAGAACTGGGTAAATTCTCCCGGAAGCAATATTACCTAGACATAGGAATAGGAGGATCGATTGCCTTTAAGCTTCTGTGCGAATGTAATGCATGATTAATTGCTATATGAACTAGTAATTAGGAGTAGGTTTTCTTCTCTGAGACATCGGGTTTAAGGTAAATTAGAAAGTGGCATTAACATTAATGAAGAAGATGAATTCATATATGCATGAGAGTAAATTAGGTAAAATCTAAACCCAACAACAATATCATCAACTTCATCCATTCATTCTTGTGTTTAGCCTCAATTAATCAAATTGCATTCATGTTTATTTTATTTCATTTGCATCCAAAAACCCCAAAATTTCTTCTTTAGAGTCTTAATTAGTTGAGTAATCACATAATTGTTTAGTGTCGTGAGTCTCTTGGAAAACTTACCATTTATTATTACTTGATAAGATTCGGTACACTTGCCGAAGTCTTAACAAGTTTTTGACTCTGTTTTTGGGGATTAAAAATTTGTTTATCACATACGCACAAAAGCTTAAGATAATCAAAACTCATATTCCTATGTCTAGGCAATACTACTTTTGGGACCAATTCTCCATATCTAGGTTTTCCCGTATGTGTCTATATCACGAAAATCAATAATCATGTCATGAATGAGTTAAACATAACAAGCATTGAGCAAAGAAGAATAACCCTAACAATTAATTAAAGAAGCATAAATAAATAAGAATCAATTCAAATACACTAGAGTTCACAAGATTACATTGATGAGTCAATATTTTCTTGACTTCACTTAGCTTATTGTACTAGATTTAATTAAGGAATTGTGCTTGAATGTCTAGTATTTCCCCGTTTTTGCTAATTGTGCTTAATTTGACCAGAAATTTTTATTTTAATTGTAATTTAGTTATATTGAATTAGTTATATTGTAATTTAGTTATATTGTAATTTAGTGATTTAGAATTTTTCGATCAACTTTTACACTTTGGGTCAATTTTTGGTAAAGTAGACTAGGCTCAAAAATGGGGTGGGTGACTTGCCACCCTAGGTTTTTGGTGCAGCCACCATCCACATAAAAGAGGGGAACTTTAATTTTAGGAGGAGGGAGTCGCCACCCTCACTTAGTTTTTTTGGTTGGGAACATTTTTTATTTTGAATAAAACATGTGAATGTTGTTACGGAGAGGATAAAATGAGAGCTCCACGTTAATTGCTTTTGGATGCATTTTTTTATTCCGCCTCTTTTCATTTTCGGTACAACATTTGTGATTGAATGTTTTTGGCTTTTAAAAGAGGGAGGCGCTGATTCCAGTAGGCTGCATGATGATTCAATTCTCAATTCAAGGCACTCAGTCACGGCCAGAATAAAGGAGCAACATGTGCGCACAGGGGAGAAGCATTTCATTTTCTTTTTCTAGACGCATGGTGATTCACGGGAGAAGAATGAAAGAAGCGCGGTTACGATTGGAGAAAAGCATTTCAATTTTTCTTGGATTAGGGGGCACACTGTTACGGTCTGGATGGAATCCTTTATTACATTTTTTTTTTCTTTATGAAAGGAGAGGACGGTGCACACAAGCGGTAATTCATTTTTAATTTGAGAAAAGAGAGGTGTTGGTTTTCATTTTAGTAGGTGTACGGTGTAGAACATCCTGGAAGCAGCTGCAAGCGGTGATTGATTTTGGGAGATGCTAATTCATTTTTCTGGAAGAGCACACACGGTGATGGATTTTGGGTTATGCACATAGCTTACTTCAGCAAGGAGGGACATGCGCTGATTTGGAAGAAGTGGCGCACACGGTATTAGTTCATTTCTTTTCTTTGCTAGAGAGGAGTGTTGGGTGCACACAGAGAAGAGGGCTGATTTACTTTCATGGAGAAGTGTGGTGCACGATAAGCTGGAATGGGACGCGTCTTTCCTTTGTACGCAATCAGCACTTCATTTATTGGGTCTAGGATGCATTTTCTTATTCATGCTATTTTTGAATTTGCTCAATGTGCATTCAATTGGTTCATGGAATCTTGCATTTAATTTCATTCCAAGATGCAATGTGTCCTTCACTTTTTAGTTTAATTGTTGCATTTAAATTTATTCACGCCATTTGACATTTGTTTACCGTTCTATTTCTATAAAGTATTCGTGCATTTTAATTGGCTCAAGCACTTTACGAATTTTCCTTGAAAGTTTATTCCAAGCTGCAATGTGCGTTTAGTTATTAGGCAAGAGTTTTTTTTTATTATTATTACCGCTGCATTGTGCATTTAATGTTTTAGCTTAAGTGTTGCATTTGAATAGCATATCATGTGTTTTTTTATTATTTCTTGCATTCTAATTAGTTCATACAGCTTGCTATAGAACTGTTCGGTTGTGTTTAATTTTCATTTTAATTTAGTTCATTTCTTATCACAAAAACTCTTCAAACCCCCCCTCCCACAAAGTATTCGACCTATTACCTAAACCACATTTGGTCCTTGAGAGACGACCTAGGAGTCACTTCCTAGTCTATACTGCATTTTATTGCACATTAAATTTGACTCGGGTGCGACACCGATCATACATCATCCCCCAACAACAAAGAATGTTTAGTTCCCCATCGTCTTGGAGAAACGAGATGAACAATGGAATGAAAAAGATAGAAAAACCCTACAAACTGAAGAGGAGAGCTTCTGCATCCACTTCTACCTTTAGAGAGTTGGAGAAAATCTGAATTTGTGTCAATTCTGTCAAGAGATACCCTCTCTAGGTCGAGCTAATCCTTAAATAGATCTAAACTTTGCCATCGCTCAGTGCCCCTACTTAGGGCGCTCAAGCGTGCTTGCGAGAGAATGGCGCTCAGCGTCCAATGGAGGGCGCTCAGGCGTGAAACTTTGTAGGAAAGATGGTGCTTAGCGCCTCAAAAAGGGCGCCCAGGCGTGAGTGCGAAGCTCCAATGCTGAGGGTCAGGAAAGGGGCGCCCAAGCATGAGTGCGACCTTCTGTAACCTTCTCTTCTAGTGCTCTTTGTATCCTTTATGAGTTCCAACTTCTTGACAACTTAATTCCTCTTCCAATTCCTCCCAATTTCTTACAAAACCAAGGGGATTTAGTGATAAAATCTTCAAGTGTAACCTCAACTCTCTTATTTCCCAAAATAAACCAAAATCAAGAGAACAAACAAGTTTCTAAGTCAAAAATGGTTCATTTGATATCAAAATTTACTCTTAAATAACGGTGAAATCAACCATTATTAGCTATGAATGTGGAAAAGAGGGACACATCAAGCCTAATTCTCCAGGTTTGAAGATGGAGCAGAAAGTTGATGAGAAGCACAATCAGGACAGAAGGAAGAATAAGCAAAGGGAGGCCTACATAGCACGGGAAGACTGTGATTTAGGAGGATCTTCATGTGATGAAGATGACCAAAGCCTAGAGGAGGAGACAAACTTATGTCTCATGGCTGGATCAGTCAACTTAGAAAGCAACATCAACAATTTCGAGGATGAGCCTATTGATGACATATACTATTAACTACTGGATGCGTTTTAGGAACTCCATGTTCAAGCAATGATAGGTGTTGTTCCATGTGCAGTTCTTTCTACTTTGATAGGTGTCTCAAAGGGTGACTACAAAAAAGGATTGATCTTGCTGTAGGGTTTTGTTGTTGGCTATATTAAATTAGTGAGTTAGAGAGGTGGTTACCCTTGAGAGGTGGTCTCTATAAAGCCTTGTTGTAAAAACTCAGATCTTTATAGTGCAATTGGTTTTCAATCTTAGGTTGATTGAAAGAACACTGGATGTAGGCATTGACGCCAAACTAGTATAAACCCTGTGTTTGTATTTCTTTCCTTATCTCTTTTACTTTATTGCATGCGCTTTATTGCTTGGATTTGAAGATAGATTAAAGATCATTCTAAGTTTTCCTTAAAAGTTTGAAAAGGTAAGAAATTAGCCATATCTTTTCTTACACTCATCACTTGGCCAATCATAAGGCTTTATCTACAACTCTAAAACACCATCAACCTTTCATTACACTAAGAGTTTCTCGTTGCTCTCTCTCTTCTTCTCCCAAAACGTCAATCACATCTCTTCCTCTGTTTTCTCACTTTGATTTAGAGTTTCTAAGGTTTCTAAACACCAAACCGCCCCTTAATTAATTTCTACACCACTTAAATAAAGGTAAAAGATAATTTATCCCCTAGGCAAAAATATAAAAATAAACAAATAACATAACAATTATGTTCTAACAAAAATATACACTCAAGAACACTAATTTTCAAACAAAAAACTTAAAGTCTCAAAACTACTTTATTTTTAAAACTTGTATTTTCTCGGATCTTACAAATTGAATTTGGATTATATATTTTTTAGATTTTGAAAATCCAAAATTAAAGTGTATGTCTGATGACAAATTTATGAACACCAAAAAACGGCGCCACAAACTTGTTTAACAATCGGCAAGTGTGACCGAATCGTTTCAAGTAATAAACTCGGTAAGACCAAGTATCGTTCTCCCAAAGGACTCACGGCCTAGTTTAGTTATGTGATTCGTTGATTATTTAAGACTTAAGAACGAAATAAGTGGAGTTTAATATGCAAAACAGAAAATAAACATGTATGCATGAATTTGATCAATGGCTAAAACAAAATACAAACACTTCAATGGAATATATGGATGAGTATGTTGTTGGGGTTATCAATTTCATCTTATCAACTCTCATATACTTTAGGAATTCAACATTCTTTTCATCATTGTTAATGCCACTATCTAAATTACCTTGCAAGAAGGCCTATCCCTAATTACGAGTTCATACGATTCCTAGCATTCCTAATAATTAGTTCTTTTAGTGCAGGAGCTTAACGGCAACCAATATACTATTGGGAGAAATTCCCCGGATCTAGACTTCCCCGTACGTTCCCGTATCGACAAAATCAATAATCATGCATTGAATGAGTTAAACAAAGCTAGCATTGAGCAAAGAGGAAAAACCCTAACTAATGATGAAAGAAAGCATAGGTCTTAAATATAAGATGTAAAAACAAATTCCATATATGAGAGTTTCACAAGACTACATTGATTCCCCAACAACAATACAAGGTTTAGTTCACCATAGTCATGGTGAAACTAGATGAATAATAATGAAAGAATGAAAGATAAAACCCTAGAAAGGTGAAGAGGTAGCCTGAGCATCCAAGATCCTCCTTCAAAGCGGTGGAAGAGAGAGTGTTTGCTTCGTTTCTGCCAAAGATACAAACCCTAGGACGTCCTAAAGCTTATATACTATTCTAAAATTACAAAAAATTTAGGCCCAAGCCCATAAGTGTGTCGCTCAGCGGTAAAGTACCGCTTAGCGGTAAGTGCGTGAGTTGGTTTCTTCCCCTCAGTGGCCATTTTGCCCCTCAGCGGATCCCCCGTGAGCTTCTGAGTGCCGCTCAGCGGTAAACTGCCGCTGAGCGGCAGTTGTGGCTTCTCCTTTTGCACTTTTTGATGTCTTTTCTGATTTCATCTCTCTCCTTCTTCACTTCTTTCACCAAATTCACCTTAAAACCTGCACAAAAACACTGAAATCAAGCATAAACCTGTCCAGCTCTCTTATTTCTGAAAATATGAATAAAAGCATGATTTCAAGCTAGTTTCTAAGTGTTAAAGGTTGCTTTTAGTATCAATTTCAAGCATGAAAATAACAGTTTTTAAATTGTTATCAATGTCTAAGTAAGGAAACTAAGGACTAGGTCAAACCAAGTTAGTCTAGCTCTAAGGTTGAACAAATTTCGTTTTGGAACGAATAATAAGTCAAGTCAGTCTAAGACGAAGATTGAGCGAAATAAGCTTAGGTTGAACGGTCAAGTTGATTCGAGCAACCCATGGTCGTGACGTGTCTATTTAGGCTAAAGATCATCACATGTTGGCAGAAGCTGAAGATAGAAACGAGTTCATTAAAGTCGAAGGTTGAGCCAAGTCAACTGAGCAAAAGGTCGATCGAGTTGCTCTAGACACTACAAGAAAAGCGCTGATTACTGGCGACAATTTACCGATGGCCTTAGAGCCTTCGGTAATGAGTTGGTGAATTAAATTACGGAAGACCTAAGAGCCGTCGGTAATCTCTTCGATTAATTTTGCCCCAAATCACTGTATTCCCTCTCTGCAATTCATTTCCCACCAATAGCTCGTCCCTTCTCCAAAATCGAAAACGCTAAACCCTTCTCCATTGCACAAAACACTTGCTCGAAGACTTGGTTTTTGCATCAATCCTAGCTACTAAATCGTTGGATGAGTGTTTTGTAGTGATTTCTGTGACAACGTGGTTAGTATTTTCCTTCGTATTTTCTGTAAATTCCTTGCACGAAACCTCTTTTTAATTTGTGTTTTCCCCCAATCTCACCAATGTCTTGCAGAATCGTGGTGGGTAGGAGGCTCCATTAGAGTTGAATCGTGGTGGGACGAGGGTTTGGTGGTTGGTTGAGGCTTCGTGGTTCGTCGACGTTGGCGTGAGGAGGCGACAGTGCTGAGGAAAGGCTCGCTGGTTCGTTCAGAAAGCTGGAGGTTTGTTGCAGCTCTAGGCTTGGACGAATATGCCGTCTCGTTCTCTGCAAATCGAACCAAGTTAGTTTTATTTACGAAAACGCCTATTTGTAATGTAATTTCAATCCTGCTAATGTTTGATGTTCATAAGTTGTGATTGGTTCTGGTAATTGAATGTTGAATTTTGAATGTTATGATTGGTTGTGGTCTGAGAGGATATTAACAACATTAATATATTTCCATTAACTTCGTTTAATCCATCATTCAGATTCATGGTTTATACACAAAGAGTTAATAATAACCTTTTCTTTGAACATAAACATCTTCATTGAAAGATGAAAAAGGGGCCATATTGATGGGAATCACCAATCTGAAGTTCTCAGTCTGGAAATTTAACCCTATAATGAACACGAACTCAGTCCCAAGTCACCGAAATCCTAGAGTTGGCAAGGATTGGGTTCTTTCAACCTTGGGTTCCTCGGGCAGAGGTGGATATATAATCTAGCACCTTTGGCTGAATCTTGCTCGATAGCTTTGGCAATCCTAGATAGTGTATCAACGGATACTACACTTCTATTTGTAGTAAACCACTGTCGAGAAACTGCATCACTCAAACCTGAAAGTTAAAGGTAAAATCCATTACCACTATGGAATAATTTTGTAAAAGGAAAAGATGAAATGCCCTGAACTCAAAACTCAGTCAAGTAATTGAAATAATTGTCTGCGCTAGTGCTGGGTTAACAAAGTACCTCTAAAAATCATGTTAGACATAGCTAAAAATGGTTTCATTACATCTCTGACAAGTACAACCTTTTAGAAAAGAATTTTTTTCAAGAGATAAGACATTGATAGAAAAATAAATTAGTAGCAACCATCCAAAATGACCACACCTTTTATGCTTAGGTTAAGAGGAGTTCCTATGTGAAGAACTAGAGTTTTGCAGATATATATGGGCACCCACTCTAATCTGTAAAAGGTGGAAAAACATACACAAATTCAGATAATGGAAGACAACACAGGAAGTGATCTAGCAAGTTGAATGAATAGGTGTTGGACATAAGGAAAGCAACACGTTATTGTGCGTAGGTGTAGGTCCTTCCTCGTTTATAAATGTCACTGTAAAAGTAAGCAATAACTTGCTTTTCAAAGTCTTAAACTTTCATTAAAAAACTTTCAAGGAATTCAAAACTAAAACAACCTCTATCATGGAAGATTTTCTTAGAAATAAAAACTATCTTTAAAAATAATAATCAAGGTACTCTAAATTATTTTTAGACAGTCAAGATATTAATAAATGTTTTTCAATATTCTAAAAAAAAGTTCAATAAAAGTGACACTTCAATAAAATTAGGCTAGAAAGTAAGGTAAAGTGTCAACTTTATTACTAAAATATCAACCTCTGTCCGAGTAGTATCAATATGAGACATGAAAGATATTTCATAGAGACTTCTCTCCCTCTGTTGGTATTCAAGAAAGCCAGACTCTTATTGCTTTTCATAACTCTTCAC
This sequence comes from Vigna umbellata, assembly GCF_029865625.1. Classification (NCBI taxonomy): domain Eukaryota; kingdom Viridiplantae; phylum Streptophyta; class Magnoliopsida; order Fabales; family Fabaceae; genus Vigna; species Vigna umbellata. Next base: position 39,760,263 of record NC_142169.1, read on the forward strand.
TGACCCTGCTAATCCTCCCTTTCACTTTTTTATTGTTGAATACAAAAATTGAACACTAATTCTTATTAACCTTATATTACTCCTAACCTGGGCCTCTTGGCCAAGGTTGTTTTTTTTTGCCCATTGACTACAACATCTTTATTGTCTGCACCATTCATAGCAGTTGATTCTTTCATGCTTTCCATAGAAGCTGCCAGAGCTCTTTGAATGTCGTTGTCCTCCTCTTTATAAACATTGATTATTATAGTTATTTTGGATTCAACTTTGCACAAGAAAAATGAACTCTAAATTGAGGTTTTGAGTAGTGAAATTGCACAACAGTGGTTATAAGTCAAACTAGAATTTTACAACAACAACTTTAAATCATCAAAACAAAGTTTTTTGAGCTATTATTTGGCATAGAAATAGTAGATTCCAAAATTTGACCTTATAACAGCTAATAATGTAGCAAATTAAACAACTACACACAATTCAAAGTTTTAATGATTCAAACGGCTAGCTATCAATGCAAATGACCGAAGAAAGTGTAAATACACTAAACTAAGCTTGAAAACAACAACTAAGCATGACCAAACTCGAACTGGACATTGCAAGGACATTTAACACGGTGAAAAGCTAGAAATTTGACCAAAATAGAAAAAAATATGCTACTAGCTGAAAAGCAAGCTATGCTTTTTCATTTAATTGCTCATTTGGTTTACCTAGCATTGTGCAGGGATTTAATATAAAGTCTTCATGTCAATGGCATGCTAATGGTAATGCCTTATATGAAGATTTTCTTTCTATACCATCACTTTTTGAGTTAAAATGGAAGTGGGGTAGTGATTTTGAGTTGCAGGCTGTTTATAACTCATTTTATAGGTTAAAGACAATTAAAATCATCAAACAAAGTTGCCTGAACATTCAATTGTGTGTTTAAATCACTTCCATATGTTTTTTAGTATTCAACCACCAAAGTAGGGAGTTTCTCTAGTGCAAAATTTGTTTCCCAGCTAAGGTTTGATTCTTTTCTCTAGTTGCAATGCATTTGTAGCCATTTATGAATCATATAAGGCAATGAGAAAATGTCTAGCCTTGATTATATGTGCTACATCAGTTAAAACATGATTCTGTTTCAAAAATTCTGCACTAAATGGAATAAATTTGGTGCAATCTCATAAATCTGTTTCAATGGAATTTTTTTGTTTCTTAAGCAATGTGCAAGTTTTTTTTAATGATATTAAACATGTTCCAAGTAGTAGCAACCTGTATTAATCACTAGAGTGCAAAAAGCATAGTTGAGTTCCTAAATAAATCCTGAAACAAGGTGTTATTATTTTTCTTATCAATCTTTTCACCGTGATTGATATCTTTGCTTGCGTCTTAGGTGTTTAAATTCTTTTAGCTGATTCTCTGCAGTTAGATCACGTGTTTTAGGATGTCTTAGAGTCATTGCAATTGTTGTCTTCATTTCATTTCACTTAATTCTAAGTTCTGGTGCAGTTTTGGTGATATTTTCTTGCATATTTGGCTATAGCAAGTATGATTTGTTGAATCTTGTTGTGTTTGTGCATATACAACATTTGAGCAAGTTTATTGTTCCATTTTAAAGTTGTGTGCACTGTTCAAATGGTCATTTTTATGCCTATATGAATATTCATCTCTTAAACCATCAAAATTGGCTTTAAAATGGAAGTGAACCAGTGAATTCACATTGCAATCTGTTTTCAAACTATTACAGTGTTTAAACATCTTTAAAATGATGATACAAAGTTTTTTGATGCATCAATTGAGCTACTGAATCACTTCCAATCAATATTGGGTTTAAAACCACCAAATTAGAAGCATTTTCCCGGTGCAGTGTTTAAATCAAGTAGTGTTTGAAAATTTGTTTGCTCCAATTTTCGATTCTGGGTTGGCTGATAACAGTTGAAAAACTGTTATTTTCATGCTTAAAAGTGATACTAAAAGCAACCTTTAGACTTAGAAACTAGCTTTTCAGAAATAAGAGAGCTGGACAGGTTTATGCTTGATTTGAGTGTTTTTGTGCAGGTTTTGAGGTGAATTTGGTGAAAGAAGTGAAGAATGAGAGAGAGGACATTAGAAAAGACAAGAAAGAGTGCAAAAAGAGAAGTCGAAGGCACCGCTCAGCGGCAAACTACCGCTGAGCGGCACTCAAGAGGTGGCGTTGGAACCGTTGAGGGGCAAATGGCCGCTGAGGGGAAGAAAGAAGACGCGTAACCACCGCTGAGCGGTAAATGGCGCTGAGCGGCACTTTTAGGGCTTGGACTTTTGTAATCTTTTGTAACTCTAGATTAGTATATAAGGGCTTGCACGTCCTATAGTTAGCATCTTTGGCAGAAACGAGGCAAACACTCTCTCTTTCACCCCTTTGAAGGAGGATCTTGGATGCTCAGGCTACCTCTTCCACTTTATTGGGTTTATTCTTTCATACTTTCATTGTTATTCATCTAGGTTCACCATGAATATGGTGAACTAAACCTTGTATGTTTGTTGGGGAATCAATGTAATCTCTTGAAGCTCTCATATATGGAATCTGTTGAGTACATCTTTGAATTAAGACATATGCTTTCTTTCATCATTAGTTAGGGTTTTTCCTCTTTGCTCAATGCTTGCATTGTTTAACTCATTCTAATGCATGATTATTGGTTTTGTCGATACGGACACGTACGGGGAAGTCTAGATCCGGGGAATTTCTCCCAATATTATACTGACAATATTCTATTGGTTGCCTTTAAGCTCCTGCACTCATGAACTAATCATTAGGAATGCTAGGAATTGTATGAACTATTTGATTAGGGAGAAGCCATCTAGAATGGTACATTAGAGAGTGGCATTAACAATGATGATTTGAATGTTGAATTCCTAAAATATATGAGAGTGGATGAGATGAAATTGACCCCCAACAACATATTCATTCATATATTCCATTGAAAGTGTTTATCTTGTGTCTTTGCCATTGATCAAAATTCATGCATACATGTTTATTTTCTGTCTTGCATTTTAAACTCAAATATTTCGTTTGTAAGTCTTAGTTAATCAAGAAACCACATAACTAAACTAGGCCGTGAGTCCTTTGGGAAGAACGATACTTGGTCTTACCAAGTTTTATTACTTGAACGATTCGGTCATACTTGCCGATTGTGAAACAAGTTTGTGACATCATATTTTGGTGCTTACAAATTTGTCCATCAAGTTTTTGGCGCCGTTGCCGGGGATTCATGGTTTAACTGGTTAATTTGTGTGATTATTGATTATCTTTGACTTATTTTTTTTATTTTTAATTTAAATTTCGAATTTTTTTAATTTTATTTTATTTTTCTGTTTATATTTTTCAGTTTGTATTTTATTTGATTTTATTTTATTTTTCTGTTTTCTGTTTTTCTGTTTTCTATTTTTATTTTCTGTTTTTTATTTTTTTCGGTTTTTATTTGATTTGATTTGATTTTATCTTTTTAGATTAGATTTTATTTTATTTTATTAGATTTTATCTTTTTATCTTTTTAGGTTAGATTTTATTTTATTCTTATTCTATCTTTTAGGTTAGGTTAGATTTTATTTTATTTTATCTTTTAGATTAGATTTTATTTTTTAGATTAGGTTTTATTTTATTTTATTTGATTTTATCTTCTAAATCTTTTATCTTCTTATATCTTTTCAATCTTTATTTTCTTCTATATCTTTTTGTGCTAACAATTGTTTTTAGGGTTTTGTGCCTAATGTCTGCATAATGCAATTTGGTCAAGAGTTTAACTATAGGGGCACTCAATTCTACCAAAGTAATCTCAACCAATGGTGGGAACCTCACTCAAGCATGGATCAAAGCCAATTTTGGCAAGCTGCTGGACAATTTGAGAACCAACCACAACAACAATGGCAGCAACAACCCTTTCTATCAGGAAGTTTGGATAGGTTGGAGGACACCCTTCAACGATTTTTGAAAAATTCCGACTCTACTCAGAAAAGCATTGAAGAATCATGTAAAAGAATGGAGATGCAACTTCGTCACATTAGTCAGATATTAAATGATGATGTTAATACTGATGTTAACCTTAAGGAGGAAGGGCAAGTCATTATCACTGAAAGTGACAAGATTCTTGATGAGGAAAAATTAGAGGGAGATGAGGAAAGGGTAGAGAGAAAAGAGAAAGAAGAGTTGAGTGAGAAAGATAAAGATGAAGAAAAAGAAAAAGAATTGGTTGAGAGAAAAGAGAGAAAGAAAATTTGTGTGAAGATAAAGTAGTTGAGGAGAAAAAGAGAAAGGAAGAAAAAAATAAAAGAAGAGAAAAAGAGAAAATTTAGGGAGAGAAAAAGGAAGAAAAAGAAGATGAGAGGAAAGAAGAAGAAATCACATGAAAAATCACATCCTCATCTAAAGAAGAATCATAGGAAGGAAAAGAAATTTAAGTGCTTTATGGAAATCTTCAAGAAATTGGAGATTAAAGTTCCTATGATTGAGACATTGCAACAGGTTCCTGGTTTGATCAAATTTCTGAAGAAGTTCAGTAGAAAGAAGAAAAGGAAGAAGGAACATGAGCTTTACTGGGTCAAGCTAATGACGTTAAAAGAGCGCTTGCTGGGAGGCAACCCAGTGGATTTAAAAACTTTTGATTTGGTTTTGTAACTTTTAAATTGTGGATATTATTCTGTAATTATTTCTTGTTGGATTTAGCATCTACTGAAGGATGCTAGGTGATTAAGTATCTACTGAAGGATACTAAGTTTGTAACACCTACTGATGGGTGTTGGTGAGAAGATTTTGCACCTACTGATGGGTGCTGGTAAGTTTGAAACACCTACTGATGGGTGTTGGTGGATTTTGGGTCAGGCTCGTGACGTTAAACAAGCGCTACCTGGGAGGCAACCCAGTTGATTGATTGTTTTCTGTTTGTTTATTTTTAGGATTTGCATAAGCATTTTTAACATTGAATTGCAGGGAATCTATGAGGGGTATGTTAGGAAGGCACTTAGGTCAAGAAAAGAAGGAGAATGGCACATCACGAAAGTGTCGCTGAGCGGCAATTACCGCTGAGCGGTACTATCGCAGATGGGCTTAAGTTCCCCTTAGCGGAACCCGAGCCCATTAGGGTATTTTTAAACCCTAAGCTGCGCGTTTTTATATTTTCAGGCTCTTCTCTGCACACACACTCCCACATACCTTTTCCAAGGTTCTCCACATCTTTTTACTCTTCCCTCTTTAGAAGATTTCTCTTCCACTCACTTTTATACTAGTGTGCCATCAAAGTTTGGGGTGGGAAGAGAGCATTCTAGTTTGGAAGCATTCTCATATCATCTAGCATCTCCACCCAAGTAAGTAAAATGCATTTTGTTCATTCTAGGGTTCTTGAATTTGAATGTGATTGTCAAAGCATGAATACTTAGGGGTTTTAGTTTCTATGCATGATTTGATGATATATTTGATGTTTGAACCGATTAAACTACTTGATCATGAACTGGAAAACTGAAAATTGCATTTGGGTGGAGTTAGGACTGTTTTAAAAAGAGATTTGCAAAAATCTGCAGATCACCGCTGAGCGGCATTTACCGCTGAGCGGCACTCTGCCAGATTTGTTTTTTTTTCTGGTTTATTGCGTGTTTGAATGTGGCACTGGTGGCGCTGAGGGGAAATTCTGGCCCTCAGCGGTGGTTTAGCTTCGAAAGGAGTTGTGTTCTGAGTTTACTAATGATGAACATCATGTTCTGTGGTTTTGGATTTGTGTTTGAATGCAGGAATGGCATCCTCTTCAGGAAAGAGATTGAAAACCATGGCAACCAAGAGGAAGGAAAAGGAACCAGAGCAGCCCCATAATGGCAGGTTCCTCTATAGGAAACATGAGAAGCACTTTAGGGTGGTTCAGGACAGGAGACTTCTAATGGAGAGAAAGGTTGGAATGATACCTAACTTTGCTCCTCAATTTGGAGAGCAAGTGTTAGGGAATGATTGGGGAAAGCTAGCCACCTATCCAGCACCTGCCAACATAGCTGTGGTCAAGGAATTCTACACCAATGCAAAGAAGATTGGTGATCATCCAGCTGAGAATTATTTGGGCTATGTTAGAGGCCATGCTATCAGTATTGTGCATACCTGGAGGACACTTTCAAAGGAATAGATCTGGAGCAGTGGTTAACATTAGGAGGACAGACTTGACTCCTCTTGCAAAGTATTGGATGGCATTTTCTCATGCCAACATTCAGCCATGCTCACATGTGTCAGATATCACTCTCAGCAGGGCACTATTCATCTATTGTGCTATCAGAAACTTGAATGTTAATATTGGGCAGGTGATAGCTGATGAGATTAGTGTGTGTGCTAACACCTCAAACAACAAAGCACCACTGGGACATCCTTCTTTGATCACTCACCTTTGCAAGCTAGCTGGGGTGGATACTTCTGTTACACCATTTGAGAGGCCAAGAAAAGCTATAGATGAGGCCTATTACAAACAGTACTGTGGAGGTGAGGAGGCAGCCCAGCCAGTTCCACCACGCCAGGCTCGTAGAGAGAGAAGGCCAGCACAGGGCAGGACTTCTGCTGATACTCATGAGGCAGAACCATTCCAGATGAGGGACATGTATATGTCTCTTATAGGTGCTCAGTTGCAGTCCATCCACAGAGGGCAGGTGGCCACGGTTGAGATGATAGTGGGGATGTATGATACCCCTCCAGCACACAGGTGGACTATGGATGAATTCCATAATGTGGTAGCTTGGCCAGAAGAACCAGTATATGGAGGAGCTGGAGCAGCTGAAGCTTCAGCCAGAGATATGGAGGAAGATGAAGCAGAGGAGGAGGATGCATTTGATGAAGATGATGATGAAGAGGAAGAGGAAGATACAGAGAGCTCGGACTGATGAGGAGCTGAGATAGCATTTACTGATGAATGCTATCATATGATTATGCTTTTATGGTTTAAGTTTTCTGAACTTATTTGTTTTTGTTTTTAGATTAGGGTTTGATGTACTCTATTGAACACCTGGTTTGTTATGATGGTTTGCTATTAACTGTGATTGTGTGATAAGTAATGCTTGATGATGCTTATTGATTGATTGATGTTGAGATGATGTGCACATTAAAATGCTTATACAGGTGATTCACAAGCTTTGTGAACAAATGCATAATATCATGATTGTGATTGTGAAATTAAGCAGGATGTGCATGTCAAATGTGAATGAGCTTATATGTGAGGTTTTGAGCTCCAGAGTTGTTATTGTTGAATGTTATTACTTTGAAAGCATGAATGACTTTGCCCAGGTTTTCTAGGATTGAATCAATTGCTTGTTTTGCATCATATGATCAAAGGCCGTGTTGTTGAAACCCTTTTTATTGGCCAAATTCATAAAGTTAGCCTTCTAAAAGAGAACACGTTGTGTTCTATCCTTTGAACCCTTAGCCTTAAATATACACTGAACACCCTTGATTGAAAATCTTTACCTTGAGTTAAGTAGAAGATCTTGTGTGGTATTGTTAAATGTTCAAGTTTGGGGTTATTGGGGAAACATGAAAAAGGAAAAAGCATTGAGCTAACAGCTAAAAAGTAAGAATATGCAAAGAAAAGAAAAGAAAAAGAAGCAAAGCTCAATGCAAATGCAAAAGCAAAGGCAAAAGAAAGTTGGGAATGAATAAGAAGATTGTGTTGTTATGATTCTCTTAACTCAAGGATTTTGTGATCCAGAAAAACCAATTTTCTTGTTAGCCCAGCCACATTATAAGCCATTGAAAAGTCCTTGTGATGATGCATGCTTGTGAATGTATTTGATTGTGGTTAAATGAAAGGCAAAGTTGATTCATGTGACATTGTGATAGTGGAGTGAATGAGTGAAACACTTTACCTCTTATACACTTGTGTGTTGAGTGAAACACTTTACCTAGTGAGGAAATATTCCATAAGCACATGAACATCCATGCTTAATTGATTGATCATTCATGAAAAATAGCATTTGTTGGAACTTAAATGACTTTGTGAACACTAAAGCATGTGCACATCTTGAATTAACTCTTGGTCATAAGTTTGAGTGAAGTTATTACTTATCTTGAAAAGAGGATTTTGAATGAGTGAACCATCATATGAATTGGTTGGAGATGGAGTTACATTTTATTTGCTTGAGGACAAGCAAAGTTCTAAGTTTGGGGTTGTGATAACAGTTGAAAAACTGTTATTTTCATGCTTAAAAGTGATACTAAAAGCAACCTTTAGACTTAGAAACTAGCTTGAAATCATGCATTTTGTTTATATTTTCAGAAATAAGAGAGCTGGACAGGTTTATGCTTGATTTGAGTGTTTTTGTGCAGGTTTTGAGGTGAATTTGGTGAAAGAAGTGAAGAATGAGAGAGAGGACATTAGAAAAGACAAGAAAGAGTGCAAAAAGAGAAGTCGAAGGCACCGCTCAGCGGCAAACTACCGCTGAGCGGCACTCAAGAGGTGGCGTTGGAACCGCTGAGGGGCAAATGGCCGCTGAGGGGAAGAAAGAAGACGCGTAACCACCGCTGAGCGGTAAATGGCGCTGAGCGGCACTTTTTGGGCTTGGACTTTTGTAATCTTTTGTAACTCTAGATTAGTATATAAGGGCTTGCACGTCCTATAGTTAGCATCTTTGGCAGAAACGAGGCAAACACTCTCTCTTTCACCCCTTTGAAGGAGGATCTTGGATGCTTAGGCTACCTCTTCCACTTTATTGGGTTTATTCTTTCATACTTTCATTGTTATTCATCTAGGTTCACCATGAATATGGTGAACTAAACCTTGTATGTTTGTTGGGGAATCAATGTAATCTCTTGAAGCTCTCATATATGGAATCTGTTGAGTACATCTTTGAATTAAGACATATGCTTTCTTTCATCATTAGTTAGGGTTTTTCCTCTTTGCTCAATGCTTGCATTGTTTAACTCATTCTAATGCATGATTATTGGTTTTGTCGATACGGACACGTACGGGGAAGTCTAGATCCGGGGAATTTCTCCCAATATTATACTGACAATATTCTATTGGTTGCCTTTAAGCTCCTGCACTCATGAACTAATCATTAGGAATGCTAGGAATTGTATGAACTATTTGATTAGGGAGAAGCCATCTAGAATGGTACATTAGAGAGTGGCATTAACAATGATGATTTGAATGTTGAATTCCTAAAATATATGAGAGTGGATGAGATGAAATTGACCCCCAACAACATATTCATTCATATATTCCATTGAAAGTGTTTATCTTGTGTCTTTGCCATTGATCAAAATTCATGCATACATGTTTATTTTCTGTCTTGCATTTTAAACTCAAATATTTCGTTTGTAAGTCTTAGTTAATCAAGAAACCACATAACTAAACTAGGTCGTGAGTCCTTTGGGAAGAACGATACTTGGTCTTACCAAGTTTTATTACTTGAACGATTCGGTCATACTTGCCGATTGTGAAACAAGTTTGTGACATCATATTTTGGTGCTTACAAATTTGTCCATCATTGGCATGTGTTGGTTTATGTTTCCAAATGTAAAGATATGATTAAAACATTGTAAAAAATTCATAAAAAGCAAAAGAATAACCTAAAACTCAATGTTTGAGTATTTAGTACCTAAAAAGTATACTTATAAGGTGAGAAATTGTCATTTCACCTAATGTAGACTCATTCTAAGGTATGCAAACATCCTAACAAGTCTAACTTAGTGAAATCAAGGTAGGAAAGTAGTGAAAAGCAAAGAATAACCTAAAACTCAAAGATTGAGTATTTAGCACCTAAAAAGTGTGTTCAAAGGGTGATAAATTGCAAATAGACCTAATGTAGACTAATTTTAACTAATGTGAACATCCTAACATGTCTAAAGTAGTGAAATGAACCTAGGAAACTATTTAAAAGCAAAGAATTAGGTACAACTCAAAATTTTAGTTGGAACCTAAAAAAGTGTACTTAAAAGGTGAGAATTTGCAACCTGACCTAATGTGCACTTAATTTAAGTAATGTGAACATCCTAACATGTCTAAACTAGTGGAATGAAGCTAGGAAACTTGTCAAAAGCAAAGAATTACCTCAAACTCAAAGTTTGAGTATTTAGAACCTAAAAAGTGTGCTCACTACAAAAAAGAAGGGCATTACCGAAGGCCAGAAGCCCTCGGAAACAGCCAAAAACCGTCGGTAGAAGGTAATTACCGAAGGCTTATCGACGGCCAAAGAGCCCTCGGTAAATCCCTTGTCGCTAACATTTACTGAGGGCTTTTGCCCTTCGGTAATTACCGAAGGCCAGAAGCCTACGGTAATTATCGAAGGCTACCCTTCGGTAATTACCGAAGGGCAGCAGCCTTCGGTAATTTCCGAAGGACAGAAGCCCTCGGTAATTTCCGAAGGGCAAAGGCCTTCGGTAAGTGCCTAACGAATTTACCGAAGGGCAAAAGCCTTCGGTAATTTCGAGGGAAATGTAAGGGACAATTGTGTTTTGGCGAAACCAAAAACATATAACATACCTGTATAACAATTTTCAATCACAAACAGACCTGCTAAACAGTTTTCAAGCACATACAGACCTACATAATGTGCATCTGAAAGATGCAATCATTGATCAATATCCATAGAACATACAGTAATCTATAGAATATCCATTAATCCATAGAACATGTATTTATAGTTAAAACATAAAACAATCAATCTTAATGATGTTCTAACAATCAAAGTCACCAAGTTCATCTAACATCGAAATTATCTAAACTCCAAATGTTCTAATATCCAAATGTTTCTATAACAAGTAATAAGAAAATGAAACTAATAATGTATATAGCTATCATCAGAATGATCTTCATCATCCTACTCCTCTATTGGTGGTTGGACTGGTGTGGGTTGGACTGGTGTGGGTTGGACTGATGAGGGTTGGACTGATGTGGGCTGCTGAGGGACAGCGGGTGACGAGGAGGGTTGTGACTGGGTCGGAGGGATAACTAATTCATCCTGTGAAGTAGCAGGCAACACTCTCATGACCAGGGCCTTAAAGTTTGTAAACTATGCTCTCAAATCAGTGATTTCCTGGTCACGTTGCTGCAGTGCCTTCGTGAGGCGAAGAACGACCTCGTCAGGAGTAGTGGTGGAAGAAGAAGGTGGGTGCTTCAGAGTACCTCCTCTCGATGTTGTATAGTTTGCAGCAAGTTGTCCTGCACCGTACACTCATCCCTTTTTCTTCCCACCAACGATGTCGATCCAGCACTGTGTCCTACGGATGTCATCTTCTGCATTACTGGCATCATCCGGTGTAGGAGCTGACTCATGTTCAGATCTAACCTGTGAAAGTCTCGTAGAAAATTCTTCCTGTTGAAACATTAAAAGCAATGTTAAGGAATGATAGAATAACTTAACTGAAAAATTAGTAATAGTAACAGTAATAGTGTTATTTGCTTACATGAGTCTTCCGAGATCTTTCATCAACGAATTGATTAGTGCCCTTCCTTACATGAGTCTGTGCAAAGACCTCATCAACATGGACCGCCCGTCCCAGAGCTTGTGCCTGTAACATAATTTACAATTATATCAAGTACGTATGAAATAAATACATAACTTATATATGAAAGAAAAAGTTATGTAATGAAATTATACCATACGAATGGCATGCTCATTAATGGTGATCGACCCACTAGTATGCAGGGTGCCACCCGTTTCAGACGCTCTGTTCCTCTAGGCTTTGCCACATTTATTGCGAAACTCTACTGTATTCCAATGAGCCAGTAAAGAGTTCCAAATTTGTTCACCCAGCCAGTAAGGGCGTTGTCCTGCATTGCGAGCATCCCTAACCATCTCTGACAGTCGATGACATGCTTTCATGTGGAAATTGCTGTGTATCTGACTTTCATGTTCAGGTTTCCACTGCACCTTCATCTGTAATATTGCAGAGAACAAACATTGATTACAGAACATAGTAAAATAAGAGGGACAATTACTTAAATAGATTGTTCACCTGAAAGCGCTCCCAGAATGGCTTTTTGTCGTCATCAGGAATTGCTCCCTAAGTAGGCCATGGACTTAGAAACTTTTCCTTAATTGAACGTGTGATGGCCTGGGAAGCAACCCTAGATGGAATAAACCTGCAGGATAAAAGTCATTTGAATTACAATAGGGTTTAAACATCAAATTATATCAAGAGATTAAAAACTTACCCTTTACCATACGGCTCAATCCATGGTCGATCATGGAGGGGTGGGTCAAGACCTTCACCATCACCACTTGAATCTTGATCAGTAGATGGTGTGACAGTGTCAGAAGGAGGTATAATAGATGAGGAAGGTATAGAAGTAGGGTCAGGGACAAGAGTGGGGGTTATAACCACAGAGGGAGAAGTGGGGGTTATAATTACAGGAGGAGGAAGAGGGTCTGTTGCAGGGGTAGTAGAAGGCTGTACTGTAGGGGTAGGAGTAGGGTCTATTGCAGGTGTAGGAGGCTGTACTGTAGGGGTAGGAGGAAGCCCCACAGATGATGTACTGGCGGCAGTAGTGGTAGGTAGTCTAGCAGGCACCCTAAGTACATACTTTGGTGCCTGCCGTTGCCTCTTTCTAGGCCTTGCTACCCCCTTCCTTTGTCAGGACGTTCTGAACCTTGTCCTGTCATTATTGCATTGAAATGGTTACAAATAAAGCGAAAAAATAGAAATGATTAACGAAGGATCAATGGTTTTTAAAGTAAATGTATAAATAATTGCATACAACTTTTAAGATGGTATTTATGATAACTCTATTGAAATGACAGTTCAATTTGATACAATGGATGTCCAACATTCAATCGTCGTCATCATGATCTTCATCTTCATCTTCTTCTTCATCATCGTCTTTATCATCATCATCTTCGTCTTCTTCTTCGTCGTCGTCATCATTATCATCATCAGTACAAAAAAAAGGTTATTTAGAGGAGGTTTTTTTTTCGATTTGTGGAGGTTTTCACCCTCCGCAAAATAAATTCCGGGGGTTTTCAAACCGCCGAAGTTTGAGTCGCCACAAACTATCTGCGGGGGTTTTTTGCGACCCCTGGTATCACGTTCAATTTGCGGAGGTTTTTCTGCAGAGGTTAAAAACCTCCTCTATTACTGACTATTATTTTGTGGGGGGTTTTAACCTCTTTTATTTTCAACTATTTGATCACAAAAGTTTTCTATATTTTTGTCAGTTTTTTTATTTAATGATTATTAAAATATATAATATTGTTTTTTGTTTAATGATTATTAACATATATAATAACTACCTATTTTCACCAATTTCTTTCTTTTCTTCTTTTTTTTAATTTGAAAATTAAATAAATTTATTTTTTTAAAATTATTAAATACCAAACAAATATGATTCCTCTGAATAAAAAATTTATATCATAGAACAAAAACCCCTGAGTAGGAAGGAATTTAGAAAAATAAATTGAGAGACAATTGTATGTTACAGAAGGATAGGCTAGAAGTCAATGTAATCCTATTGCAGAAATAGTTACAAAGAAAGAAATGTGATCCCAATTCATAATAAACTAAGTATACTTTGATCCTAAAACAATATCATAAATTTCCTAAAGATTAATTCCATCAGACGATTGTCTTGTTCCCAAAGGAGACTCTGGCTCATTTGCATCACGAGCTTGCTGAAATAATATAAAAAATATTAATAAAATAAACTTAATTACATGTGCTCACATTTTGAAAATAATATATAAACAATAGAATTCAAGACGTGTAGCTCATGCACTAGGTACAATAATGTGTCAGTTAGTTTGGATCATTCTGTGAAGTACAATAATGCACCAATTAAATGAGTGAGGGTTAGTGAGATCGATGTAGGGGAGTGGCATGAACCAAGTCCTTATGTAATCTAAGTTGAAAGTGAAAGAACGATGTTATATATAATAAAAAATAGAATTCAAGTTAAAGTAGTGACAATGTCTGGGCAAATGTTTGTTGATATTAGAACTACAATCAGACCAAACCCATAAAAAAAGGGGTTTCTAAAAAGCAAATGGTATAATTTCACAACATCATAAAGGACAATCCAGCAGTTACTACTTTACACCATATATAAAATGCAATGGACCAGTACTTCTCACACTGCATATAAATCTTACTACAACAATCAATAAAGCTAACTACAACACAGATACAGACAATAACTAACTACCTAATTCTCACACTATGCATATAAATCTTACTGCAACCATCGTACTTAGAACTTGAATAATGAAAAATATATTGGAAAAACACGACTTATTAACATCTATTAAACTAATTTCCAAAACTCAATTGCATGTGCTCACAATAATTATAGTAAATCAAGCATATTACTTATACTTATTTAGTAACTTACTTGTGGTTGAGAATCAAAGAAGGTAGCCAATTCATCAGGAATCTTTCCTTCCTTCATTATCATATATGCTTTCAACGCACCCAAGGTGGTTTGAACTTGGGATTCTAAATTCATGTACTTTTGTTCCCACTTATTAGAAGATGTTGATGATGTGACACTACTAGATGAACCAATGCTTAAATCTGAAAATCCCATTCTTGTATTTCTGAATGAGTTAGTAGGAGCTGCTCCCAAACCCATGCATCGCACTCTCCCAGAATGTTCTGGGCCTAACACTCTACCAACAACATCTTGAGGGGAAACCTGTGATTCATCAGCAGTGCTTTGACTCAAACCCACTTCAATTTGTTCCTATAGGCATATAACAAGTTGTAGTCAAAGATCTAAATCTATGGTTTCTACTTAAAAAGCGACGATGTCCCATAAAACACCACTTCCTACTATAAGGAAGACGACAAGGTTCTGCATCAAAGTTACAAGTAGGGCAAGCTAAACCTGTGTGTGTCTTCCAACCAGATAAAATACCAAGGCCAGGGAAGACACTAATTGTCCACATAAGAGCTGCTCGCATTCTAAAAGTTTCATTCAATGAAGAATCAAAGGTCTCCACCCCATCATTCCATAGCTCACGTAACTCATCCACAAGGGGTTGTAAGTACACATCAATACTATTTCCAGGCATCTGCTTACCTGGAATGATCATGGACAGGATCAATGAAGTGTGCTTCATACAAAGCCAAGGTGGAAGATTGTATGGAATTAAAAACACTGGCCAAATACTATAAGTAGAACTCATAGTGCCAAAAGGATTAAAACCATCACTGGCAAGGCCTAAGCGAACATTTTGAGGATCTAAAGCAAATTCAGGATGCATTACACTAAATGTCTTCCATGCCTCACCATCCCTTGGATGCCTTATAACTCCATCCTTGTTCTCTGAAGAATGCCATCTCATATGCTCTGCAGTCTTAGAGCACATAAACAATCTTTGCAATCTTGGTTTCAAAGGAAAGTAACGTAAAACTTTTGCAGGTTGCTTTTTTTTCTTCTTTGGGTTCCATCTAGATGTACCACAATGTTTGCATGTTTGCAAATCTTTTTCATCATCTTTTAAATATAACATACAATGATTCGGACATGCATCTATTTTGGTATAGTTAAGACCAAGTTTGTTGATGATTTTCTTAGCCTCATAAAAAGAAAGAGGCAACTTTGCTTCACTAAATGCATCTCTTAGCAAATCTAGGATCATAGTCATTGCCTTGTCACTTAATCCACACAAAACCTTGATATGATATAATTTGATTACAAATTCTAATTTTGTGTACTTGCTCCCATCACACAATATTTGATTTCCGTCATTGAGAAACTCATTAAATTCATTATGATTCTCCCTTGGCCTTTCATTACTAACATCATCTTCACCCAATGGTTGTGATCTGCCTGTATTAGTACCTTCTTGCCTATAATGTCCCAATGCTTCATTTATCATTGTTTCCATTGCATTTTCAAAATGAAATGCCTCTTGTGACTCATCTTCATTTCTAGAAATATCTTGTCTTTGCCTTTCACCATGAAGATTCCAAATAACATAATTTATGGGAAATTGTTTTAAAATCAAGTGCTCTTCAACTATGCCTCTAGTTTGCCATTTCACAAACCCACATTTGGGGCATGGACATCGAATTGTGTCTCCAGAAGCTCCATTCTCAAAAGCAAAATCTAAGAATTTTTCTAAACCAATTGAGTATTCAACTGTATTTCGAGGCTTAGTTATCCAAGACTTATCCATTCAAAAATATTCCTAAACAAACTTAAATACACTAACACATAAGAAAGAATACAATATTCATGGAAAATAAAAACAAATAATGAATTAAAAAAAATTAAACACTTGTTTCTACTAACCTTGATAACTGTGAGATTGCAATACTTAAAAGAGAAACCTACAACATCAATTAAGTAGTTTTTTGTTATGACAATTTCATTCCCAAAATATAACAAAAAATACACAATCATATAACAAAAGATACAAAAATGCGTATTGTAAACATTACCAAATGAAAGTATCATTATATCCCACACCCATTCTTTTATTAGTTTGAATAATGCATGCATACTTTAATTAATCTTCAATATCTCTGTTCTCCCAGAATAAATTTCCCTCAAATTTATTCTAGCTCAGATTCAAGGATAAACTATTTCCTCTGTTATTTTCTAATTCTCTCTTATCTTTCTGCATACATAACCTTTAAAAAAAATGCATTTTTTCGTAAATCATTCATGTATATCAATATTGTGAATCTGTGACTATTGGCACAAAACATAAGCACATGTGCAATTATACCTACCACCCCACGAATCATATGAATATTGGTTATTAATTAGAAAAACAGTTATTATTTAATATAATATGCTTGCAATATTAATTATATTTTAACAATTACAAATTTTCATTTCACTCTTCCAAAATAAATTCGGAATCCCAATACGGGAGAATGGGTTTCTAGACATTGGACATTGATACATGAAAAACGACCATGGTTTTATGATCACTGGGCTACCTAGATTATGATTTGCCTTCCTTCAACACGTGAACTTAAATCCGTTCACACTAAGGTTGTCTCCTTTTTTGACATATTTGCACAAATCAAAAGCACCAGTTTCATTGACTTGGCAATAGGCAAAGGGCTTTTGGTCAACTTGACCTTGTAACTATTATTATCCATACAGGATTCCATCAACACGTTATTATATCAAATATATTTGTAAGACTAAATATTGATTTAATAAAAAAGCAACATAGTTAACTGATATATCTGTAAATTAAATATATTAATTGAGATGGAATGGAACACCCATAAAGTATTTTAAAATAAAAAATAGAAGTGCAACATAGAGTTTAGGAAGGTTGCTCACATCACACCCATCAAGGATTGTAAGTACATCAATGGTAGTGGTGATGGATAGTGTATCAGTAACATGATCAATGATAGAATCTACCACAAGATCATTATAAAGGACAATATAAATGATAAAAATCAGTATATTTAAAATATTGAAGCCTTGGTGTTTGAAGCTCAAAGACACAGTCACCTTGAAACTTCCCAGACACTCTACAATCTGATATATTTAAGTCTACAAGGTGGGAGACACAGATTTTGAAGGTATTGAATTCACCATAATACGTACAACTAACCAAATACAGAGATTCCAAATTGACACAACCCTTAAATGGATCAAAAGGGCTTTCCGATTCACACTCAAATTCACAACCATAGAGGTATAGGTGGTTAAGAGAAGGAAGATCGAAATTTGTGATCTCACTGCATATGTAAGAAAGTTTGAGAGTAGTGAGAGATGTACATACAGAGAGTTTAGGAAGGTTGCTCACATCACACCCAGCAAGGATTGTAAGTACATCAATGGTAGTGGTGATGGATGGTGTATCAGTAACATGATCAATGATAGAATCTACCACAAGATCATTATCAAGGACATTATGACAATCTACATTAACATTAAAAACATTGGTGGAAGTATCTCTGCAAGACAAAAAATTATCTAAAAAAACCTCAAATGACATAGCATCTTGGAATGATGAGTCATCCAAGTCTTTTGTTAACTTGAAAGTAAGCATTATTATGAAGTAACCAAAATAGGAAAATTAATACCAAATAAATTCCTAGAAGTAGCTTGAGCGGGAAAGGGGCGAGTAGGATCAACCACAATTACGAATACAACAAAGGGAAATATGAACATTAAGCAATAAACACGGTCTACTTATCTAGAATATAGTTTCATTCGTAAATTAAAAACTGTTAATCAAAGTTTTGTTCTGTATTGGCACTCTTGGTTCCCAACTGTTCTATTAGAAAGATTAATTGCAATATCACAAGACGTGGAGGAAACAACATGGACTTTGATAAACCCTAAGATGTTGACTTTGCCGGAAATCCTCACAAAAGTATTTAGGGGCAATGTACCAGAGAAAAGTTGGGAATTGGAAAGCATCATTTTGCTAACAATGCACTTACACAGATACAGAATTTCATTACTATACGTATAACCAAGAGAAATTTAGTCTACACTCCTCAACTAGAATCGGTGAGCTTTATGTAAGGCAATTCAAGGTATGTACACCCATAATCATTGGGATAAGGTTTTTAGCAATTAACTAGGAGTAAACGACCAAAGCACTTGGTGTTAGAGTTAAACCTTAGGAATTGAGGATTCTGCAGAACCTAGGTGTTGCCGGTGCTAGTGCTTTTTTGGCTGGTCATGGCGCTGTTGGTGCTTCGGCTGGTGTGGGGGATGCTGTTGGAGTAGGTAATAGTGGTGAGTCAGCTAGTGGAGATGATGTTGGAGATGAGACCTTGGGAACCGCTGATTTCACAGGTGCAGATGATGTTGGAGATGAGACCTTGGGAACCGCTGATTTCACAGGTGCGGATGATGTTGGAGATGAAACCTTAGGAATTGGGGATTTTGCAGAACCTAGGGTTCAGGTGAGCGGAGTGAGCAGAGTGAGCTGAGCAGAGTGAGCAGAGTGAGCAGAATGAGAGGAGTGAGCTAGGGTTCAGGTGAATTGTAAGAAGATTTTTAGAAGAAAATTAACTTTTAGAAAAATAATGGTTTTAGGCACAGATGGGTTTTAAATCCGGAGGGAATAAAATTTTAGAATTGTTAAAATGAAACTTAGTCTAAAATTTTAGAGGGAAAAATGTAAAAGAATTAGAAGATGATGAATAAAAATATATTTTTATTTAAAGAGGTTATAAACCTCTCTTGAAAGAAATTAAAACCCCCACAAATATTGTCAGTTAGATAATTTAAATTAAACATCTTAAAGTATGTTAATTTGAGGGGGTTTTTTATAACCTCCCCAAAATAACCTGCTCTAAATAAGGTTTTTTTTGTAGTGCATCTTCTTGTTCGTCTTCTTCTTCTTCTTCTTCTTCTTCTTCCTCTTATTCTTGTTCTTCATCGCCTTGTATTGTTGCTTGTAATGCATCTCCATCACCATCAGGGTCGACCAATGCGGTTATACGTTCAACTTCAATAACTTCTTGTGGTTGTGACATTTGGTCAAGTTGTTAGGCAACATCTTCCTCAACCTCATTTGAGTCAATGTGACCTCTAGGCTTGGTTTGTATTGCTATGGCCCAACCACGCTTGTCAATATTGCGAAATGGTGGATATGGCACATAATAAACCTGTCTGACATTAGTTGGTAGAATGAAAGGATCAAACGGTTGATATCTTAATCTCTGGTTGAGTTCGACAATATTAAAGCGTGGATCGACTCTAATACCAGCTCTAGAAGGATCAAACCATTCACAATAAAAAAGTACTACTCTGTTTGGAGAAGTAGTGCTGTTGTACTCTAACTCATATATTTTATGAATGATGCCATAGAAATCATCATAACAACCCTCTGTTAGGCCCTTCACATACACACCACAATTTGATGTTTTCTTTCCTTTAGACCATTCATGTGTATGGAATTTGTAACCATTGGTGAAGTAAGTGTGCCATTCTTTGACACATCTCATTGGCCAATTCGACAGATGTCTTAACTCTTGAACCGTGGGAGTTAATGCCTGATTAAAAACCTACAAAGGTACTAACAAAATTATAAAAGCAAGAGTCAAATTAACCTTGCTCTAAATGTAGGAAAAAGTACGGACCTGATTTCTAAACCAATGGGGAAACTCTGAGTGTATTCTAGCAGAAGTATTTCCTTCTGCAACTTGCTCAGCCACAACAAATGAGCTGGTACAAATGAAATTCATTAGTGTATAATAATTGAACCGTTTGAAAGATAAGAGATGGATAATGACATACTCAAGGTACGGCTTTACTTCACTGCAATTGATTAAGACATGGACATGAGCAGAGTTGAATTCAGCATCAATTAACCAATGAGTGAATTCTTTCCCTGCGTGACGGCCTGATTGTCGGAACACTGATAATGCACCTTCACGTGGTTCAACTTGCCATTGCATTTCATTTCTGACATGAGTGGGGGACAACATGAAGTTTTTGAAATAATGTGAACAAAAATACGTTGTCTCTCTGTGCAAGTAAGCTGCACAAATTGAGCCTTCTACTCTAGCTTTATTTTTAACTGAACGTTTGGATTCTCCCATAAACCTTTCACATGGATACATCCACCTGTATTGCACAGGTCCCCCAAGCCAAGCTTCATATGCAAGATGAATTGGAATATGCTCCATTGAATCAAAGAATGCAGGAGGGAATATTCTTTCTAATTTGCAGAGAATAATTGGGATATTTTCGTCCATCTTTTTAAGGGAATTCTCCTTTAGTGTCGTGCAACACAAATCTTTAAAGAAGTTATTGATCTCTATCAGTGGATTTAACATGTGCATTGGCAAACAACTGAACGCAAGAGGAATTAAAGTCTCGATGAATACATGACAATCATGACTCTTCAACCCTTGAATAGTACCGTTCTGAACATTGGCACATCTGGACAAGTTAGAAGCATATCCATCTGGCATTCTACGCTCCTTGATCCATCCACACACTATTCTTGCCTCGTCTTTTGAAATGGTGTAATTTGCTTTTGGTTTAAATAATCGGTCGTTACCTTGCGCCTTCAACTCTAAGTCTTTTCGTCCACAATACAAAGGTAAATCTTTTCTTGATTTCTCATTATCTTTTGTTTTACCTATAACATTCATAACTGTGTTGAAGACATTGTCAAAGAAATTCTTTTCTGTGTGCATGACATCGAGGTTGTGTCTTAGCAAGTTGTCTTTCCAATAGGGAAGTTCCCAGAATATGCTTCTTTTAGTCCAATTATGCCATTCTCCAAACCCTTCTATCCTATTCTGACCAGATTCAATGACTTTTGGATAGTCTTTCACTCTTCTCCAAACGTGTGATCCAGTCAACTTCGGCGGGGGCATATCCGTTTCAACTTGCCCTTTCCGAAATGCCTTTTAGTTTCTTCTAAAGGGGTGATCAATGGGCAAGAACCGTCGATGGTAGTCAAACCAACTACTTTTCCGACCATAAGTCAATTGGAATGACTTTGTATGTTCCATGCAATGTGGACAAGCTAATCGACCATGCGTGCTCCAACCAGATAACATGTCGTACGCTGGGAAGTCATTAATAGTCCACATCAAGGCTGCCCTCATAAGGAAATTTTGCTTCCTTGAAACGTCATACGTCCAAACACCATTCCATAACTTCTTCAAATCATCAATCAAAGGCTCCAAATAAACATCAATCAATGATTTGGGATTAGATGGACCTGGTATTATACACGATAAAAACATGTAAGGCTTTGTCATACACATCTCAGGTGGTAGATTGTATGGGGTAACTATCACGGGCTAGCATGAATATGGTGATGCAGACGCCTGAATGTACGGGGTAAACCCATCAGAGCATAGACCAAGTCTGACGTTACGTGGTTCGCTAGCAAAGGATGGATGTTGACGATTGAAGTGCTTCCAAGCTTCACCATCAGAAGGATGACGCAAAAATCCCAGAGTTTTGTTACCATCATGCCATGTCATGTGTTCTGATGTTTGCATTGAAGTAAACAATCTTTGTAATCTTGGAATTATAGGCAAGTAGAACATGGACTTTAAGGGAATTGGTTTTTTTTGCCTCCGTCCAGCATGCATTGTATGATATCGAGGTGAGCCACAAAACTTGCATTCAACCAACAATGCATCATTTTTGCCACTGTCATTGTCATAGAATAACATACATCCATTAACACAACAATCAATCTTCTTGACATCCAATCCCAACTTTGAAACACATTTTTTGGCTTGGTAATAATTCTTCGGCATGAAATTGTTTGGTGGTGTCAAATCTAACATCAATTTTGTATAGAAGTCCACTGCTTGAATGGGAACGTTCCAATTAGATTTGCCAGCCATGAGTCTAATGCACACTGACAATTTTGTCTCAGATGAACCTTCAAATACAGGTAGATTTGCCTTTGTCAGTAAATTGTAAAACCTCTGCGTCGTTTCATTTGGAGGCTCTTCATCATGACTATCGTCTGCTTCTTCAGCATGGTGACGAAGAGCATTGTCGACCATCTCTTGCATATAGGCAAATTGATCTATCTCAGATGTATGTACAATAGTATTCGAACCTGATGCAAGTCGTTTTTCAGCTGCAGTGGAGGTGGAAGGAATTTCTTCACCATGAAATGTCCAAACCGTGTAATTAGGCATGAACCCTTTTTGGTATAGGTGAAGTTTGACGACTTCATCTTTCAAAATCCTTGTACATTCGCACTTGATGCATGGACATCGAATCCCTCCATCAAGGGCATAATATTGATATCGTCGGGCCGTCTCCACGAACTCTTCAACTCCGATGACAAAAGATTCCTTCAAACCTCTCCTTCCACTATAACAACGGTCGTACATCCATCCACGATGGTTGGGAAAATGGGCCATGTTCTGTGACAAGCCAAACAAATAAAAACTTAGCCAAAACAGCAACACTCCATGTGACATAAGTAATAAACCTATTACTACACAAGTCGAACATGGAAGGCAATTTGAACACTATGGTCATAGGCATTCAATAAGGGCATGCAAAGAGAAGTCCTCAGTATTGAAATGCCTTAGACATACTAAGGGGGGGCTGTGTATTAAAGTTGGAGGAGACAACTTATTACTACTGAAGTTCTCTTCTCTAGAGTACTTCTGAATATTTGGTAGGTTCTAAGTGTTTAGTGTATTTTTACCCTTCTCATT
The DNA here is from genome assembly GCF_029865625.1 of Vigna umbellata. Taxonomy (NCBI): domain Eukaryota; kingdom Viridiplantae; phylum Streptophyta; class Magnoliopsida; order Fabales; family Fabaceae; genus Vigna; species Vigna umbellata. Next base: position 39,783,316 of record NC_142169.1, read on the forward strand.
GCTTTGAGAATGTGTGTAGTACCATAGGTATTTAAATGACTACTTCACTTAATCAAGTTATAGCCTAATAAATGAAATACAAGGTAAATGAACATACCATATAGACATCAACATAATTTAGGCAATCAAATATCTATAAAATCATGGATATATACTACATTCTAACCATGGATATATTTAGGCAGTTTGCAAATTCTAACCATTCTAGTGCATTTTTAGTAGTCATTTTGAAGAAGAAAAAGTTGTATTGGGTGTCTATTTTCGTGCAGCAGGGATTTTGTGCTATTTGGCAGTTTAAACAAGTCGTAATTGTTGTATTAAACTTATTACAACATTCAAAATGAAGCCAGATTCATGTATGTGCAATTAGCATATTCAAACCTCATTGTTTAGTGAAATTGGGAACTAAAAGGGTGAATCTGCTATACAGTTTCGTTTTGAACCCAATTACAGTTCAAACAAGTTTAAATTGATGAATTCAAGTTGCTGAAAGTATTATCAAAGAGTCAGAATCACTTATGCACGAATTCACTTTTAGAACCACCAATCTTGGATCAATTTTTTGGTGTAGAGTTGACAAAATTTAAGTGTTGTTATGATGAAGTTGGTATGAAATTCCATTTTGGGACATTTGGAAGAATATTCATCTACACGCTATGTTATTTAATGGGCATTGATTTATTTTGTGTACTTGATGGACAAATTTATGAACACCAAATTATGATGTCACAAACTTGTTTTTAATCGGCAAGTATGACCGAATCGTTCAAGTAATAAAACTTGGTAAGACCAAGTATCGTTCTTCCAAAAGGACTCACGGCCTAGTTTAGTTATGTGATTTCTTAATTAACTAAGACTTACAAACGAATTAATTGGGGTTTAAAATGCAAAACAAAAAATAAACATGTATGCATGAATTGTGATCAATGGCAAAAAGCAAAAGATAAACACTTTCAATGAAATTTATGTATGGATATGTTGTTGGGGTTCAATTTCATCTTATCCACTCTCATATATTTTAGGAATTCAACGATCAAATCACCATTGTTAATGCCACTCTCTAATGTACCTTTCCAGAAGGCTTCTCCCTAATCACGAGTTCATACAATTCCTAGCATTCCTAATGATTAGTTCATAAGTTCAGGAGCTTAACGACAACCAATATAAAATTGGGAGAAATTCCCCGGATCTAGATTTCCCTGTACGTTCCCGTATCAACAAAACCAATAATCATGCATCGAATGAGTTAAACCATGCAAGCATTAAACAAAGAGGAAAAACCCTAACTAATGATGAAAGAAAGCATAAGTCTTAATTAAAAGATGTAAACACAGATTCCATATATGAGAGTTTCACAAGACTACATTGATTCCCCAACAAACATAAAGAGTTTAGTTCACCATATTCATGGTGAACCTAGATGAATTACAATGAAAGAATGAAAGAATAAACCCTAAAAAGGTGAAGAGGAAGCCTCAGCATCCAAGATCCTCCTTCAAAGGGGTGGAAGAGAGAGTGTTTACTTCGTTCCAGCCAAAGATACCTAACCCTAGGAAACCCTAAAGCTTATGTATCATTCGTAAATTACAAAAAGTCAAGTCCAAGCCCATTAAAGTGCCGCTCAGCGGTAAACTGCCGCTCAGCGGTAAACTGCCGCTCAGCGGTGAGTGCGTGACTTGTTTTCTCCCCTCAGCGGCCATTTTGCCCCTCAGCGGATCTCCCGTGACTTCCAGAGTACCGCTCAGCGGTAAACTGCCGCTCAGCGGTGAGTGCGTGACTTGTTTTCTCCCCTCAGCGGCCATTTTGCCCCTCAGCGGACCTCCCGCAAACTCCTAAGTGCCGCTCAGCGGTAAACTGCCACTGAGCGGTGACTTCGGCTTCTCCTTTTGCACTTTTTGTTGTCTTTTCTGATTTCATCTCTCTCCTTCTTCACTTCTTTTACCAAATTCACCTTAAAACCTGCACAAAAACACTGAAATCAAGCATAAACCTGTCCAACTCTCTTATTTCTAAAAATATACAGAAAAACATGATTTCAAGCTAATTTCTAAGTGTGAAGGTTGCTTTTAGTGTCAATTTTAATCATGAAAATAACAGTTTTTCAACTGTTATCAGTACTGAATAGACAAAAATGAAAATAAAAATGTTTGGTTCATGAAGCTTGAAGAGGTTTCGGTTTGGTTGCTGGAAACAAACTGGTCTAGAGAATTAATTGGCAAACCATGTCATCAATTCTTGAATTTTAAGAAGACTTCACTTTGCAAAAGAAGTAACACGTTAACTGTGTAGTCCATGGCACAAGTTTTATTTTAAATTCACACTTTGCATCTAAGTGCTTATAGTACACGTACATGGCCCATCTTTTCTTACTTGGTATGATTGAAGAATTTTTTGTAGGAGGCACATATTGGGAAGAAGAAAACTAACGTCCTAGTCCTTTGACAAGTCAACAAAAGAATTAAAGGAGGGGACCACCTACACCTCACGGTTTTGTTGACAGAATTTATTGAAGAATAACAATTGTGATTTTTATTATGGAGGAAGGCCACTTGAATGAAGCAAACTCACGGCACACACAAAGGAATATTCTTTCTTTAAGAATAAAACACATGGAGAAGGGGCCACCACTTGGTTGAAAATCTGAATTTGTTGAAGAGTTACGGCTCCTTCATTCCTTTTAGCATTTCCAAAAAGAGGAGACAACATAAAAAGAGGGGGACCACTCATGCTTGGCAACACTTCACGGCCACATGGAGGAATTCCAAATGAAGTGCTGAATTATTAAACTTCACGTCCCACTTGGCTTAAAAAGGGTGTGCAGATTTCTCTTGATTGCTCTTCCATTCCACATAGTTTTGCACTTTAAAATTGAAAAGAAATAAATGGACAGCAGCTTGGAGAAGCCACCACACCTTCAGCTTGGAACGTGATTCTTGAATGGAGGAGGAAACAACTATTAAATTGGACAGTTGCACAACACTTAAAGATACATCCAGCCACCTCACGCTTTTAGCTTGGTGCAGAATTTTTGATGTGCTTTTCTACTTAGGAGCTCACGGGATTGATTTTTTTTGCTGGAAGTTCCAATCTCCTTTGAAGAAGCAGGAAAAGAGGGTGTGCACGGTCTTATTCTTGTTGGAAGAAGTGGATGCACATGGAAGGAAAGTCCAGCCACCACTCACGGTTGGCAAAGCTCACGGACATTAGAATTTTGCAAGGGAAAACACATGGGAAAAGCACTCACGGTGCAACAGCTGTATAGTTCAGAAAGGAGAAGCAGTGATGGAGTTGAGTGAAGGAACAAGTATGTTGAAAAGTATGTTGAAGTTAATTTTGAAGTTAAGAAGAGTTCAAAAGTATGTTGAAACTCTGGATTAGCTGAAGATTAACAATTCATTGCTTGGTAGCAATGGACATGATGCACCATTGAGAATGTGTGTAGTACCATAAATAGTTTAGGGGACTTTTATCCTTCTACATCAATACTTTTATCCTTCTACATCAAGTAGTAAGATTAACGGTAAAACAATCCTAAGTTCAGTAATGTGAGACTTCAATCACACTCATACACTATAATTTGTTCTTACAAGGGATTTCCAACACTTTTTTCTAACCATTATGGGATCACTCAAAGTATGACAAAAAGGTAATGAATTTGGAAATGAAACTTTACTTTAGCATTTCAAGAAGATGGAATTTTCTAAGACTAGCTACTAAAACACAACTTACAAAAACATTGATTCAGTTTAGCCATTACCTTGAGATCAGAGAGACCAATCACACAAGCACAGTCCACTACTTTAGCACCAGCAAGTTCTACAATTGAAAGCAAACTTAACCATTTTAGGAACAACAACAAAAAATTTTAAGATGTTGTGTGCTCGAAGGAAGCTTTCGCAGTCTTTGATAACAGTTGAAAAACTGTTATTTTCATGCTTAAAATTGACACAAAAAGCAACCTTTACACTTAGAAACTAGCTTGAAATCATGCTTTTATTCATATTTTCAGAAATAAGAGAGCTGGACAAGTTTATGCTTGATTTCAATGTTTTTGTGCAGGTTTTAAGGTGAATTTAGTGAAAGAAGTGAAGAAGGAGAGAGATGGAATCAGAAAAGACATCAAAAAGTGCAAAAGGAGAAGCCGAAGTCACCGCTCAGCGGCAGTTTACCGCTGAGCGGCACTCAGGAAGTCACGGGAGGTCCGCTGAGGGGCAAAATGGCCGCTGAGGGGAAGAAACGACTCACGCACTTACCGCTGAGCGGTACTTTACCGCTGAGCGGCACTTTTATGGGCTTGGACCTAATTTTCTTTAATTTACGAATAATATATAAGCTTTAGGGTTTCCTAGGGTTAGGGATCCTTGGCAGAAACGAAGAAAACACTCTCTCTTCCACCCCTTTGAAGGAGGATCTTGGATGCTCAGGCTTCCTCTTCACCTTTCTAGGGTTTTATCTTTCATTCTTTCATTGTTATTCATCTAGGTTCACCATGAATATGGTGAACTAAACTTTGTATGTTTGTTGGGGAATCAATGTAATCTTTTGAAGCTCTCATATATGGAATTTGTTTTTACATCTTTTATTTAAGACCTATGCTTTCTTTCATCATTAGTTAGGGTTTTTCCTCTTTGCTTAATGCTTGCGTTGTTTAACTCATTCGATGAATGATTATTGGTTTTGTCGATACGGGCACGTACGGGGAAGTCTAGATCCGGGGAATCTCTCCCAATATTATATTGGTTGTCGTTAAGCTCCTGCACTTGATGAACTAATTATTAGGAATGCTAGGAATTGTATGAACTCGTAATTAGGGAGAAGCCTTCTTGAAAGGTACTTTAGAGAGTGGCATTAACAATGATGATTTGAATGTTGAATTCCTAAAATATATGAGAGTGGATAAGATGAAATTGACCCCCAACAACATATTCATACATATATTTCATTGAAAGTGTTTATCTTTTGCTTTTGCCATTGATCAAAACCTCATGCATACATGTTTATTTTCGTCTTTTGCATATAAAAATCCAAATATTTCGTCCTTAAGTCTTAGCTAATCAACAAACCACACAACTAAACTAGGCCGTGAGTCCTTTGGGAAGAACGATACTTGGTCTTACCAAATTTATTACTTGAACGATTCGGTCATACTTGCCGATTGTAAAACAAGTTTATGACATCATATTTTGGTGATCATAAATTTTTCCATCAGTCTTCCACGTTTCCCTCACACTTTAACCACACAAAAGCTGTCAAATCATCAAATATGCATACTAAATTGTAGAACTTAAAACCACTAAACAAGTAACTGAAAACCATACTGAGAAAGACAAAATGAATGCATGAAATTAAATTTGTGATGAATTGAGCAAGTAAGTACCTGGTTGAGGCTCCAAGACCTGTTTGAAAGAAGTGCAGAATGATTGTGAAAATTTAGGCAAACTGAACAACTCACTATGCTCCACCACCAGCTGCAAGAGCAAATCACCTACAAGTCTTATTGCTGCTGATAGGCATCACTTTCCAGACCAAATCAATGCACTAGAACAACTACCAAGAGAGTGAAGTGTTGGGTTAACTTCAACAACACTTGTAAACCATTCAATCATTATCAAACTTCATTTCTAATAAACACTTTTAAGTAATTAAAAACCACATAAGCTCTACAACCATACAATTCAAATAAGTAATCCCCTCAATTTGTGCTTTCAATCCAAGCATTGCTGATATAATATTCCATGATCAGTACTTTTTTTTCCGCATAGCCTCTCAATAAACTGGTTCTCTCATTGATTTATGTGCTTAAAACTTAGAGTATGATTTTTCAACTTGAGGAGTCTAATTTGTGTTAAACTATATCTCTTACTAGATTATCTCTCTCACTTTACATGACTTTATATATATATATATATATATATATATATATATATATATATATATATATATATATATATATATATATATATATATATATATTTTGGATGCATTCAATATTTCCATATAACACTATCTAACATCAGATTGACTATTCTTATGATTCAGGGACCACAATATGTATGCACAACTTTCTCCACATTTGTATGCACAAATTGTAGTGGGATACATTAACCATATAAACAAAAAGTTTTTTGAATTTGAGAAATTAATTTTTTTTAGAAAAAATCTGAGGCACTAAAACTTGATACCTATAAATTTTCAAAGATTAAAAGCAAAATTAAGCTTTGATATTTTATCATTATTCTTGATAGTTATTTCTGTGTACTTAGTCTGGTGTATGATGAATTACAGTCGAGAGTTTACTCACAGAGTAAAATCTATCTCAATGGCTAAATTTAGTCCAGAAGAAGTCTCTGCTCTTCAAGCTGGTGGAAATGAGGTATGCATGCATAACCATGCTATTTTCTATTCAAATTTCAAGCCACTCTCATAATTTGGCAATAAACACAACATAATACTCCATGCATAGAGAGCAAATCAAGTTTATCTTAAAGAATGGGATCCTCTTCGCAATTCTAAGCCAGATTCCAGGTTCTGCATCTTTTACACATTGGAAGTTACTACATTTTTTTCACTTTCCTTTTGTATAGAACATTATGAAGCTCTCATTTATAAGATCTAATAAGTGTTTAACTATGATAGATATCCTCATAAAGTATTTGCTTCCAGTAATATACAGAAACTCCGAGAATTCATCAAGTATGTGTATGTGGAAAGAAGATACACTAGAGAAAGTAGCAGCAATCTTTCTAGGATTAGATTGGTAACTTTTGTGCACTCTTCCACGTGATATTATCATGACTTTAGCAACACAAAAGATGACTGAAAATGAGTTCTTTTTGGTGTGTTTTTTAGAGTGAGAAAGAGCCTAATGCAAGTAAGAGAAGTAGCTCATTTCGTTTAGAGTTCAGAACTCCAAATTCAAGTCCTGGTCCTTATCCAAAAAGTGATGACAAGAATTTGAGATATTTATATGATGAAAGCAGAAGTCCTAGATATGCTCAAAAGTATTCAAGGAATGGTGGCCATATCAGAAGTCCTATACAGATTGAAGTTGTTGATGACAGGTACAAAGATGATGGACGTAGAAATAGAAGACTTGCAAATATAGAAGCAAAGCTCAAGAAAACTTCAAGTGATGATCTGAAGAAAGTGGAAACTGTTGCAACTCCTTTGGCTGAAGTATCAAAGGAGAAAGCTCAACCCCTAAAAGTAGGTCAACCTCCTCAAACACAGTTTTATGAACTTATATTACTCTCTCCTAACAAGGAACATAACTCATCAACAAACATAACAACCAAATGGATAGCAAATTAACTTTTCATTCCAACCAATTAATTAAGAAATCCCAAAATCAGGTCAATGTAGATTGTGATGCTTAAATCGTGAAGCTTGCTTTCAAGGATCCATGCCAGTACATCAACTAACAACTCTACACTCATTCTTTCGTTTTTAGGACAGAATAATTCAGCACTGCAATTTTGGATCAACCTTACATTGACATCACCTACCAAACCAGAACACAACTTCCTTATCCCCTAAGAAACTAGATTACATGTGTTAAATTCTATCTCATATATATTACACGAAAATATACTTAGTTTTGAATCACAGAGAAAATGAAGTTACCCTTTTCTATTTATCAATGAAAACAAAAAAGATTAAGGGAAAAAAACACATTTTGTTGAACTAAAACTAAGTTTCATTTTCCCTGCTTGGTTCATATGTTCTGATTTGATGCAGTCACCTAAATGTGGAAGAAAGTGTTTCTGTTTTAGGAAGTTATATCCACCAACAAACTGTTTCTGATAGCTGAAAACTGAAAACCAACTTTTCTAAATGTTCTAAGGAATTTCTTTTTATCATGACCCAAGAATGGTACACCCACCCACCTCAATTTTCCTACTTCCTACGTCTCTAATTCCATTTTAACTTATAAATATGATATGGTTGTCTCTTTCATCGTTATTTTCATTGATCTACATTTTAATTAACTAGGAGTAAAAATAAGCTTGTGAGTGAAATGAAGTTTGAATGCACTATATTGAGTGCAACTTTACTTATAAGGTTATGGGTATTAGGTATAGGACAGAGATTTCAGTGTCCATGTAAGTCAGACTTACCTTCTATAGCTCTATACATTGACCTTGACAGGAATATAACACCTTTAGAATTTAATCAGTATATATATATATATATATATATATATATATATATATATATATATATATATGCCTCCTGCAGGGTACTGGAAGTCCACTGGAAAAGATAGGAAGGTGTACTATAGAGGCAGAGCTCCTCAAGGAATTAGAACTGATTGGGTAATGCATGAGCATTGCCTTGATGACAAAGATTGTGAAGACACCACTAGATTACAAGTATGTGTGTGTGTATATATATATGACCCTATTTTTGATGTCCACTGAACTCACTTACCAAATAGATGACCCTATTTTTGATGTATAGCTACAATATTATTATAAGCACTTGTAAACTATGTTATCGGAAGCAAGCATTATGATTTAACCTTAAGGGCATGTATGTTTGAGTGTCTAAAACCCCATTTAAACAATGGTTTTGCTTTGTTTTCATTACCATTTATTGGCATAGGTTTGGTTGTATTTCTCAGTGAAGCAACATTGGACCATTGGTTGATGACACTTTAACAGTTTCTCAGTATCTTAGGTTCTTGTGGGTGCTACAAGTGACAAGAAGACTCATAGAAAAGGGTTTTACTAGTTCAGCCAATGATAGTAAGTCAAGTGCAAAAAGTGTTTTGGAAGCAGAGAAGATGAAATCATAACTATGGATTATATATCAGCAATGACCCGTGTAATGCTGTGACAAATGAAATTTGCTAAGTTTTTTATTTTTCACTTTCAGACCTACGTCTACAAGAGTCACTAAAGTTTCTAAGAACATCATATGAGCAATATATACACCAATGCCTAAGGCAGTCACGACACAAACCACAATGTAGTTACACCAATGCCTAATTCATTACTTTTGTTAATCTTTGTTTAACTGAATTTCAAGTTCAGAGCACACGTCTTTCATTTGGAATGGAAGTGAATTAGGGGTTTTCATTATACATTTGCACACAGTTCATTCACACAGTTCATGCACAAGTTCAGAGCACACCTCTTACCTCGTCACAGACCCCCTACATTGGCCTCGCCTTACGACAGTGGAAGCCCTGGTCACGCCGCCACATCACTATCGTCACGCCTCCACAGCACCATCGCCACACCGCCACAGCACTGTCGCCACACCGCTACAACACTGCTATAGAACCCCCAAATCGCCACAAACGACCAACCACCACAACCCACAAGGCAGCGTCACCGAACCTAGCACCCAACCCCCAAACCGCCGTCAATGAACCAACCAAGCAACAGAGACGAGAGCACCACAAGATTGTGGAGACGACAACAACACCGTTAATTCACGACACGAGCACAATGGGGAAGGAAAGGGAAGGGGAGCTGGAGACGAGGAAAGGGGAGGGAAATTGGGGAAATTCTGAGTATATGGGAACGAATACCCAATTCTAGAACTTAAACTATTGTGGACATTACCGAAGGCCAAAGACCCTCGGTATGTTATGTCACCAGCTCATGACCCTCGGTAAATAACTTAATGAGAGTCGTCGGGAAAGCCTTCGGTAAATGACCCTTACCAAAGGACTGAAGGCCGTCGATAATATGCCTTCGGTAATCAGCACATTTCCTATAGTGGCTTAAAGGGTGAAAACTATGTAGATTATTAATTTTATTTTGTGCTGTGAAAAATTTATGCAGGTTTGTTTGGTTGGATAAGAAATACAATTGTGCCTGAGATTTGTCTGGAACTTACCGAAGGGCGTAAGCCTTCGGTAATTACCAAGGGTCTTTTGCCTTCGGTAATTACCAAGGGTCTTTGGCCTTCGGTAATTATCGAAAGGCGTAAGCCTTCGGTAATTACCCACGACCTCTAGTCCTTCGGTAATTACTGAAGGCTTACGCCCTTCGGTAATTACCGAAGGCCAAACCCCGTCGGTAAATGTTAGTGACAAGAGATTTACCGATGGTGTCAAGGCCGTTGCTAAGTCGTTGGTAAGTAGACATTACCAAAGATCAATAGAGTCATCTGTAGTCGGAGGTCGACTAACGTCAGTCTCGTCTAAAGGTCAAGTCGAGTTAGCCAAGTTAAAGGTCAATCGAGTCGGCTCTGGTCAAAGGTTAATCGAGTTGACCCCGTTCATGGTTGGCTCGAGTTGACCCAAAGGAAGGTCGAGTTGAGTAGCCCCGGTTTGAATGTTGGCTTGGTCTGAAGGTCGGCTAAGTTGACCTTGACCGAAGGTTGCTAAAGTCGATCTCAGTCTGAGTCAACCCCAATCAACCTCAAATCGAAGGTTGACTCGAGTTGACCCAAACCATATCTAGTGAATCTAATAGAAAGATATATTAGATTGATCTCACTAGATTTAATTTAATTGACAAAGTAGATTCAATCTAAATTTAATTAAATGTAAATTGAATTAAAAAAAATTCAAATCTAATTTATTAAAAAAATTAAATTTAATTAATCCAATTAAAATGAATCTAAACTATAAATTTAATCTATTTTGTTTGGAGCTAAAATGAATTTATCCAACCTTTACATATGTTCTTATTAAGAAGTGTCATGCATTGACATTTAAGTTGTGTACCAAAGATTATAGCTAACTTTACGTATATGGTCTTATATATTAAGAAAGCGTCATTGATATTTAAGTTTGCGTACTAAATATGATACCTACACTAGTAAAAAAATGTTTTTTTAACTCGCCATATATGTTGCGGTTTCATAAAAACCGAAGCATTTAAAGACGCGGTGACAGTTTTGAAATTAAGATGAAGTTATATGCTTCGGGTGTACAAAGAACCGAGACATAAAAAGTAAAAATCTGATACTGCTTCGGTTGATACGGGACCGAGGCATAAGGACCTACACCTTTTCCAGTGCACGAGGCACCTTTTAAGCTAGGGCCTCGGTTAATAGCAGAACCGAGGCATAAGGAGCTGCCTCTACTGCTACCACCAATCCCTTCCATTATTACTACTATTCTACTGCTACCACCAAACCAAAACTCTTTCTGCCGCTCCCCGTCCTGGATGCTAGCAACGCAGCGCCAGCGTCGGCCGTGGTGCCTCCGCCAATCGTGGATTCTCTCGCCCCCGTGGGTCCCTTTCCCGACCACCGTCGCCTTCCGTGATTAAAACCCAAATGGCCAGCTTTTCCAGAAAGCGATGTCGCGCTTCGCAGCTTCACACGACGACGCCTGAAGTGGTTGTGGTGGTGGAGCTAGCGGCTTGAGGGAGCAGGTGGGGAGTGTGAATCGGTTGCGGGCAGTCTTGGATCCAAGGCGGTGGGGGCGATAGTCGGGGTCGGAGTCAGGTTCAGAGGCGTGATCGGAGGGGTGTTTTGATTTTAGGGTTCCTTTTGTTCTCTGGTTTTCCTTGATTGAGATTAGGGTTATGTTTGAGAAAGTTAGGGTTTTTAATTGGGAAAATTCTTTTGGGGAAATTGTTGTTCGTGTTCTGCTTCTTCGTTTACTCCGGTGTATCTGATACTTGCTGTGAAGAGGAATTGAGGTTGAGCGAGATTGAGCAAGAACGTGCTGTTGGGCTGTAGCCAAGTTGCTCTCGATTTGGGCCTAAGTGAGTCTGTAGGCAGCGGTGGTGATGCGCTGCGTAGGGAAGGGTGAAGTTGTGTAGAGGTTGGACTTCACCGGAGGCTGAAAAAATACTGAGAACAGAACCGAGGATGATGATAGCTGAAAAAAAAATACTGAGAACAAAGAACGATCCTAAAAAAATAAAAAAAAACATGATATTGCCTCGGTTATCTAAGAACCGAGACATAATCCTGTTTCAGTTTACCCCATTCTGAACCGAGGTATAAAGCCTACGCCTTTTTATCTCGTTCGTATATGCCTCGGTTGTAGAACCGATGCCTATAAGCAAAAATAACCGATGTCATATGTTTTTGCACTAATGCTAATTCTAAATACATAGAACCATATATTATAAATTATTATTTTAGATCATTATTAAATGGACATTTTATGAAATATGAAATATTCCAACCCATTCTAAAATATATTCTTAGAAAATATATATTAATTTTAAAGTACTTAAATTTATAACCAATATTAAAATTGATATATGTAAAATCCAAAGAAATATACTAATAAAAACATATAATATAATATTCTGAGTGATGTAAAAAAAACCGTCGTACAAAAAAAAGCTTACAAAATCATGTTGTTTCTCAAACATAAATAAATTAAATTTAATCATTATCAAAGTAAACAAGAAAATAAAGTCCAACAAGATATACAATATCCTGTGACATCTGACTAGGAATGTCATAAAAATCTACTATATCCTTTCCTCTCGTATTACACGTCTTAAGTTTTGTTTTTCAAACTATTGTCCTAAATAGAAACAGTACGGTTATGGTTCTATCTATGCACTTGGATTGGTGAACCACCAACTTTGTGTAATACAACATTTGAATAAGTCAAATGCATCAGTCACGTCATGAAGATGAAGGTTAAGTGAGTAGTTGGGGTAGAGCCATTAATGGCTAAGTAAGTGGTTTAGGGTTGAGGAATCAACAATATTAGTTGACCATAACCCTAGTAAGAAAGAGACGTAATCTTTTCTTCTATTTTAGAAGATAAACTAAGATGAGAAAAATGTTACGCAGCACATGAAAGAGGACCCACTTTCTAGGGTTTTAGGTACATCTGAGTGAAGTTTCCAATGTTCTCATGCTAGATGAAGGGGAACAGGTGTCAGATATTTTGGAGTAAGTATAAATGATTATGCTAAAAAGCAAAATGTAAATATTATTAATATAACTTATAACTTTCTATCATTATATTCATGTTTAAATAATCTTAAGGATTTACAATTCTCTTACAATATAATGTCTTAAACACTTTTTAATTTTATATTAACTGAATTATATATTTTATCAATCAATAAATATTACTTTTTTAAAAATATCATCAAATTTTTTCCTCATATCTCTCAATGATATTTTTCAATTACTTTTATATATTTTATTAATTTATCTAACATGTAATAGAGTGCATACGTGTTTTTGTAAAATGACATGGTTTTATGAGATTTTTTAAAGCAGTGTTGTTGTAATTTCATATTTATTTAATGCTTTACTTCCATTACATGTTGTCTTATTGCTATCTCTTTGCTTTCGATTTGACTTTAACTCTTAAATGATGCCATAAATATGTATTTGTCATGAGAATGTAGTGTGAAGGCTAGCATATGGGAAGAGTTTAAAGGTAGGAAAGAAAATATTGGTAAGTATGCTAAATGACTTCATTTAAAGAAGGGGATGGTTTATTATTTATAGATTCGTAAGTCCCTTGTCCTTCGTACCCTTGGGAATGTGAGAAGCCAAAAGTGAAATAAATAAGATGAATTCACTATCTTCTATATTAACACTATCTTCTATATTAGTGTACATTAAAAATTATTTATATTTATAACTATCTTCTATATTAGTGTTTGACTAAAAATATGTATTAATATGGTAGGAGGGAGTTTGAGTGAAATAATTAGGTAGGCAATAAATAATAGCTTGTTATAAGGTTACAGACTAACACAAAATGATTTTTTAAGCCCTTATTTTAGGTCTTTCACATATATTTTAGGTAAGATGTGACTTAATAACAAATGTAAATTTCTGTATATTGTAGAAGTAAATGTTTTTTCTCTATTCTACACCAATTTTTTTTCTATTATTGCAATAAACATAAATTTACATGTATTAATGTTCTAACATACATAAATCTATGTCTGTCAGTGTAATAACATACATGAATTTTTTATATTTTTTTTAAAGTTGAATTAGTTTTGGCATCAAACAAAAGCTTGAAAACTGAAATTATCTAGAATAACATGTACATTTCAAATATAATGTTTTTAGAATAAAGTACATTTCTAAAATCAAAATAAATATCTGCTGAATGAAAAAGCTAATCTAACTTAACAAAAACCTAATCAAAACCTAGTCTTTTAGATTCTTAAAGAGAATGAAAAAGCTAATCTAACTTAGAACAGAAACCTAATCAAAACCTAGTCTTTTATATTCTTAAAGAGACACCTTGCGCACTCTCGTCTTATTTGAGTCATCTCCTCTTTGATATATGGGTGAGAGATCTCGAAGACCTAAAGCAATGAAATAATGTTATTATGTACAGAGTTTCTCAAACTTTAAAATTCATGCACAAGTGTTTATTGTTGTATAACTTTGAATGACTCATACTCTAATAATAGTTTTGATTCAATGCATTATGTAGTATCCATATTCAATTTTGCCTATTACACTAAAATAAATGAAGGAAAAATTAATATCATACAACTTCTACACAAAAATAATTAATTTAATGATTAAATGATATCTAACCTTAGGATATATAAATTGAATTTATCTTTGCTTGTTCCTATTTAATAATTGGTTTGTCGCAACCACAACTTTGGTTAAATTGAAGACATATTACTCATAATTGTTATATACTAATTGGTGTTATGAAAGTTATAACATTACCATTGTAGTAATGACTTTAGTTCTTTGTTGGGTTTCTTATGAATAGAATAGAACCAAGGACTCTTTAAGAACGAGGACTATTATATTCTAATGGGACCTTCAATGAAGGAGAAGTTGTTAGTTGAGTAGTTACCATACACTAGTACAAAAACATCGTACAACGTCAAATATTTTGAGCTTTGAACGGCGAATTCGTGACCGACGTCATAACGGAAGACATAAATTTGACGTCAAATACTATAGGATGATGTTACTTGTTTATATACACGTCGCATAGTAAAGAGCATGGCGTCTAATATATGAATAAATAGTTATATTTAAAGGAATATTTGACGTCCACTATAAGGGGACGAGACGTAAAGTTGACGTCCAATAGAAAGAGGTTGGACGCAACATTAGCGTCGAATTATATAGACCAACGTTACTTGTTGTTTATAGACACGTCGAGAAATAAAGAGTTGGACGTCTAATATGTGAATAAATAGTTATATTTAAAGAAAAATTTGTAGTCCTCTGTTTGGGGACTAGACGTAAAGTTCACGTCGAAATTTTTAAGCGATCGACGTTACCCTAGCTAAGCCAGAGAGAAGCCCGCCCAATGTTGCATTGCATTTCATTTTGATGGTAATCCATTGTAAATGGTTTAAAATCAATCAGTGTACTAGGTGACGTTAATATATGTATATTAACGTCAAGCAGTGTATAGTTTGACATCAACTCCATTGTTTTCTTTTTGAATTTGATCCGTTTTCGCTCATTTAACCAGACATGAGTTAAAGAAACCAGTTTTCCAATTCATATATTCACAAAATTCATCAATACATAGTTTAAACCATGTTATCATCAATTCATCAATTCCAATTCAAAGGTAAAACTAAAAGACTAAACCAAATGTTATCTTCAAAAGAAAAAGAACCCAGTTTTCCAATTCATATATATTCACAGAATTCATCAATTCATAGTTTATTTAAACCATGCCATTATCAATTCATAAGTAAAACTAAAAGCTAAACATATGTTATCATCAAAACAAAAAAACACCTAAAGATAAAGCTATTTAAAATTTTGATTCAAATATTCTGCCCATTCCTCTCTTATCTTCCTTATTACGGCCTTTGGCAATGAATTGGTATTGTTGAACCACTACAAAATCAAGGAAACTTTGCTATTGAATTCATTCAAATGTGAAAAGTTTATTGGTATTTGAAAGATTTCAAATGTAAATTTTCACCTCAGTCCAATCTGTTGTGATTAGTGCTCAGATGATTGTCTTCATCCATGACATGATGCAGTAGCCACATGCCTACGAATCTATCTGCTTGTTACACTAAACATGTGAAAGAACATAGTCAATGTAATGGTTTAAATTTGACAACGAAAATTAATAAGTTAAAGATCAACAAATTTCAACCTTAGGATATATAATTTCAATTTGTTGTGCTCTGGCCTTAGCCACAACTCTAAACAAATTTGAAACATTTGAAACATTAGAAATATAAGTTAATATATTAATATCATACTGAATTGATATTAATGAATGTAATACTTACGTTTGTAACAAAACCATACAACTTATGCCTTTTTTGGAATGATCACCATCATTTGCCAATGGCCCCTAACATGTACCAACAACTAGTAAGTTTATTCATTAAATTTTTATAAAAGTTAACAATATTAAGAAACACATACCCATCAATGTATGGCACGATATACAACTCTCTTTTAGACTCATTCATCCATGTTTGCATATATGATTATCTCGAATCTAATGTGTTTCCAGATGGTTGACTAGTCTGAGGTTCAAGAAAGTCAAACATTGTTGCTCTACCTTGTTCCACTATGATGGTGTCCAAGTACCTATAACAATAAAGTTAAGTATATTTATTAAAAAGTAATAATACTAATACTCCAAAAGTTAAATAACAATTAAAAAACTTAAATGCACCATAGTTGTATGCATGAAATGTTCAACATTCTTTCTCCACCAACGATCTCCAGTGCATCATTTAAAGCAGTATACAATGGCACATGACACTTGGTGTCGTAGAAGATTATCACATTTTCTTCCAACAACGTGCCACATAAGATTCTTCGCATCTTCGTTAACAAAAAACAATCGTTCCAACCTAGGTACTATAGGTAAGTACCACATGACCTTAGCCAGTGGACCATCATTGTCTTCATCATTATTTCCATCAAGTTTCTTCTTAAATCCTGACGAACCACACGTCAGACACACCTTCATTGAAGCATATTGATTTCTATACAATACAAAATCATTGGGACATGCATGTATCTTGTGGTATTCCAAACCCATTGGACATAGAATTTTCATCACATCGTAATTACGGATAAGTAACGTGTTATTTTCTAGAAGCATCTCCTTGAGCAACTCCAACAATTCCGTGAAACTTGTATCAATCCATCTGTTTCTTGCTTTCAAACAAAACAATTTCGAAGTTGACGACAACCATGTAAAATTGATGCATCCTGGATACAACTCTTGCTCTAAATTGTTCTTAAGACTTTCGTATAAATGAGCTCTTCCAAAATTTTCTTCACCAACATCACGTACCATTTCGTCTAAATGATCACTCATCCATTCGTCGACATAATCTGAACCTTTTAACGTTGTTGGCTTATATAATACTTCCCCATGACAAGTCCAAACTGTATAACTTCTCATTATTCCATAGATGAACAGATGATCACGAATGTATCCAAGTCTTCAAATACTTGATTGAGACAACCAACACAAGGGCAAAAATACGCCCCGTTCACTGGTTTTTCGTGTTCTTTAACATATTCTATTTACTCAAAGACCCCTCGCTCATACTCTTCACTAATACGGCACTGATGAATCCAGCTTCGATCTATACTACTCTAAGTAATTTTAAAACAACAAAAGAAAAGAATCTACGCCAAAAAATAAAGCTAACTTATGTCTAAAACCAACAAAAAATACCTATCATACGTTGAAGAAAGAAAACTATTATACGTACATGCCTACAAATATTTATTGTAATACATTGAAGGGAAAAAAATATAACCTAGAAATGGTCCAGTATCCACAAAGACAACATCAAACACGAACACATATATGATATGTAATACATTGAAGAAAAAAAAACCAACCTCGAAATGGTGTCGCTAAAGAAGAAGATGAAGTTCCCTAACCACGTATGGAAAAAGCCTATAGATAAACGAAAATCAATCTGTCAAACCAAATGAAAAACAAAGTAAATAAGTATCAAATGACATTCGCAAGACATAAATGACTAAAAAGTAACCTTCTTTGTTGTTTGCACTCGTCCTCAAAGAAGAACGTTCAAGTAGAAATGAAAGCGCGAAGAAAAAGTGAGACTGTGTTATGTTTTTCACATTCATTAAAACATATTCAACATCGAGCACAAGGTAAACTCGACGTTCTATTTAAATAAAACGTCAAAGCCTCATACAATTCGACGTTCTATGGTGGTAAATATTTAAACCAGCGCGCCATTCTTTTATTCTTTTTTTTTAAACCACCAATAACATGTCGAATTCTATAGGTATTCGGCGTATTATTGTCAACTAGAATCCAAAGAGTTACTCCACTTTTAATTCTTTTTTTCTTTTTTCTTTTAAACCACCAATAATACATCGAATTCTATGGAGATTTGATGTATTATTGGTCATCCAAAAGCTAAAGAGTTACTTCCTTTTTAATTCTTTTTTCTTTTAATCCAGCAATCAACTTCGAATTCCTTGGGGGCTTCGACTTCTTATTTGCATATAGAAGCCAAAGGTCGCTCCCTTTTTATTCTTTTTTTTTCCTTTTTAACCTCCCATAGCACGTCAAAGTTTTCGCGGCTTCAAATTGATGGGCATTGGAGTGGTTGGGAGCATTAATTGTGTGTTGTTACTAGAGCATTAATAGTACGTCGAATTCGTTGGGGCTTCGACGTTTTATTCTTCATCCAAAAGCCAAAGGTCGCTCCCTTTTTTATTATTTTTTCTTTTTTTCTTTTAAACCAACCATAAAATGTTGAAGCGCTTTGGGGTTTAAAAAATCCATACATTGTTGATCATCTTAGCTCTACACTTGTTGCATCTGTGTATCTATAACAATGAATTATATTTTAAATGCAATAATTTCAATATAGTAAATATAGAAGACACATTACTACTTATATGCACTAGAGTTGTATGATTGAAATGTTTAAGATCTTGTTTCCACCAATCACCTCCAACACATTAGAAAGGGAAATGTAAAATGGGCATGAGATTCAATTCTAAATAGTCTAAACTCACATGGTATCTTTATTAGTTTTCTATTCAATTTATGCAATATGGTGATAGGGCTTGAAAAACGACCATCCCCTACTTTTGTCATGTCGTAATCTTCATCACTAACATGGTGTCAAACCTTTTTTTGATGATAAGAGAACTAAAATAAATATATGCAAAAGTTTAGCTCATCTATTTATAAATTATATAAAAAATTGGTTTAAACCCTTAGTTGGTCACCATATTTGTTGAGGAATCTCAAGTCCTCCTTCTTGTTTAAAACGGTCTCAATTGGATCCTAAATTTTGTAACATTGTAACAATTAAGCCTTTTTCGTTAAGTGGTCAGAAATGACATCAAGATATGTTGACGTGTTGCACAAGAAATATGATGATGTTAATGGTTTTATTATGTGGAATTAATATTTAAATTAAGATGGTGTATTAGTTTTTGACATGACAAAATGCAATTGGTCATTGTAGTTAAAATGATAGATTAGGGATTTTATGCACTTCAGATTAGGGATTTGTGAACTCAGTAGGGTTTAGAGACAGAGGGATTTAAAAATGGAATTAGGAATTTGAATGTGAAAAGGAGACGAACACCAATGCAGGTTTTATGTTATGCGGGAATGACTTTTTCTCTTCCTTTCTCTCTCATTGAGCTTTTCCCTTTCTTCAAATGACTCTAATGTGCCCTACTAATATGACCCATCTCCACTAAAACAAAGTGAGACATAATGGTCCATATTATTTGATTTATTCTCCATGTAGGAAGGGATCCCAATAACCCAACACTTACAACATATATTTGCATGGAAATCCCCAATCATCATAACTTTTTTCTCTCTTGGCATAAAACCCTCTGTTGGGATAACCCAACAAAACATACATAATAAATTCATCGGCAAAACCCATGACAAATATTACCAAAAACATATTCACAAGCACACACAAACCCTTGCCCAACAATAGCAATACATAACCATAATCATAATCATATAACACATATATATCAAACAAATATTTTCATGAAAATAAATAGCGAATGTAGAGCATACAACAAATATTGAGAAGTTTCCCTATACCTTAGTCAATACTAGAGTTTTATCTAACTTTAAAAACACCACAAATCCTTCCTTACATTGAGGTTTTCTTAACTCTTCATTTTTTCTCTTAGAAAACGTTTATTCCCTTATCTTTCTAATTTTTATTTTTTTATTTTAGGGTAACAAAATGCAGACCCCTTTTTCCTCTTCTCCTTTTTATCTTCTTCTATTTTATCTCTATCTTTTTAGGTTTAATAAAATCTATTAGTTTATCTCTAAAACCACTAAGATTTCCTCTCTTATTCTCTCTTAATAAAATCTATTAGTTCATCTCTAGAAGTTGTCTACGATATCTAAAGCCCAAACCCTCTCTCTCTATCCTATCTACCAAAATCTTTTGCGTGCCAATCAAGCCATTCCCTTTCTAGCAAAGCCCAAAACTCTCTCTCTCCTCGTCGAAACCCTAAACCTCTAACTTTGCCACTTCCTACTCTTATCCGCTGTTGACTAATACTTTTCTCAAAATCTTCTCGGTACTCAAGAGATGCAAAATCTCTTTTCCAAATCTTCTGTACTGATAACAGTTGCAAAACTGTTATTTTCATGCTTAAAATTGATACTAAAAGCAACCTTTAACACTTAGAAACTAGCTTGGAATCATGCTTTTGTTTATATTTTTTGAAATAAGAGAGTTGGACAGGTTTATGCTTGATTTCAGTGTTTTATGCAGGTTTTATGGTGAATTTGATGAAAGAAGTAAAGAAGGATAGAGATGGAATTAGAAAAAAACTAAAAAAGTGCAAAAGAAGAGAAGCCGCAAGTACCGCTCAGCGCCAGTTTACCGCTGAGCGGCACTAATGAACACCCGTTGGCTCCACTGAGGGGTGAAAGTGCAGCTGAGGGGAAGAATTCAACACACGCACTTACCGCTGAGCGGTAGTTTACCGCTGAGCGCCATTATTTTGGGCTTAGGCCCACTATTTTGTAATATTTTGAATAGTTTATAAGCTTTAGGACTTCATAGGGTTTGTATCTTTGGCAGAGTACGAAGCAAACACGCACCTTTCCACCCCTTGGAGGAAGATCTTGGATGCTAAGGCTACCTACTCAACTTTCTAGGGTTCTATCTTTCACTCTTTCATTGTATTTCATCTAGTTTCACCATGAATATGGTGAACTAATCTCTTCTTGTTGTTGGGGAATCAATGTAATCTTTAGAAGCTCTCATATATGAAATTTTGTGTTTAAACATCATATTTATGATACATGCTTTCTTTCATCATTAGTTAGGGTTTTTCCTCTTTGCTCAAAGCATGTATTGTTTAACTCATTTGATGTCATGATTATTGGTTTTGTCGATATGGACACATACGGGGAAATCTAGATCCGGGGAAGTTCTCCCAAAAGCAGTATTGCCTAGACATAGGGATATGAGGGTTGGTAGCCTTTAAGGTTCTGTGCTTCATAATTGATTATTTGGGATGCTAGGAATTGTATGAACTCGTAATTAAGGATAGGCTTTCTTCGCCGAGACATCGGGTTTAAGGTAATTTAGAGAGTAGCATTAACATTGATGAAAAGAATGATGAATTCCTAAAATATATGAAAGTGGACAAGATGAAATTGATTACCCCAACAACATACTCATCCATATAATTCGTTCAGTGTTTGTGTTCTTCTTTCCCATTGATCATCACATGCATACATGTTTACTTTTTGTCTTTTGCATTTGAAACTTGTAACAATTTGTTCTCAAGTCTTAAATAATCAAGAAATCATATAACTAACTAGGTCGTGAGTCCTTTGGGAGAACGATACTTGGTCTTACTGAGTTTATTACTTGATACGATTCGGTCACACTTGCCGAGGGTTAAACAAATTTTTGGCGCCATTTTTCGGTGTTCATAAATTTTTCATCAAAGACCTAGACAACCTATATGAACTATAATACGACATCTTTGTTTTTAAAAGTTTTTCTAGTCTAAAGGGTTAAAAGCTTCACTCTTAGACAAGTCTCAGGTAAGAGAGGTGAGCCAAAGGCTGCTTACGTACCAAGTTTTTTCTTGCCAAAAATGTCTTAAGTTATTAACTATTTACCCCTTAAACTAAAATTACCTTTAAAATCAAAGGACATGACTCACTCAAAAACAAACAATTTGAATTAAAAGACTAGACTTCTAAAACCAAAGTAAAGGTTAATCTAAGATACAATGCAATCCTAGATACCACAGAGACTTATAACAAAGAAAAATAAGCAAGCAATTTAAAGGAAAAAAATGATGAAAATGTAGATGGAAATGATAATACTAGTCGATCCTAAGTCAAAGTGCAAGTGACACTTGGAACCCCTTGACATACTTTCACAACTAATGGACGAAATTAAACTATTACAAGGTTTAAATGTGAACATAGAATTGCTTCAAGAGCACTTTTTTCAAATATTTTAGCCAAACAACTAAAACAGATTTAAAATATAAATGTTTTGTGATATGTAGACTCAAAAAACTTGATTCAATGTGTAAAACTTGTGGAAACTTCAATCTCCAAATTTTGATGACTAGATACTCCCAAAACTAGTGTGAAACCAGTCTTCTTAGATGTTGAAATGCTGCTGGAACAATGGCAATTTCAGTTGTGGGTCAGCGTTCTCATGTTACTATTCACCCCCTCTCCACTCCCTAAATGCTACCTTGGTAGGAATGGTTACTGAGGCTTTGAAACTCCAATATGACATCACAACACCAATGATTTTAGCCAACACAAACAACAAATAGAAGTAAATTCACTGTACCAAACTTATCACCATAACACATTTGGAATGGACACTCTAGAGCTCAAGAAATGGAAAATCAAATAGTGCTAGGAGTTGAACAATAGTAGGCACACAAACGGAACCTAAGAAAGGTACTAAATTGGATTAAACAAGCAAAGAAATCAAAATTGTAGATCAAAACACATCCAGAATCAAATTGTTTGATATTTTGCAAAGGTGTTTGATAAAATGCCCCAATGAATTTCTGATTTTGAATTTTTGAGTTTTAGGGCCTCTAATCTTGATTGCAATGTTCTATATGCTTTCTATCACTTGGTTATACTTCTTTTGATGATTTAATTTGAATCTAAACATTGAATCAACTTTTTCCATAATCGAGAAATGAATTTAAATAAGGAAAATTTCAAATAGTGGCTGAAAAAGTTTCTTTGCACCAGCAAAAATGACTTGAAATGAGTGGTTTTGCAATAAAAAATGCATATAAGTAGTTTAAGCTCAAAACTAAAATTTGAAACAACTTTGTGTTTTGATTTTAGATGTGTGTAAACTCTAAAATGAGTTAAAAATCTTCCAATTTTGACTCAAAATGTGATGGTTTAAGAAGCCATTACATAGGCTAAGATATGACCAAATGAACAATGCTTACAAGTTTTAAAAATCATTTTGAACTTTTTCAACCTTTTAAGCAGCACAAAAACAACATCAATTGAAATCAGACCTTGTAATAGCCAATTATGCAATAAAATACTCCGTCACACTACCCAAAATCAGGTTTAATAGAATCAAGGGTTGTTTCAATAATTAAATTGACTCAATAAGGTATGAATGCACTGAACAAAGCTAGAATTGGAAGGCTTAGCATGACCAAATTGGAATTAGACCAAACAAAGAATTTTTGGCATGGTGACAAGCTTTGATTAAAACTAGAAACAATGAGATGTTATTAATTGTGAGCAACCAAGCTATGCACATTGCATTTCATTGCTTGTAACGGTCTGCTGCACTTTTAGCAACCTTCAACAACATCAATAAAGTTTGTATAAAGCAACAGAATCAAAAGAAATCAATTGAAAAACATATCCATTATTTAAACATAATTGAAATTCTACAGCAGAGTTCAACAAAAATTTGTAATCAAAATGGATTTCTATTACTTTAGCTTGTATCACTAAGGCTAGAACAAGTTCTCATTGCCTTTATTGGTTGATATATGGCTTGTCTAGAACTTTGAACTTAAACAAACTGAATTAAATACAGCAGAACATATTAGACTAAACTTTAAACATAAAACACTATATCAACAAAATGTAAAGCTAGAATTCACACAAACAAAGAAGATTCACCATTTAAAATGAAAAGTAAACATGATTACAAATAGAGAATAATTGAACCATCACTAGAAGCACAAATTACACATAAAATCAGAAACATAACTGAACTAGTGGTATGGAAACAATAAAAAAAAAAGAAGAAATAACATGGAAGAGTGGCTTGATGGAAGGCGGGGATGACCTTTCTCTAACTACCAAATGATGGAAGCACGTCCAAACATCATGCTAGGACTGCTTCCTTGAACCACAAAGTGCAATAGAATGGAAAATGAAGCAATGGAAATTGGTACATTACGAATAGAAGCTTAAGACAACCAAACCTCCTATCCCCATCCCAAGGCAATATTGATTTTGGGAGAAATTCTCCTAGTTTCCAGGTGTCTCTCAATAACAAAGAATGCAAAATATAATAAGCATAGAGCAAAGGAGAAAATCCCTAACAATTAATGAAAGAAGCATATAAATATTTAGAACAAATTCAAATACATGAGAGTTTAGAGGTTACATCTTCCTCAACAACAAATAAGGTTAGTTCTCCATCGTCATGAACAAACTAGGTGTACTGTTTACCCCTCGGCAAGTGTAACCGAATCGTATCAAGTAATAATCCTGGTAAGACCACATCATTTAATTTCATTTTGTAATTTTAATTATTTAAGTTTTGGACAGATTTGCACCTTTGGGCCTAATTTTAGGACATATTTTGTAAGAAGCCCATATAGAAGGCATTTTCATCTTTTGGCATTTTAAAACCCCAAATCAGATTTGGGAAAGGCTCGCCTCCCTCATTTTCAAGTTTTTCTCCTTTAAGGTTTGGAGCTTCGTGTGTCGTTCTTTCTCTTTCTCTTTAATGAATCATTTACATTTTCAAGTGCAAATTTATTTTTGTTTCATACTTCCATTTACGTTTCCTATTTTGTTTCTATATGCAATTTCGTTTTGCCCATTTCAATTTGCGTTCTGTGCTTTCAATTGCATTTTCAATTCTGTTTCGTTTGCATTTATTGCTGCTCTCTCATTGTTTAATGTTAGCTTAAGTGTGCTTGGTTGTTCTTAGTGAGATTGCAATGTTTTCCTTGAGATTGTTGGTTTATCATGGTGATTTTGTTGTTCTAACCATGTTCTATATTTGATTATGTTCCATACTTGCAATTGGGTACACGCTTAGCTTCCTAATTTGATTTAATCTTCGCTTTGTCGATTAAACCGCATTTGCTTAATCTGTGGCAGCATGGACATGATTAAATGGGAGCACTATGTTTGCTTAATTCGCATGATTAGTCTTCGCTTAGTTGGTTAATTCATGTTGGATTATGGGTTAAAGGAGTGGGTATTTATTGTTAATTTATGAATGGAAGCATTGCAATTGAGTTAGTGGCCAACCGTTTTGAATTAGTGTTTAAATTGGAAATTTAATTTAGTTAATTTCAAGCCACAAAACTGTCCACAAACCCCCTCCCCCACCAAGTGTTTGATCTAATGACTGAACCAATATTTGGTCCTTGAGAGACGACCTAGGAGTCACTTCCTAGTTTATACTACACTTTAATTGCATATTAATTTGATTTGGGTACGACCTTGATCATAGATGTGTCAGCATCTAGGAGCATGTACTCAGGGAAGTACACCAAAAGTTAGGATAGAATAGAATCAGTAGGAGTTTCTCAAGATTCTCAGAGTTCATCTTAGGAGTCCATGTTATTGATGTTTACATTCATGTAATATGCTTTGTGTTTTAATCCAAGTTGTCGGTTGTTGCTTAATTTGTGGTTTATTTGTTTATTTTATCTTTTGTTTAAATATATCTTTGTCTATCATCTTGATCTTTATACACAACATTCTTTTTTTCGATTGTGACCACTAACAGCATGCAAATGATTAAAATAATAAATATGTAAAATGCACAATGAACCAAAACACATAAGACTTAAAAATGAATGTGGAATTAAAGAAGATTTTATCGTTTAAATGTGTATTTGCGAAGCATAAAAAAGGGAAATGTTATTAAAGACAAAATCGTTTGTACACCTAAACGCTCTCATGTTTTGAAGTTTAATCAAATAATATTAAAAAGAAATAATAATTAGAAAATTACTTAGGTTGGAAACATAAGAATTAGAGCCTAAATCCAAAACACATAAAACCTAGAACCAGAATCCTCAACATAGAAAAACTTAAGAAAACACTTATTACTAAAGACAAAATCGTTTATACGCCTAAACACTCTCATGTTTTAAAGTTTAATCAAATAAAATTAAAACAAAAGAATAATTAGAAAATTACTTCGGTTGAAAACATAAGACTTAAAGCCTAAATCCAAAACACATAAAACCTAGAACCAGAATCCTCAACATAGAAAAACTTAAAAAACACTTACGTTCTTAGGACATAAAAAAATCTAGGTCAAAACACTCAACGCATGGCTAAATTTTGTTATGCCTAAAGCGTCTAAGAGAGTTGAAGACAAATGCTTCATGTTTATCATACCTGGAAAAGGTACTCAGCATAGCTCTTGAAAATAGAACAGGTCAAGACAATGTCTCTAACAACACACCTTAAAAAACATAGAAATGAAAACTTTAAAAGAAAGATTAAACAAGTTAAACCGTATCTGTCTAAAAAGAGACAAAACCAAAAGAACCATTTACTTTACTAAATGATACCATGAGCTTAACCAGTACTTTGTCTAATGATGAAGTGACTATATACGCTTGGTATCTTCAGAAAAGAACTTAATTGCAAAATGGTACCTAATAGTAGTAATTCAAAAAGCACTTTGTTGTTCTAACCAAGTGATAGCGGTTGAAAATACTGTTATCTGTGATATAATTTTGATAATAAATGAACCCTTTTTGACTTAGGAACTTGCTTGTTCTCTTGTTTTTAACTTATATTGGTGAATAAGAGCATTGAGGTTATACTTGAAGATTTTATCACTAGATTCCCTTGATTTTGTAGGAAATTGGGATGAATTGGAAGAGGAGTTAAATGTCAAGAAGTTGGAACTCAAAAAGGACATAAAGAGCATCAGAAGAGAAGGCTGCTAAAGGTCGCATGACGCTTGGGCGCCCTTTTCTGGGGACCTTGGCGCAGGAGTCTCGCTGTCACGCCTGAGCGCCCTTCCGGGACGTTGAGTGCTAGTCTTCAAGTAACGTTTCACGGCTGGGCGCCCTTCCTGGGGCGCTGAGCGCTATCCTCTCGCAAGCTCGCCTGGGCGCCCTAAGTAGGGGCGTTGAGCGGTGTATCTTGTGACAGAATTGACACAAACTCAGATTTTCTCCAACTCTTTGGAGGCAGAATGGATGCGGAAGCACTCCTCTTCAATTTTTAGGGTTTATGTTTCATTTGCATCCCATTGTTCATCTAGTTCCTCCATGACAAGAGGGAAATAAATTCAGTTTGTTGTTGGGGGATGATGTAACTTGTCAACTCTCATGTATTTGAAATGGTTTTAATTATGTATGCTTCTTTCCTCAATTGTTAGGGATTTTCTCCTTTGCTCTATGTTTGTTATGTTTTGATCATTCATGGCATGATTTTATGGTCTTCTTTGTTATTGGGAAATACCTAGAAACCACGATCTGGAAAATTTCTCCCAAAAGCAATATTGCTTAGGGATGGGGATATGACTTTGGTCATCTTTAGCTTCTAATCGTAATTCATAATTAATTATTAGGGATGCAAGGTATTGTGGTCTAGTAATTATTGATAGGCTTTCTTCGCCGAGGGATCGGGGTTTAAGTAATTTAGAAAGTGATGTTAACAATTGCATGAAGAATATGAATTCTTATATATATGAGAGTAAACTAGGTGAAATCTAAACCCCAACAAAATACCCATCTCATAATTTCAATATCATTCATTCACCGGCTTAATTACCTACTTAGTCCCCATGTTCGGAGGTAATTTGCTGTTTAGTACCCGGTTTTAAAAATGTAGGCATTTGATACCTATGTTTTGAAATTTGTATCAATTGAATCCTACCCACTTAACGCCGTTATAAATCTAACGTTTTTCTGACTGTGTATGTGATTTGTGGACGAGCGACGAGGACGCTCGTCCAGCGAAGAGGACGCTCGTCCAGCGAGGCAGAAGAGGACGCTCGTCCAGCGAAGCGAACGCCCAGTCAGGCAGAAGAGGACGCTCGTCCAACGAAGCGAACGCTCGTCCATAACCGCTCGTCCACAAATCACATACACAGTCAGAAAAACGTTAGATTTATAACGGCGTTAAGTGGGTAGGATTCAATTGATACAAATTTCAAAACATAGGTACCAAATGCCTACATTTTTAAAACCGGGTACTAAACAACAAATTACCTCTGAACATGGGGACTAAGTAGGTAATTAAGCCTTCATTCACCTTTGTGTTTTTCGTTAATTGATCAAAAGTGCATTCCTATTTATTTTCTTGTTTTTGCATTCAAAATCCTAAATTGTTCTTGAATAGTCTTAATTAGTTGAATAATTACACAACTGTTTAGTTCCGTGAGTCCTCTAGGATACGATACTTGGTCTTACCATTTTATATTACTTGATACAATTCGGTACACTTGCTAACATCTTAACAAGTTTTTGGCGTCGTTGCGAGGGACTCGTGGTTTAAACTATATTTTTGTGTGATTCTTAACCGATTAGACTTTATGTTTAATTTTATCTCTTTTTTTTATCTTTTCATCTTTTTATCCTTAATTTATATTTTATCTTTAGTTTTATCTTTTTTATTTGTTAGTGCTAATTGGGTGCTCCAGTGTTTTGTTCTCTAGCGTATCCATGGTACAATTCGGACTAAAAGCACAAAAGTATCTGAACCTCTTCTTGCAGGTCTGGACAATAGAAGAAGAAAAAGGAGGGACATGATGTCGAGAGAACTTGTCCCTTCTCTTGAGACTCTTTTACAACCATCACCTCTGAGATTTGACTAGGAAACAGAAGATATGGCTGAAGGGCAGAATGGTAGACGTACCCTGGCAGATTATGAAACAGTTATTGGCCCTCATCATTTTAATAGCATGGCAAGGCCGAGGTTTAATGTTGTAAATATGGAGATGAAGCTTGCTTTGATTCAATTGGTGAAGAGCAACCAATTCAATGGATTATCACGTGAAAATCCATATGAGCATCTGACCACATTCAATGAGATATGCAATACTGTGAAGATCAATGGCGTGCTAAATGAAGCTATTAAACTTATCTTGTTCCCTTTCTCTTTGGGAGGCAATGCTAAGATGTGGTTGAACTCTTTTCCAAAGAACAACTTTATTGAGTGGGAAGTCGTGGTTGCAAAGTTTCTAAACAAATACTTCCCACAATCAAAGGTGAACAAAGGTAAGCAGGAAATTTCTTCTTTCAGGTAGGGCATCGATGAAACATTACGTCAAGCATGGGACCGATTTAAAGGCTTTTTGAGAAAGACGCCTACTCATGGTTTTGATGAACCTATAGTAGTCATTATATTCCTTGGAGGTCTAAGCTCATAAACTAAATTGATGCTAGATGCCTCAGTTGGAGGTAATATGAAGTGCAAGACTCCAGAGGAAGCCTATGAGTTAATTAAAAATATGGCTACAAATGATAATGACATGCATAGTGAAAGAACTCAACGTCAATAAAAAGGAGTTCTACAACTAGAATCTCAAGATGCTCTGCTGGCATAGAATAGGATTTTGACTCAACAACTAGAGACTCTAATGAAGAAAATCTCTGAATTGCCAAAGGAATTGTAGAATGTTTCTCAAGCTCAACATCAATTGTGAGTTGTGGGGTGGAGAAACTTTGTGAGTTGTGTGGTGGAGATCATATCAATGGACAATGCGCCATGAAAGCTATTACCCAAGAAGAAGTCAATTTTATGGGTAATCAAGGTCGCTAACGTAACTACAACCAAGGGTGGAAACCTCACCCAAGCATGGGTCAAGGGAAAGCTGGACAATTCAATAGACCACCACAACAACAATGGCAACCACAAGCCTCCTTATTTGACAAAACTACAAAGCTAGAGGAGACACAACAGTTCATGCAAGTGTCAATCTCCAATCATAAAAGCACTGAAGCAGGCATTAGAAATTTAGAGATACAGGTTCGTCAATTAGCTAAGAAGTTGGAGGAGATGCCTAACAGGAGTTTTGGGGCTAATATGGAAGTTAACCCTAAGGAGGAGTGCAATGCCATTATGACTAGAAGTGGTGATGTTAGATGAGAGAAAACTTGAGAGAAAAGAAAAAGCTTAGTTGAGTTAAAAAGAAAAGATGAATAAAGAGAGAAAAGAAGAGGTTGAGAGAAAAGAAGTTGAGAAAGATGAGAGGAAAAAGAAAGGAGAAGAGGATGAGAAAAAAAAAGAGAAAATAATTGATAAGCCCCTTCCTTATCCAAAAAGTTTTTCAAAGACTAAAAAAGAGAAACAATTTGGGCATTTTATGGAGATCTTCAAGCAATTGGAGATTATTATGCCTTTGACTGAAGCACTGTAGCAAATTCCTGCTTATGCGAAGCACATGAAGCAACTCCTCAATAAGAAGAAAAAATATCTAGAAGAGGAAACAATTGAAGTGTAGGGCAATTGTAGAGCTATTATACAAAAGACTCTCCCTCCAAAATTGAAAGATCCGGGGAGTTTCACCATTCCTTGTACCATTGGAAACCATGATATAGGGAAGGCTCATATTGATTTAGGGGCTAGAATCAACCTAATTCCCCTATCTATGCTTAAAAAGATTGGTGGTCTTGAAGTCAAGCCAATAAGAATGATGCTTCAGTTGGTAGATAGGTTCGTCAAATACCCTTATGGTGTGGTAGAAGACGTGGTGGTGAAGATTGATAAACTCCAATTCCCAGTGGACTTTATAGTGATGGAAATGGAGGAAAATGCAGAGGTACCACTCATCCTTGGACGACCATTCATGAAGACAGCTAAGGTTGTCATTCATGTAGATGATGGAGTCTTAACATTGAAGGACCAAGAAAGAGAGGTAACTTTCAATGTTTTTGAAGCTGGGCAGCTAATTCAAGAAAAGCATACTAGTCTTAAAACAACAGATGAAGTTCTATCAGTGACTAGTCTACCTGATAAAGCTACCAAGTTGGTAAAAAAGGGCCTTAGATGTTTCTCTATGAAAGTAGAAAAAGAGGACGAAGAGAAGGAAGAAAGACTGGTTCACCAACACCCTGATGTGAAAAGTGATGAACCCAAACCTGGCACACTAGTGAAATTCAAGAACAGGTTATGGGTTATCAAGGATATTAAAGCAAAGGGAGTTTTTGAGATTAAATCTTGGAAGCCCCATTTTGGGTGAGCGCCAGTTTGTGTAGTGCAGGGCGCCTAAGCGCCGCAGTCAGGGCGCCTGAGCGCCAGTTTTGTCCCGTACCACGCCTAGGTGCCCAGTGATAACAGTTGAAAAACTGTTATTTTTATGATTAAAATTGACACTAAAAGCAACCTTTACACTTAGAAACTAGCTTGAAATCATGCTTTTCTTCATATTTTTAGAAATAAGAGAGCTGGACAGGTTTATGCTTGATTTCAGTGTTTTTGTGCAGGTTTTAAGGTGAATTTGGTGAAAGAAGTGAAGAAGGAGAGAGATGAAATCATAAAAGACATCAAAAAGTGCAAAAGGAGAAGCCGAAGTCACCGCTCAGCGGCAGTTTACCGCTGAGCGGCACTCAGGCACTCACGGGAGATCCGCTGAGGGGAAAAATGGCCGCTGAGGGGAGAAAACAAGACACGCACTTACCGCTGAGTGGTATTTTACCGCTGAGCGGCACTTTAATGGGCTTGGACCTAATTTTTTGTAATTTACGAATGGTATTTAAGCTTTAGGGTTTCCTAGGGTTAGGTATCTTTGGCTGGAACGAAGCAAACACTGTCTCTTCCACCCCTTTGAAGGAGGATCTTGGATGCTGAGGCTTCCTCTTCACCTTTTTAGGGTTTATTCTTTCATTCTTTCATTGTAATTCATCTAGGTTCACCATGAATATGGTGAACTAAACTCTGTATGTTTGTTGGGGAATCAATGTAATCTTGTGAAGCTCTCATATATGGAATCTGTTTTTACATCTTTTAATTAAGACTTATGCTTTCTTTCATCATTAGTTAGGGTTTTTCCTCTTTGCTTAATGCTTGCATTGTTTAACTCATTCGATGCATGATTATTGGTTTTGTCGATACGGGCACGTACGGGGAAGTCTAGATCCGGGGAATTTCTCCCAATATGATATTGGTTGTCGTTAAGCTCCTGCACTTAAGAACTGATCATTAGGAATGCTAGGAATTGTATGAACTCGTGATTAGGGAGAAGCCTTCTAGAAAGGTACTTTAGAGAGTGGCATTAACAATGATGATTTGAATGTTGAATTCCTAAAATATATGAGAGTGGATAAGATGAAATTGACCCCCAACAACATATTCATACATAAATTTCATTGAAAGTGTTTATCTTTTGCTTTTTGCCATTGATCAAAACTTCATGCATACATGTTTATTTTCTGTCTTGCATATTAAACTCCAAATATTTCTTCTTTAAGTCTTAGCTAATCAAGAAACCACATAACTAAACTAGGCCGTGAGTCCTTTGGGAAGAACGATACTTGGTCTTACCAAGTTTATTACTTGAACGATTCGGTCATACTTGCCGATTGAAAAACAAGTTTGTGACATCATATTTTGGTGTTCATAAATTTGTCCATCAAGTTTTTGGCGCCGTTGCCGGGGACTCGTGGTTTAACTGGTTAATTTGTGTGATTATTAATTATCTTTGACTTTAATTTTGAATTTCTGTTTTTATTTTTCTGTTTTTATTTTATTTTATTTTATTTTATTTTATTTTATTTTCTGTTTTTATTTTTTCTGTTTTCTGTTTGTATTTTTCTGTTTTTATTTATCTTCTTATCTCTGATCTTATATCTTCTTTTATATCTTTTTGTGCTAACAAATATTTTCTAGAGTTTTGTGCCTAATGTCTGCAGAATGCAATTTGGTCAAGAATTTAACTATATGGGCACTCAATTCTACCAAAGTAATCTCAACCACTGGTGGGAACCTCACTCAAGCATGGATCAAAGCCAATTTTGGCAAGCTGCTGGACAATTTGAGAACCAACCACAACAACAATGGCAGCAAAAACCCTTTCTATCAGGAAGTTTGGATAGGTTGGAGGACACCCTTCAACGATTTTTGAAAAATTCCGACTCTACTCAGAAAAGCATTGAAGAATCATGTAAAAGAATGGAGATGTAACTTCGTTACATCAATCAGAGATTGAATGATGATGTTAATACTGAAGTTAACCTTAAGGAGGAAGGGCAAGTCAGTATCACTAAAAGTGACAAGATTCTTGATGAGGAAAAATTAGAGGGAGATGAGGAAAGGGTAGAGAGAAAAGAGAAAGAAGAGTTGAGTGAGAAAGATAAAGATGAAGAAAAAGAAAAAGAAGTGGTTGAGAGAGAAGAGAGAAAGAAAATTTGTGTGAAAATAAAGAAGTTGAGGAGAAAAAGAAAAGGGAAGAAAAAAATAAAAGAAAAGAAAAAGAGAAAATTTAGGGAGAGAAAAAGGAAGAAAAAGAAGATGAGAGGAAAGAAGAAGAAATCATATGAAAAATCAAATCCTCATCTAAAGAAGAATCATAGGAAGGAAAAGAAATTCAAGTGCTTTATGGAAATCTTCAAGAAATTGGAGATTAAAGTTCCTATGATTGAGACACTGCAACAGGTTCCTGGTTTGATCAAATTTCTAAAGAAGTTCAGTAGAAAGAAGAAGAAAAAGAAGAAGGAACATGAGCTTTATTGGGTCAAGCTAGTGACGTTAAAAGAGCGCTTGCTGGGAGGCAACCCAGTGATTTAAGAACTTTTAATTTTTGGTTTGGTGATGTAATTTTGAACTTTTGGGTATTTTTGTTTTTGTTATAAGTTTGTTACAGGGTTTACATCTACTGATGGATGTTAGGCGGAAGAGTATCTACTAAAGGATACTATGTTTGTATACACCTACTGATGGGTGTTGGTAAGAAAGATTTGCATCTACTGAAGGGTGCTGGAGGATTTTGGGTCAGGCTCGTGACGTTAAACAAGCGCTACCTGGGAGGCAACCCAGTTGATTGAATATTTCTGTTTGTTTATTTTAGTTAGGGTTTGCATAAGCATTTTTAACATTGAATTGCAGGGAACCAGTGAGGGGCATGTATGGGAGGCACGTAGGTTAAGAAAAGAAGGAGAAGAGCACATCACGAAAGTGCCGCTGAGCGGTAATTTACCGTTGAGCGGTACTCTCGCAGAATGGGTTTTAAGTTCCCCTTAGCAGGACCCGAGCCCATTAGGGTATTTTTAAACCCTAAGTTGCGCACTTGCTCACACTTTCAGATTCTTCTCTGCACAAACACTCCCACATACCTTCTCCAAGGTTTTCCACATCTTTTCATTCTTTCCTCTTGAAAATTTCTCTTCCACTCACTTGCTCACTAGTGTTTCATTCAAGTTTGGGGTTGAAAGAGAGCATTCTAGCTTGGAAGCATTCTTATTGCATCTAGTATCTCCACCCAAGTAAGTAAAATGCATTTTGTTCATTCTAGGGTTCTTGAATTTGAATATGATTGTCAAAGCATGAATATTTAGGGGTTTTGATTTCTATGCATGATTTGATGATATATTTGATATTTGAACCGATTAAACTGCATGATTATGAACTGGAAAACTGAAAATTGCAATTGGGTGGAGTTAGGACAGCTTTAAAACAAGATTCTCAAAAATCTGCAGAGTTACCGCTGAGGGGTAAATTGCCGCTGAGCGGCACTCTGCCAGATTTGGTTTTGCTGCATATTTTGTGATCTGGAATGTGGTACTGGTGGCGCTGAGGGGGAATTCTGGCCCTCAGCGGTGGTTTAGCTTCGAAAGGAGTTGTGTTCTGTGTTTTACTAATGATTAACATCATGTTCTGTGGTTTTGTTTGTGTTTTGAATGTAGGAATGGCATCCTCATCAGGAAAAAGATTGAAAACCATGGCAACCAAGAGAAAGGAAAAGGAACCAGAGCAACCCCAATCTAGCAGGTTCCTCTCTAGGAAACATGAGAAGCACTTTAGGGTGGTTCAGGACAGGAGACTTCTGATGGAGAGAAAGGTTGGAATGATACCTAACTTTGCTCCTCAATTTGGAGAGCAAGTGTTAGGGAATGATTGGGGAAAGCTAGCCACTTATCCTGCACCTGCCAACATAGCTGTGGTAAAGGAATTTTACACCAATGCAAAGAAGATTGGTGATTATCCAGCTGAGAATTATTTGGGCTATGTTAGAGGCCATGCTATCAGGTATGATCCTGATTCTATTAATAACTTCCTGGACACTGTGTGGGCTGGTGAGCAGTGCCAGTTTGCTCTTTGCATGGAGGAA
The DNA here is from genome assembly GCF_029865625.1 of Vigna umbellata. Lineage (NCBI taxonomy): Eukaryota > Viridiplantae > Streptophyta > Magnoliopsida > Fabales > Fabaceae > Vigna > Vigna umbellata. The sequence continues at coordinate 39,818,709 of NC_142169.1, forward strand.
GGTGTTGATTATGAGGATGTGGAGAGAGTATTGTGTATACCTGGAGGACACTTCCAAAGGAATAGATCTGGCTCAGTGGTTAACATTAGGAGGACGGATTTGACTCCTCTTGCAAAGTATTGGATGGCGTTTTCTCATGCCAACATTCAACCATGTTCACATGTGT